>NC_079411.1:12511284-12847822 GCF_029220125.1 Pseudoliparis swirei
AGTCACCTCGTTTAAGAGTAGACTTAAGACCTTCCTCTTTGACAGAGCTTATAGTTAGGGCTGAATCAGGTTTGCCCTGGTCCAGCCCCTTGATATGCTGCTATAGGCTTATAGCTGCCGGGGGACGCTTAGGATGCACTGAGTACCTATCTCCTCTTTTCTCTCCTTAAGGATGAATTTTCATCTCAATCACAGGTTACTAACTCTGCTTTCTCCCGGAAGTCCTTTTGACTTCACGTCTCATGGGGTCATCGGACCCTATGAGACTGCATAGATCCTATCTGCCTGATGGATCGTCTGGGTCGTGGAATTCCTGCTCCTGACTACGCCACTGTCCTGGTGTGACTCCGTCCACTCCTCCTCCCCACCGCCATCTGCCTGATGGATCGTGGAGGTCTCCATCGTGGAATATGCCTACTATGAACTATTCATACACTCTGTCATATTCATTGAATGTATTTTAACTCTAAATCTGTCCTTCTGTACACATTACATCTATTGCATCTGTCCATCCTAGGAGAGGGATCCTCCTCTGTTGCTCTCCTCCAGGTTTCTTCCCTTTTCTTCCCCCTGAAGGGTTATTTGGGAGTTTTTCCTGGTCCGATGTGAGGTTTTGGGGCAGGGATGTCTATGTGTACAGATTGTAAAGCACTCCGAGACAAATTTGTAATTTGTGAAATTGGGCTATACAAATAAACTGAATTGAATTGAATTGAATTGAATTGAACCATGGGTAATGTGTTGGCAGTGAGAGAGAGAGAGAGAGAGAGAGAGCAGAAGGCTTGTAAATGTTGGATGAGAGAAGTATACATGGCACTGTGACTCACTGGAGCTGCCCTAGCTCTTGTGAGGGCAAGTGCTTTACACACACTCACACACACACACACACACACACACACACACACATCCTTGTTGCGAGGACTGCATATCATTCCTTAATCCCCCAAACCAAATAGTGCTATAATCTTAAACAGAGTTTGATGATAACGGGGTTAGTGGTGGTCAACATCACTAAATTACTATATTTAAATAAATAACAATAACAAACTTTTTAGCAGTGACGTTGAACGGACAACAGGATTTTTTGCCCGAGGATCTAAGGCAGCGCAATTGGTCATAAGATGAGAGGAGACATAGAAGGAGGTGCCAAACCACAAAGGGCCCTAAAATGATTCAAAGTATTTAACAATCAATTCTAATAGACACAGGAGGCCCATGTAAAGAAGCTTAAGAAAATGGTCACATTTATTTAAACCATAGCCAAGCTGTTGAATTTCTAATGATTCAGAGGCAATAGAGAGACCATTTCATCACTCTGTACATGTAGATACATGTGCAGGGAGATGAAATAGTCATTTTTTCTGATAGGGTTTGTAGGCTGGTTTTGTCATTTTATTGGCAGCTATCGTCCGCATAGAAATGAAACAGGAATATAATGGTTACGTATGAGGTCACCCAGAGGGTGCAAGTAAAGGATGAAAAAGATAGAATCTAAAATGGAGCCCTGCATGGGGGTTGCCATAGGAATCACCTAACTAACAGATGAGTGTCTACCAGTTAAATAGGGGATAAAACACAAAACAACAACACTGGAATTTCCTTTGCAGTCCGAGACTCATCTGGATTAATTTGGAAAAAAAGTTAAAATAAAGGTATTCAACATTCTGAACATACATGAGCACACAACAACTATTATAGTTACTAGATAGTGAACTATGAAGTAATGTCTACCACTGGAAGTCACTCTCCCTCTATGTGTCGTTATCTGAGCTTATCATTGTTTCGTTTGACATAGCTTTTTCTATATATATACATAAAAAAAAAAATATATATATATTCTTGCATGTGAGCGTTAACCACAGGTTATCTAACGGCCGCCGCTCTGCACTGCTCTTGCACGCTAGTTACAGCTGATAACCAGCGTACAACTGATCGACAGCAATGTTGTGGGAGCAGAGCAACCACCCTCCTGGTTCGCCTTCAGGTAAACACTGTTAGCTTTATCAGCACTGTTAGCGCTGCAAGAACTGTTAGCGACCACGTTGAGAGGTAATTGAATTGCTCCCAATCCTAAACCTTGCACCTTTAAGAAGTGGTTCACATACAATAATGCTGAGAAGAGCTTCTTTTCAACCTTAACATAAAACTCCCTATCCACATGTAATTAAACCGTGCCCACAACGTTGAGCTCCGAATCTGTCAGTATTAAAGTCAGTTTAAGAGTCATGGGATTTGCTTACACCTACTTCAATTTTTGATGTTCGGTCACTTATGAGTTACCCAGTTTTATACTAAAAAAGAAAGTGCTGCAATTGTCCTCTAATTTGTCGATTTAGAGTTTATGAGTTATTTTCTGTGCATGCAAATGTGCAGTGTGACACGCATCTCTTTTTCTCCCCCACTGTCCCTTGTGAACTCAGCACACCAGACAAGTATAGTGCTTTTTTCTTCCCCTGGTTGGCTAGGTAAAATATGTATGAGTGTTTTAACCTTTGGTTGATGTCAGTGCAGCATTACAAGAGGCTTCTTAGAAAGTTCCCATGGAGGTGAAAAGACTCATAAACTTTGGAGAGAGCGACTGACATGCCCTACGGTTTTTAATGCTACTTTATATATTGGATATATTGGATATATTAATTGAAAGGTTCAGTATGGGCATGTCATGAAGTCGGGTGATCCTTAGACTGCAAATATACAGGGAGCAGCAAATGCATACATGTACAATGTCATACATGAGTGATTTTCTATCTCTGTGTTCTGCATGTATCCTGGCCTCAGAATTAGCCAGCCAAGCGGAGCTGTCAGCGCACTAAGTGCCTCTTTTTGTGCCATTTTCTGTCTTTGTTTTCTCTCTTTCTATTCACTTGTCAGTATCCCTCATTTCTCACCCGCTGATGTTACTGTTCTATTGACAGGTGATAATTTTACACCCCAGTAGTTGTTGCTCTGGTACTTACATGATTGAGTAATAGCTGGGGAAGAGGAAGGTTCCCAAACAGCTTAATTATGTCCTCTGTCACATTGTTTAAGGAAAATAAACCGAACTATGTCTTCCTCTTCACTTTATTTTCTCTTCCTGTGCTCTCTGGTCTACTATACAGTATGTGCTGTTCTCACAAAATGATCTTTATCATGCATGGAACAATAACACAGACCTGGCATTGCCTCCAAGAAACAAACAGTTTTTCCTCAATTTGAAGTGCTATGTTCTAAAAGTGCTATGGTCTTTGATTAAATAAATGAAGGCAGACACAGTCACCTCATTTAAGAGTAGACTAAGACTTTCAGCTTTAAAAGTGCTTATAGTTAGGGCTGAATCAGGTTTGCCCTGGTCCCTTGATATGCTGCTATAGACTTATAGGCTGCTGGGGGACATTTTAGGATACACTGAGCACCTATCTCCTCTTCTCTCTCTACGGATGAACTTAGATCTCTCCATTGCACACTACTAACTCTGCTTCCTCCCTGGAGTCTTGGACCTGGCTGTATCTGATGTCTCCTGCCTGGTGAGCCGGCCTCCTGTCATAGCCCTGCTGATGGTAGTTGCTGCTTTACAGAGACCGTCTCTATGGAATACAGACATCATGACTCACTATACGTACTGTCACGGCTGGTAATAATTATACATAAACTCCATATAGGATCTCTAGCGATGATTATCACTTAAAATGTTTAATATAAAAGTCTTTAAAGGATTATAGATTAAGCAATATGAAGCTTATCAATATATTGTGAACATAACTATGATTACAATCATATACAAACCCATAATTATTATAAATGTGAAAAACAAAAGAGGAGACTAACAGCTCACAGACAGATGCGACAGAGCCTCACACCTCAGCCGCACCAAACACGATGTAAAGTGAGCTGTCTTTAGTGAAAGACTGTTCATGTCGGCAGTCACGTCTATAGCCGGTCATTGGAATGGCCAAAAACAATCAAGAAATACTCGCATTCTAGCAATAATTTCTTTAATATTATAGACGAAATAAAACCGTCAGCAAAAAGTTCAAATTTTAAATACATCTTTTTTTTCTCCATTTTTAACACATTGAAAATATTTTTGGGCTGAACACTTCAGACCCAATTCAACTTGTATACATACCGGCCCTAATCTAATGAATGACCTAAGATCAATAATATCAGACAATACATATTATTAGATTGCACTAAAATACAAACATAACAAAATGTAATGTGTATTTCAGTGAAAGCAACTTGGTTTTCCAAAGAAAAATATATTGTAAGTTCAAACAAGGAAAACAATGTTCCAGTAATTAAACACACAATTAAGTGTCCAGCAATAACCAAATTCAACCAGCTTTTTCCCTACAAATGCACGGCACGACCAGGCCATTTCAGCCACACTTTGAACAATTCATAGCTCTGATTGGTCGGAATAGATTTGCCAGCTGCTCAGGAACATTGAGCAACACAATGTTGTAGAATGACTGCTATGGAGTTTTTAGCACGGAGTGAAAGGGCAGGGCCCTGCCACAGCAGACGGGCATATGCAAATGTAGCAGACCTCAGGACCTAAGCGTGTGCGTGTGTATGTTCAAAGTGTCAGGGGCTGAGATTGCAGGTTGCAAGCGGACCATTGACGCATGTCCAAACCTCGGCCACTGTCTCTCTTGTCTCAGAGACACACACACACACACACACAAACATGTATGCACATACACACACTGGTCTCTGACACATCCCTGAGGCCGATCAGTCCATTGTACAGGCTCTCCAGTGAGCCATAGCTTTTACATATATTAAAATGAGCCTTGGGTGGAGAGCTGCCCCTGAAGACCTGCTACTCTGTCCACAGTGCGCACACACACAAATGCACTGAGGACACACAGGCGGGGAAGCAGCAGTGTTCTGTGTGTGAAGACAGGAGGGGAAAGAAGGCAGCAGACCATATCTGAGGCAACTTTGGTCTCTTCTTCTTTTTTAGTTAAAACTTTTCAACTTCATGGGGTTCTTTAACTTCATCCACCTATTAGATCCTAAATGATAAAATGTTGACTTTCACTGGGACCCGGACTCAACGAATATTATGACTTTTATCACATGAGCAAACTTCTAAGACCAGTCCAGCAGGACGGGAAGTGTACATCTGTATCAATGTTCCCCTATTACTGCTCAAATGTGGAACTGTCCACTTTTAAAACCAAAAGTAGTTGTTATTTTACAATGTAAAAAGGCAATTGTATCATTCATGGGAGGTTTCTTGTAAGGCACTATAATGTATTAATAATTGTAGAACATTTTTCAATTATAACACTTAAAATCTATAATGCAGTTCAGTCAGTGCAGATCAGCTATGTACATACAAATATTGAATATTTTTCGACAGATATATCCAGTGAAGTTTCCAAAATTCATAAACTAATTTCAACCAAACTAACTCAAATTCGACATTGTATTTGTGTTCCCTGCAATGTCATACTTTAACGTTTTTTTGATTAGGCTTTAAAATGTTGGTGAAATGGTACAAAGTTTTCTCAAGACTTACATTTGTAAGATACAGCTTATGTTTGACTGGTTGAGGACAATATATTGTTCTTTTCATTTTTAAAGCAGCCACAAACCATCCAATACCACATCTGAACCAAATTAACTTGGTTAAAAATTAGCAACATATTCATCCGGCTAATTGCTGGTGTCTTTTAACTGAAAGAATGTTTTGATAATATTGTTTGATTATGTGAACTAAATAATAAAAAAGTCACTTCCCCTATTGTGCTATAACAACAACCTTAGAACGTATTATGTTAATGGGTCTAAGTCTTTATTATAAAACTGTCCAAATAGATAATCTTCATAATTATCCGATCATTTATTGTTCAAATGGTGAACATTTTCACGATTTGAAAAATAGAGCTTAGGAGGTTAAACATATAATGTCTCTATTCACTTTGATGACTTGAGTTGGCCTGACTTGACCCAAAGACATGATGACTTGGTCAGCAGCAACAACAAAAAAGAACCAGTGAAGGTGAAACAGTGGAGCTATGACGTGAGCTCAACTTTAGCTGGAGCACACATGCAGCAAGCTCTCATTGATCCCACAATGGCCAGTAGGGAAACAGACAGGGCCGAGGAGTCATGCTAAGGATGGCTCAAGTGTATCATTGAGTCTACCACACATTTCTAGACACTAGAGGGACAAACAGTTCACTTCACAATGCAGTACTATTTAATTTTCAGCATTTTAACAAGTCTTCACCAATAATTTTTTTCAAATATTTTGTGTTTAGAACTCTGATTTTACTTTACCTGGACTTAAAGTTCATATCTCAAGAAGAGTTTCACAGAAGAAAGGGCACTTACCAGAAATCCCTGTATCCAGTGATGGCTTGAATTTCGATATTTCATCAGATGACCTGAAAGTAGAATAATAATTACAAAATAATATTGTCTATTGGTTGACTGAATGCATAGTGCAGAAACATAAAACATGTGCTTAAATTAAACCAAATTAAAAAGAGGATTGAGATCAGAAATAGAGACTGGAAACTGGAAGTGAAGAATTAAAAATGTACAGAGAACAGAGGACCAAACATGGACCAATTTACAGCTCACGAAGGATGCAGCAATGCAACCTTTTGATAAGCAGTTATTGAGACCAAAAGTATTACGTTTCCTCCTAATGATTCATGAATAACTAATTGTCTTTACTGTCAAAAGAGATTTTGTTTCTACTGAACCATGACGTAACACATTTGGTGATGTGATGTATTGAGGTGCCAATTTATATCAGAACTGTGACACAGCCATTTATCTTCAGCTCTGCCTTTTTAAGTTCAACAAATACATTCTGATTCAGTGTGTCCTATCACTTATCACATTGTGCACAATATTGGAGCAATACCTTGAAAAAGTGTGTTGCCAGACAACTGAAAGACAATAACTTAAATCCTGCACAGGAGCAGTTGTTGCCCAAGACAAATAAAAAATGTAGTCTGGAGATCCGTCTCTGATCCGGCTAAGAAAGACTTCATTAAACCAGAGATTTGATTCGAAGACAAAGTTTCAAGAAGTTTTGCATTACATTTCAGGCACAAACTAGTAAAGCTGGTTAACACTATAGAACCACCTTTTTTAGGTTGGAAATGTCATACTCTTCCCTTTCACATATTATTTCAAAGTAATTTTTCTCTGCTGTTTATGTTACAATCCCTATTTCGATAGCATCAGTGTCACTGAGCACTGAGCACTTTCTTCAAGATGATAGTGTGAATACACAACTGTAGTTGAGCATAGGCAGCAACCAAAGCAAAAAGACAGCAACATGTTGACCTTTCTCATAAAGTCGAAGGTCCAGACAACGGGTGACACACCTGCAGAAACTATTGACTCTGTTCTTTTATTTAATGGTAATAAAGGAAGGACAACAGAAAAGAAAAAACATGACTGTTGTGCAGTTGAAGATCTACATAATACTGGATTCATCAAGACAACATGGACAACGTTTTTGGTTTGCATTCAAGCTAGGGTTGTCAAAGAGTTTTTATTCTTCAACAATCAATACATCATATGTTCTGACAAAAGAAGAAGAATTAAGCCTGTATCTGTGGCTGGTGCAGGACTGTAATAACCCCGTCTAATTTAGTTTGGCCTAGACGGTTTATTGTCCTGTCCGCCTGCCTGCACTCTTCTACAAACTGCTCGCTGGAAATATGTGAGTACAAACAATGTACATGTTTGTTCTTCATGTTCACAATGATAATTATTGGGGAGTTGCATTTGATGTACATCTAAAAGGACCAAGCTTTAAGGGTTGCCGACTTTTTTGGTTGATTTAGCGGCTTATGAACCTCGCTGCAGTGTCTCCCTTAATTAATATGCCTGATTTTTTCATATCTTGTCTCAAAAAGATGCAGAAAAACTGGTTTGTGCGTTTGTTACTTCTAGACTAGATTACTGCAATTACTTATTATCGGGCTGCTCTCATAGGTCTCTTAAGTCCCTCCAATTAATTCAGAATGCTCCAGCTCGTGTCAAAAACTAAGAAAAGAGATCACATTACTCCTGTATTAGATGCTCTGCACTGGCTTCTTGTAACATCAAGAATTACATTTAAAATCTTTCTCCTCACCTACAACGCCTTGATTGGTGATGCTCCATCATTTCTTAAAGAGCTTGTAATACCATATTGCCCCACAAGAGAGCTGTGCTTACTAAATGCGGGGCTACTTGTAGTTCCTAGAGTCTTAAAAAGTAGGATGGGAGCCAGAGCCTTTAGTTATCAAGCTCCTCTTTTATGGAACCAGCTTCCACCTTCAGTCCGGGAGACAGACACAGTCACCTCATTTAAGAGGAGACTTAAGACTTTCCTCTTTAATAGAGCTTATAGTTAGGGCTGAATCAGGTTTGCCCTGGTCCAGCCCCTTGATATGCTGCTATAGGTTTATAGGCTGCTGGGGGACGTTTAGGATACACTGAGCACCTATCTCCTCTTCTCTCTCTACTTATGGATGAATTTACATCTCACCATCACATACTATTAACTCTGCTTCCTCCCAGAGTCTTTGTAACTCCACATCTCATAGGGTCCATTGGACCTGGCTGTATCTGATGCCTCCTGCCTGGCGAGCCGGCTCCTCTCCGTCATACTCATTGAATGTGTTTATATAATTCTGTAATGCTTCCTTCTGTACACATCTATTGCTTCCCCGTGAAAGGGTTTTTTCTAGTTTTTGCGAGTTGTTCCTGATCCAATATGAGGTCCTGGGACAGAAATGTCGTATGTGTACAGATTGTAAAGCCCATGAGGCAAATTTGTAATTTGAGATATTGGGCTATATAAAATAAACTGAATTGAATTGAATTGAAAAGTATATGGAATATTGCAACTTATTTTCCAGGTGTACAACCACTCTGGTGAGCATCTTTGCGATACATTGTTTGAGGATCTATTACGTAACTTTAAAAACATTACTAATGCTAATGTATGTAATGCAGCTGTTATTTTTCTCATTTTGACAATCCAACCGACAAAATTGTTTGTTTAAATACGTATAATTAAAATGTAATACACTCTTTTTGTATGGACAATTAAACCACAAAAGCTAATATGTGCTAACATCAGTTGTCACATGTTGCCATGGGTAATACATTTCTAAAAGCTTTGTGGATGTATAATTTCTTGTAAATAATTTGTCCACCAACATTTTTTAGCAAAAAGGCCATTAATAATTGATCTGTGAAGACTATTCTGATTGTAAAGCTCTCTGAGGCAAATTTGAGATTTTGGAATTATGTTTGAGAAAGGACTGGCATACACCATCATACGGTAAGCGGGTGAATCTGCAGAAGATTACATCATTCTTTCGAGTCTATGACTGTGGGCTTTTAGTGGTGAGAGGTTTATGCCAATAAATACGCATATCAAACATTTACATAATACTCAATGATGAATTGTTTGAGTGTAAATGTTTGAAACATGTGCACACACACATCTGCATCCCTGTAACATCTTTTAAATGACTGAGTACAGATATAAATCACACTCTCCCCCCTGCCCCTCCCTCACTCCTTGAACTTGTGAACTCTGCATTCCTTTCCCTTAGTGAGGAAAGTGAGAGCAACCAAAGTGCACCAGAGTTGTTCCAAAGTGCATCCAACTGGAAACAGTGAAATGTGCATAGAGAGAAAGATTGAAAGACTAAGACAGCTAGAAAAGAGAGAAGGATATTGGGAAGAATACATATTATTTATATATATTATTTATTAGTAATAGATTATTTAATGTCATTTAGAATGCTGTAATCCGTTGATGTAGAAAGTACAACAATTTCTACAGTTGTCCATACTATGTTCTTGTATTTTTTAAATTTCAGTGTGTACATTTTTACATTGACATTAAAGTTTCTTAAGAGTAAGATTACAATTTTAGTCAAAAAATGTACTAAATAATAAACAAACTTATAAAACGAAACTGACTACATAGACATACTGAATACGTTGGGTAAGCTTTATTCACCCATCCTCCCCTTTCAGACAGAAGTCTTTTGTACTTTAATGTTACACTGCTGCCTCTTCGTTGTCCACATAATCCCTTCCAGCAGAGTTTAACATATGGGACCACTCACACAGGACACAGTATTGCTGCAAAGCATGGCCACTATCATCTTCTTTCATTTTCTTTTCCCCTCTAATTAAGAAGGTCCCAGGCAAGCCTACGGAACACAGCCGATAGGGCTTCAGTGCCTCACAGGCACACTTGACCAGGGTGGATCTCAGACTCATTCCAACTGCAGCTCTCATTCAGATTCATATAGAAGTTGAAGCTGGGGATATAGATGCCGAGCAGTGAATAGTTAATAAGCTTCATTGTAGCTGTTCCTGGCACCCAAACAGTATTAGCTCCTCATTTGTCACGAAGCACTCCTGCTTTCCTGTCAAGGCTCATTGAATGCAGTTTTGCTTTGCTCATATGTCATTGAATGTAAAGCTGTTCAACGTTCATGGGGGAATGACAGCTCTGCCATTTGCACTCATGGTGATCTCAACAATCCCAAACCTGCCAATGTCCCATAGCCATAGCACCCTGTGGTAGCAGTCACTGGATTGCAAAAGGTTTACTGTCCAGACATGGATTGGACACAAACAGTCAGGTCAGGTAATATTTTGCTAAACTTGTAAGATATTGTAACAGTGCAGTCGACCTATCTGCGTTGTAGATAAGACATTGACACATCATCTAATTATGTTATTTACATGTGTTGATAAAATATAAGTCGCAAAAAACTGTACAATAAAAACCTCTTTATTTTAAGTCCACATTAGTTAGTTTCTGGCCACTAAGGGGAGGCAGAACTCCAAAACAATCTAACATCCCTGGGCCCTGTCCTTCAAATGTGGCTTAACCAATTCAGGCTGACATGCTGTCATTAGGATAAATAAACCTCTTTATTATTGTCGGCTAAGTTTTCTCTTTGAAAGCATTTTGAGGATTGATTCGTCAAACCTTGATGGAATTATGTTGAAAAACAGTATGACTTTTTAAATTTTTTTTAAAATAAAGGCAAAATAGAGAGTTGAAACCATCGCAATATTCATATGATTGGCTGAGTGCTGATTATATGATTGCAGTTACATGAGAAAAGTGTACCTCCCAGCATGCGCAGGAGCAAAGGATTATTGGACACAAGTTTATGTGTATGTCTGTATTTCAAAGGTGTCATGTTGATCTACAATGTGCAGCAATGTGTCCATTGTCTTAACATATTTTTAACACTGCATTGGGATATGGTTAGACTATGCGTGATAATGGGGTTTTTTCCTCAATGGACTTGAAAGAGACTTTGAAATCCTAAAATAATAAGCCTGCTATAAAAAAAAGCCTGACTATAAATCTCCTCAAAAGAAGCTTTAATTGCTTTTAATTTTTCGATTGAACCCGGGCCCCTCTTGCCGTAAGGTGATAGTGCTAGCTACTACGCCACCACAAATTCCAAATGTTTCAATTGGTTATTTAAGAGTCAGAATATTTATATCAAGTTTGTTTATCTTTGCTCACAGTATCTAAAAAATCTATATGGTTTGGTCCTTTTTCGGTGTACACACTTTAAATAGCATGCATGTTTTCCTCTAAATTCACTCTTGTTACAAATCTAAGAAAATGAGACCACGGCCCAATCTTGATCTCACAGACTTTGAGGCGCACTCCCGCTAACTCCGTGAGGGTTTAATTCTGTCTCACTGTCACATCGTCGAGTGTTTGAGTCCCTCAGACATTGTGTGCGCTTTATGAACCCTTTCCGTAAATCAGCATAAGATGCAGACTTTGCCGATAGGAATTACCCACAATTCATGCAATGTGATATTAAATAAGGACCCACGGTGACACGTGTCAACGTGGGTCAAATACATTTAATGATATTATATAATATTATGAATTCATTTCATAATATAACAATTGACAAGAGAAAGTTATAAAAATAACTGACAAAGAGTGGTGGTGACTTTTGGGGAATAGACAGTCGCCTCTCAACGTGAATTGTGGACAAAGCAAGGGAGCAAGAAAAATGTCCCTGCCCTGACCTGGGAGAGACTGACAGCATGCATCACAGACACAGAGAGAGCGAGAGAGAGAGAGAGAGAGAGAGAGAGAGAGATAATGTGTAAGTGTGACAGATAGAGTGACGGGGACAGCGAATAAGCAGTGTCCCCTGCGATTGTGGTTTTTGTCTGCTAACGTATTCAGTCCTGACAGACACTGAAGGCTGAATAAGGATTTACTGGACTGGACTGTTACAGACAGAAAGCTATACATTTGAAGTGAACTGCTTAGCTCTTTGCTAAAGGCTGGCAAACCGAGTTAGTTCATCAAATACAATGATATTTATTAATCACTTTTATGTCATTATTGTTTTTTCTTTAATCATGAAGCAAATTGATTATATTAAATGAGCATACTACTAAGTTTATGTGAACGTAATGTGCATTGCCACCTTTTGTTAAACAAGGTCTATAGTATAGTATAAACAGTACGAACGACAGGGTGTAATATAGTCCCATAATATACAGTATCTTGTATGTAAATGTTCACATTAATCTTAAATATCGATGTACGATGTTGGATCACACAGCTTAGATTTGACCAAAGTTTACTAAACATTTTCTTGAAAGGAACTGATCATGTTGCATAATGCATTTTGTATCAAATGGTGTAGCTACAGGTCCAAATGTATTAATCCCTCATCAAACATTCAAACTTTTTCTAAATATGTTATGTTGTTGGGTCGTAACATCAACAAAAGTCTGAGTCTGTGTCAGTTTCCTCCCACAGTTCAAAGACATTCCGGTTTGGTGAGCTGGAAAACTCTCATCTAGATGTGTCGGCCCTGTGGAAGGCCGGCGATATTATATTGGATCTACACAGCCTCTCACCTCATGCATGCAGGAATTACTGTTTCCTCAAACAATGGTCCTTAAGATGTCCTACAAAAAGCTACTTCTCCTATTTTGTGAGTTTTCCAACTAAAGCCAGGAACATGCCACAATTTCTCCTCTTCTATACATTTGGCCTTTTCAAAATGAACGTACATCTTCACAGGAAACCATTTAGTTAGGTTCAGGCAACAAAACCGGTTAGTTAGGTTTTAGAATAGATTGTTTTTTGGGTTAAAAAAGCTGAAAAATCGCTGTGTGTTGGATCATCCACCACCACTATCGGTTGTATTGGTCTGTAAGGCGGCATAACAGTAAAGTGATGAACTTACCAAAATGTTCCAATGTTTGTCTTTATCCAGTTAATCATTATTTCCAGATTATTTATGAATATTTAAAACAAATCTCAGGATGACAATATTTTTGGAACAACACAAATAGTCAATAGTTGTAAATATCAACGCAATATCTATATCAAGGTATTTGGTTTAAAAAGATTGTGACATTTGTATTAAACTTCAGGTGTGATTGTACCTTTAAAGATTCATGAAAATAGTTAAGACAGTAATGTAGTAGGAACAACAGCTGGTCTCTGCCTCTCCTCTTCTCCTCCTCCATCTCTCCATCTCTGCAGCCATCCTAAAATCCATCCATACCCCTAAATAAAGAGGTTAACATGACCGGGCCTGGATTCTAAATGTGATTACTGAAGTGATTCTTTAGCCCATCCAACCACTAATGTGACAGGTAGCCATTTTCTGCTAGAGTTACATAAACACACACATACACACACACACACACACACACACACAATACAGTCATGCAGACATACACACCACATCCTACGCTACACACAAACACACACACACACACACACACAAACAAACTCCCCAGACACTCATAAAATTAGATGGACAGAGATGAGAGGAGGGATGGGTAAAAGGTGGTGGTGGCGGTGGTGGAGGTAGAGGAGGAGGGGTCATGGAAAACTGAGGAAGGAGACATTTGATTGTTATTGCTTCCTCTGGGTCTGTGCAAGTGTGTGTGTGGGGGGAGGGGAGGGGGGGGGAGTGTGTGTGTGTGTGTGTGTGTGGGGAATGTGTGCGTGTGTGTGTGTGTGTGGGGGGGGGGGAGGTGAGTGTGTGTATGTGCGTGCGTGTGGGTTTAGTATGGGTTTGTGTGAGAAGGAGAGTGACCTTGATATTGGTGATGAGAAATAATACGAAGAGACAAACAAAAAGAGAGACAAATGGCATCAACAACAATACACTCGTGCAGTTGGTCAGACGCATTTAAATGATTGGCTCCCACCTTTAGCCTCACGGATGTTTAGGAGAGTCAGCTGAATCAAAACTGATTAAGTAACAGCATGTTAGGAATTCCTGGGGAATTCTTTTTGGGGAAAATTATTTTCTTTTTTGTATAGATGTTTCATGAACTAAATAAACAATTTAAATAACTGACTGAAAGTGTTAAATGAAGGCAATACACTGCTACTTCTTTTAAAGTCCAGAAAACAAACAGATTGTATTTCACTTAAATTGAAGTATCACAATTGCAGGAACAATTACAACAAAAATGTAATCAGAAAAGTTTGTTGCTCTCACCAAGGTTTATTAATTAATTAATGTTGTCATAATCTGCAGATAATATTAAAACCAGAGGCACACTGTGAGGTACTTGTTCTTCATTTTAAATAGCTCTTGTTGCTCTTAATATATTTGACAGTTTAAGTTACTAATTACATTAGAGATAAATATTTCACATGTACATCAACGAATTATATATGATACATTGCAATAGATGAAACTAACTAATTATGTCTAATAGATTAAATTAGCTCCACTTCAGTACTTTCGGCTTTTTCTCCGGATGCTCCCACGGCCCGAACCATGCAGGTGATGCTAAATGAAGACCGGATGCCAGCTGGGATCAGCTCCAGCCCTCCATGCACTCTCTATCGTTGATGGATGAATATGTCCAATTTCATTCACAATATTTCAAAAGGGACAATCTTCTTCAGGCGTACTTTTACTTTTGATAGTTCAGTACATTTAGCTAATCTTAACTGTTCCATTAAATTACATTTATTGAAACTCTTATTGGTCCTGTAGTTTCCTTCTAATTTATTGTGTCATCTTTTCTGTTGTTGATGTGAGAAACACAATATAAGTCTGACCTCATTTATTTTAGAATTGGGAAATTAATGTAATGAGATCATTTTGTTGAGCTGATTTGCAAAATGTTGTGATTGAAAGAACTTCTGAAATCGTATTATATGAATAAAACATATTTCTACCATTGATATTGTCATTTCCAGGAACCTTCCTATGAATTTACAGTAAGATACAATACTTTTTTCCAGAAATAATTAGAAAAACAATGGGACTCATAGAATAATCTATTATTTTTACATTTTAATTAGTAGTTGTTTAAAATATTGGAAATAATCTTCCATCACAATAACCAAAGGGAAGAAAGGAAATGAAAAAAAATTAAGGAAGGAAGAAAGAAAAATACTTTTTGGAACGTAAGTGATGCCATAAACTACAGTCACACAGATTTCTGTGCTTCAAACAAATTGGGCGTTTTTGGTATTTTCTATGGCTCTGGCATTATAATAGAAGCTTGTGTTTAGTTCAACAATGAATGGCAATGGAGGACATATTATGATGCTAAAAGAAATACAAGGAACACAAAGCGCTGAAATCTGCTGTGAGAGAAAAGAAAGAGAGCGACTGAGAGGGAGAACGCAGTCTTATCTCCTCCTTTCTCTCTGTTGCTGTCTGGCTCTCCTCTCCTAGACAAATGTGACACTCGGGACTCCCCTCTTTCCACTCTCCCTTGATGGATAGCACGCACGCACGCACACACACACACACACACACACACACACACACACACTCTCTCTTTTATTGACGTATTGCCAGAGGGTGGGGGGTTGAGGGTTAACGATTACGGGAATTGTCATTCCCCGATCATTCGTCTGCATTTGTAAACCATCAATGTCAAGAGCTCACACTCACACACACATATATAGACACACACACAGATGTTGCTACAAGGGGGATTGTGGTTATAGGGTTATGAGTGTGTGTGTGTGTGTGTGTGCTTCTGCCATTTTCCGTCATCTAATCTCCAAAACTCACATTAAGAACATTAGAAACAGATCATGTATCACTGGTCTTTCTGTCAGTGTGTGTGTGTGTTTGTGCAGGACACTTCCACTGCTCATTGACACTGATGTGTTGTAAATGCAGACATATATCTCTGTAATTAAAATTTTTGGAACATTGAAACATAATAGCACAAAAAAACGTAGATCAATAAAAAAAAAGAATAATAAAACAAACCACACTGAATAAAATAAATCTCATCAGTTGTAAAATAAAGGACAAAATAAATAAGGGCATTGCAGTCAATATAATTATTAATGAGTAAAAAAGCAAGGGAGAGAGATCCTTGACATGTTGGCCACATCGTCCTTCCTATTCACAATTCAAGTTCAAAAGAAGTTATAATGACTTTAACTGACTCAAACATGAGTCCAGCTGATATCCAGCGTATCTCCTGACAGCCTGTTCACAGAGCAATCTATTTAAAATGTCATCATGGAGGATGTTCACAAGTTCGGCCCAAGGAGAAGATTGACTAAAATGATTTTTGAAAAGCAAACCATAGTGTGGTGCCAGGTAGAAAACTAAACCCTGTCTGCTAAATGATGCTCAGCTAATTATTCTAACCTTATGGTGCTGTGAAAATAAAAAAGCTAAAACATGCCCAGTAGTTACAACAATATAGACCACAGACAGCAACACAAGCGGCCTGACTGACACTTTATCTTCAAATAAATGAAAATGTCCTTCATCCAAATTAAGCCAACTGTAGACTTCCTACTTGTATTCATAGGACATTTACAGTTATTTAATGTGTACACAAAGAGCATTTTTACTATGTTTCTCTCACCCGTTTCCCAGAAATAAGCTTCCTACAATGTCTGTGCGTCAGGTATGTTTCTTCTGGGAGGGCCACAGATCACAAAGGTCGCATGATGATTTTGAGTCATGGATCAAATATGTGTATAATATAACTTATCTTTTTTTTAAATATATGATTTATTTGTAGAAATTGCAAAACAAGACTTAATGTACAATATACCTCACAAATAAGGAGTGACAGGATAACATATCAGACAGCCAAATGGTGAGGATACACATTACAGCCCCCCTCCCCTCTCTTTCCCAAAACAAATATACAACAAGGCAATTTGATACACAGAAAAGAAAATTATAAGAGCAACCAAAACCCAACATCAACAACTGGCTGTGAAATTCTTGTAGTGACAGATAATATTGTCGAAGCATATGCTTATTTTTCCTATCACACCTTCTCTGACCTTCAACTCTCTCACTCACATCTCCTCACATACATCCACTCACACAGACACACAAACATATCCACCTGCATTAATTGAGCAATGTAAAGACCATAAATAAGGAAACAAAAAACAGAAGAAAACCCATATATATAACAATAAATAATACAAAAAACAACAACAACAACAATGAAGGGAGGAAAAAAAAGTGCTGCATGCTGCGAATATATGCTACCAATAAAGCTAGTTAAAACAGGGCACTGGTGCATTATTGGGGCAAATTAATCAATTGTGGCGATATCTAGTTGGGTAGACCTGACGTGCTCTAAGTAGGGTTCCCAGACCTTACAGAACTTAGTAGTTGCCTCGTAAGGAGTACTTAATTTTTTCTAGTGACATAAAACGAAGGGCTTCTCTTAGCCATTGAGAGTGGGAGGGGGGGTGGGAGTTCTTCCAATGTAGCAGGATAACACGTCTCGCTAAGAGTGACAGAAAGGCCACAAGTTCACAGAAGTAAGATGGTCGTGAGTTCCCGGAAGGTAGGACACCAAACAGGGCAACTAATGGTGAGGGACACATATTGGTAGAAGTGACGGCTGAGAGCGTGTCAAAGACACCCTTCCAGAACGGCGCAAGTACAGGACAATCCCAGAACTTGTGGCCAAGACTGGCCGGTCCTAAATGGCACCGGTCACAGCGGGAGTCTGTACCTGGGAATATACGAGCCAGTTTACTCTTGGACCAATGAACCATGTGTACTACTTTGCATTGTAAGATTCCATGCCAGGCACAGACATAGGATGAGTGGACCCATTTCAAAGCCTTCTCCCACACCTCAGGGTCTATCTCTATATTAAGATCAGCCGACAATGCAGTACACAAGGCATCAGAGGTTGAGGATTGGTGCGCAAGAAGAGTGTAGTAAATCCTTGATATGGTACCTTTCCGGTAAGGGTTAATTTTGAGGTTGGTGTCTATAAGCGTGGGAGACGGTATGGTGGGAAATTTGGGAAAGCGGTTGCGGACAAAATCTCTTATCTGCAAATACCTGAAAAAGTGGGTTGAAGCCAAATTGTAAGCCTGTGCTAAATGACCAAAAGAAGCAAATTTACCATCAATGTAAAGATGGTTAAAGGATAAGATTCCTTTGTCTCTCCAGATTAAGAAAGCATTATCCATAATCGATCTAGTGAACAGGCAGTTAGAGTAAACAGGAGCCAGACCAGGTATAGATTGCAATGTAAATTGTTGTTTAAATTGTGTCCAGATTTTAAGACAGTTTTTCACAACAACACTGTCTGAATGCACATATGATGGAATAGTTGTGGGGAAGCACAGGAGGGACATCAGAGATGATGAACCACATGAGGCCTCCTCAACCTGTAGCCAAGATGGGGGTTGGTCTTTAGTGCAACAGCAGTGTAACAAGGCTCTAATGTTTGTTGCCCAGTTATAGAGTGAGAAGTTGGGGAGGGCTGGACCACCCAGCTCCTTAGATTTTTGTAAAGTGTCTTTTTTAATTCTAGGGGGCTTCTTGTTCCATATGAATTGGGACATTTTGTGTAATCAAGTAAGTGAAAGAAACGTTGAGTAAGGAAAATGGGTATACATTGGAAGAGATATATAAATTTCAGGAGCACATTCATTTTATCCATCTTGCAAGAGAGAGAGAGGCAAAAGGGACCACCGCTAGAGATCCTGAGTCAGCTTCGCCAGAAGAGGGGAGAAATTAAATGGATATAAATCAGATTATGTTTTGGTTATACAGACAGTACAGTACTTAAAATGTTCAAGAGACGTTTTGATAGGACAATAAATATGCCATGGCTGCAGCATTGATCGGCATTAATTCACTTTTTTGGAAATTTAGCTTGCCGCCTGAAATTTGACCAAACTCCTCCAGTAAGTTGAAGACAAGATGGAAAGCTCTGTCTAAGTCAGAGAAAAATAGTAAGAGGTCATCCGCATACATGGACACTTTATGTTCAATGCCACCCCTTGAAATACCTGGTATCTGACCTGACCTTAGGGTCACCGCCAGTGGTTCAATGGCAATGGCGAATAAGAGTGGAGACAGTGGACACCCCTGACGGGTCCCAAACTTGAGAGGGAAGTAGTCAGAGTAATCATTGTTTGTGCGAGCACAAGCTTGGGGGGGACGTATACAAAAGCCTAATCAATGATATGAAGGTATTACTAAAGCCAAAACGTTTTAACAAAGAAAAAAGGTAGGACCATTCCACACGGTCAAATGCCTTCTCTGCATCCATGGAGATGACCACCTCAGTGGTGTCGGAGGGTGTCGGTGCATAGACAATATAAAATAAACGTCTAACATTATGAAAAGAGTGTCAGTCTTTAACAAACCCTGTTTGGTCAGTACCTACAATAGTTGATAGTACAGTCTCCAAACGCCTAGCAAGCACTTTGGCCAAGAGTTTGACATCTGCACATAGCAGAGAGATGGGGCGGTAGTTACCACAAGAAAGTGGATCTTTGTCCTTTTTTAAAAGGAGAGAAATAGTGGCCTGTCTTAACGTGGGGGGAAGATTGCCATTTTGCATAGATTTATTGAACATGTTAAGTAAAATTGGAGTTAATTGATCTGAGAATGCTTTATAAACTTCAGCCGGGAGGCCGCCTGGGCATTTACCACTCTGCATCAGCATCAAAGCACTGCTGAGTTCACCAATCGGAAAGGGTTTATCCAGTCTAGATGATGTTGCGTCGTCAATGAAGGGAATCTCTAAAGAGTTTTAAAAAAGCATCATATTTTTTCTCATCAGCCACGCATTCAGAGGTGTATAATTTGGCATATAAGTCTCTGAAATGGTTGTTAATTACCTGTGGGTCAATAGTTGTCCCATCGATAGAACTGATCTGAGTTATATGTTGTGATGAAGATGCTTGTCGGAGTTGGTGTGCAAGCAGTTTACTAGGTTTATCTCCAAACTCATAATATTTATGACGTGATTTTAACAGTGACTCCGCAGCTTCGTTGGAAGCCAGGAGTTCAAATTCAGCCTTTTTCAAAATAAATTATTTTTGAAGATCTGCATTGGGTGAGTCCACACATTTAGACTGCAGTTCTGATATATCTCTAGTAAGGCTAGCACTTTTCTCTGAGGTCATCTTTCTCTGATAAGCTGAGTAAGATATTATCTCTCCTCTCAGGTAAGCCTCCCAGATGACTGCTGCCGATGTATCTTGGTTAACATTGGTAGAGATAAAAAGATCAAGGCAGTTGTGGGGTTTTTACCTTAAAGATAATGCCTCGCTAGTTCAATTATCAGACCCACTCCAATGACCACAGATGACAGACTCGGGCTCATAGTTTTACTTGCTGCCAAGGAGAATGCCTGAGCTGTGCCTCCGCACGTCTCCAAAACACTCTGGCTCAATTCTCCCCGACAGTCCTTTTATTGAAGCAAGTGGTTATACAAAACAGCTGAGGAAACTCCTTTTCTTATCCGTCTGAGTTTTATGACCCTGAGTCTGTGATGGAGGTGTGGATGAGGTATGTGGGGAGACATGAAACAAAACCTTGTTCCTGTGTCTGCTCATTAACCAGATGTGACCCTGGAACCTTTTGCTCTCAGGGTGACCGGTATAGAATAAACAACACAGCAATAATATGATTGTAATTATTAATCTTCTTCTAATAATTACAACCCTGAGAAGTAAACAATAATTCATAGGGCGTACATTCTTTAATACAAATTGAAAACACATGCTCTAAAACCTAACAGCAGTTCTTTATGGTCAAAACAAAGTTTGGGTCAGAAATAAATAAAGAATTAAAGCACCAGGGGGAGCGTTTCACAGGCCTACAAGGAAGAGAGATGTCGACAACCACTGTTGCATGAACTAACAGATGGTATGAGTTTGCTATCAATGAGAAAGTAATCAATACGGGAGAATGTGCCATGGACAGGAGAAAAAAAAGAAAACTGTTTCGTACTATGGTTGAGAAAGCGCCAGGCATCTGCGACTGCATATTGCTCCATAAACGTCTGAATAACTTTTGCTGATTTAGATAGACCAGAGGGCTTATTGGATGATCGATCAAGTGAAGGGTCAAGACAGCAATTGAAATCCCCAGCAAGAATGAGTTAGTGGGAGTCCAAGTCAGAGAGAGAGAAGAAAACATTTTTGAAAGAATTATCGTTGTCCCAGTTTGGACCATACACATTTGCCAAAATCAAGTTATGACCTCCTATTTTACCTGTGACTATGACATAGTGCCCATTTGTGTCAGACACCACTTTGGTCACGGAGAGTGGCACTGATTTGTGAATAAGAATTGCAACCCCCCTGGCATTACTTGAAAAAGAGGAGTGAAACACTTGGCCCACCCACCCCCTCCGGAGTTTAAGGTGATCTGAAGGCAGAAGGTGAGTTTCTTGTAAAAAGGCTATTTTAGTGTTTAAACGTGCAAGGTGGTTAAACACTTTGTTACGTTTGACAGGGGAGTTCATACCCTTAACATTCCAACTAACGAATCTTAAAGCGCCACCCGGTGTACGCAGGGTATTTGTATTCACCATCATTTGTTTTTGGGTGTGTGTGCAAATAACAATCATTAATTCGTCTGCCAGAGACAACGACTGTTCCCATCCCTGCACCGGAGATGAGAGGTAAAACACTTGACTAAGTTGGACACATAAAGTTTTAAGAGCAGCATGCACGCAGGATACAAGAAAATACACATAAAACACATAAAAACTAACTGAGATTCCATTAACCCGAAGCCCCACCCCACCCACCCCCCCATACTTCCAGCTGCTGTCTTAACTCGCAACAACATGGAACCCTCTGATTCTCTGATCAGCATGTTTTCCTCACTTCCTAACGCCAACAGACATATATAGCCTCGTTAATAGAACGGGAACGTCTAGCTAGAGCTAGCATGTTTGGCTAACGAGGCAAATAAAACACATTGCGCTAGTTAGCGCCGCCAGATACACACAGAGACAAGGCACTTACGCTCAGTGAATGCAAGGTTTAGCGGATGCAAAGTTCAGTCGCTTACGTGTTGTTTATCCACCTGCAATCCGTGGACAAATTTAGTGGCTTCTGCGATATTCGGGAGCCAAACTCTCTCTCTCCATTAGGCAAGGTAGCGCGTAGCTTGGCAGGATATAGAAGAACCGGCTTGTAACCCCACTGATAAAGTTCCGCCATGCAAGTTGGACTTGGCGCGCTGCTTCAACAGGTCCGGGATGTAGTCATCATAAAGGCGAATCTTGTGGCCATTGGAGATCAGTTCGCCTATTTTACGTGAGTCGCGAATAAGCAGATCCTTGATTTGAAAACGGTGGAACCGAATGATGACCGGACGTGGCCGCCCGCCTGGAGCAGGTTTTTGAGCAAGGCTTCTGTGGGCGTGGTCCAGTTCAGGTAGAGAGCCAAGCACCTTTTCGCCAAAGACATCCAGGAGCATTTGGAAAAAGAAAGTGGATGGACGGTTGCCTTCTGTGTTCTCAGGCAGGCCGATTATCCTTATATTCTGTCGTCTGCTACGGCCCTCTAGGTCGGACAACTTGGTCCGTAAGGCCTCATTGTCACGTTGCACTGCGGAGCACGCTGTCTCCAGTTGTTGGATGCGGTGATCAGTGTCGGTGGCATTGTCTTCCAAGGAGGCTATTCGAAAAAGGACTAGCAAAAAAAAAGGTAGATTAAACGTCTAGATGTTGGAGCGAGCAACATACACGTCTACACCGCACGCTGCATTCCGGAAGTCCTCGTGTATAACTGATCTGATTGTGTTTTGTTCCTGCCGATGAGCTTTATCAGCCAACAAATCGTTTATGATGTTGTTTTGCTGTAGCAGCTGGTAAATAATGCTCAAGAGGGGGTTTTCAACACTGTCCTTGAAAAGCCAACGATTTTCTCCAAACAAGGCCAATTGTTATCAGCGTTTTACATTGCAAGTAAAGACCAATCACATGCGCATAACGGGCAATTTCAAGGCCCATGAGGGCAAACTTTATTACTCCTTTCGATCTTGCCAAACGCAGCGCTCACCAGATCCACTCCTTCTGTTCTTGCCTTTTACAATAAAAGCCCTGCAGCTATACATTGACTAACTATTTACCAGATGGAACTCAAATTCATTCAGAGCATTTTGCTGGAAGAAAAATCATTATAAGCGCTTGGAGTAGTTAAGGCTATACAAGAGTTGAAAACAGACAGACTGCCAGATGTGCTCAGGGTCAATCCTGGGAGCAAATCTGTTCAAACCTTCAACTGAAAAAGTGTTGCAACAGTGCATTTTCATGTCTTTTATTTAGTTTTGTTTAAGAAAACATCAATGCATTCCATTAATTTCCCTCGCAGAGAAAATCTTATAATACAATGTTCTTCATTTTTCAGGCAGTCAAAGTACTTATTGTCAGGAATTTTTGGTTTTGGTTTACTACTGAAAAAGTGCAAAGTGATTTGAGACACAAGAAACATATTCAGTCTTCTAACATTCATCCAACATCACATTGTTTCCCTCCCTTCATCAAAGTGTTGCCTCATCGTAATCATGTGGGTGTCAGGAAGACATAGCATTAATTAATTAATATTAGTAATAATAAATACATAATAAATATAGTTATGAAATGCTTATATTCTAATTTGTTTGGAGATAAACAAACATTTCAGAATTTAGAATGATGTTATAATGCATTCTTAAACTATATCATTTCTATTTTAAGTAAATGTGGGTTCTCCACACAGCCGTGAAAAGTCTCCCTCTGGTATTTAGTCTCTATATGCTCTCTACTGTTTAATTCTTAAATATTTATGATATAATAAATATTTCTTTAATTTACTTGTATTATTTGTTGTTGTTGAATAAGTTTATCAATGATCATTTTACACCAGGCTTGACTGTAAAACAAAAATAGTTAAAAATCAATGAAATTGATCACATGAATATTATTGAACGACAAGCAGATTGATGCTGACATATGTGGAGGCACAGAAGAGTACGCACACACACACAAACACACACACACCTACTCACACACACACACACACACACACCCACCCACACACACACTAAATAAAGAGGGCAACTGATTCAGCGAGATCCATCTGTAAATATGGGGTATGGGCTGTGTGTGTGTGCAGGTGTGTTTATGTGTGAGAGAGAGAGAGACGGACAGCCAGTTAGAGCGAGGAGTGTTAGTGTTAGTCTGTGTTCTTTCTTACACCGTGACTGATAGCTCAGCCCACCATTCTATTTCATCCATCTGACACACTCACTAAAATCCTAATCTAGTCGAAGTGAGCTCAGCATTGATTCCATCTCAATACTGTAATCACAAAGCCCATGACATTGTCAATTGAGAGGAAATTCATACGAAATTGATCAAATGCAGTTTTAATTATTGAAGGACAAGTGTGATAATCAACATTATAATCATGATGAGCTGTAAATGAAGGAATGCATTTATTCGCTCAGCAATTTCTGTCATTCTCTGTCAAGACCGGAGAGAGTTTAAACATTAAAGAAACACAGATTTGCATGAATAATGCAACAGTGTGATACATTGACATGAGTCATGTCCTGTGCATGTAATATAATTAATACAACATTATTAAAAACTTTCATCCTCAATAAGCTTCCCACACGTAAGAATTCACATTTTTCCTGCTGACAGCTGAAATAATGAGGTTGAATTGGTGACTCATCATACTGTCTGTCACTTTGAGCACAAGACGACAAAAGTGTTCTAAAATTGGAGTTGGTAAGTCCACTCAGTGTTAACGTTCTCCTGCAGAGAGGGATTGAATCTGACAGTGATGGAGGATTTCATCATTCTGGTTCAACGTTTCAACAGGAATGCAAACAGTGTGGAAGCTGTTGCTTCATCTGTGGTGTGATGTGGGCTGCTCAACAGGAGGCGAGCATCATGTAACATCTGCCCGCCTACGGCCTTTATAAGATGTATGAAATATAACGGAGTAACAACTTGAACTCTCCTCAACACTTATCTGTGATATGACTTGTATTGATGTTGATGTTAAAGGACAGGGATGCTTTCATCTCCATTTTGCTGTCAACAAATCTCCAGCAATGAGTTAATCCGTCTTTTAATACCTAACAATGTCCCTACCATGTCTGTGGCTCTCCAAACCAAGCCCATTGGTGCACATTAGGAAGTAAATCTTTGACAAATAATTGTATAGTTTGACTCTTCAAAAGGTCACGATGGGGACTATTCTCAATTTTTTTTGTGGCAGCAGAACAATGTATGTGGCAATGCATTCTTATAAAATATTATGTATGGTATCTACGAGACGTTGTATAGTTATGACCGTTTATTCGGGAACAAGTACCAGGCTACTGTGGGCGGAGTACACGCCAAACAACAGTGAACACCCCAACATCACACTCCTGTGACCAATCATGCTTTAGACAGAGGTTCGGACCACCCCAGCTCATTTGAATATAAGGAGACGTAAATGTCACACATAAATAAATGAAGAAATACGTGTGGACACATAAATAGAGATATGAAGAAATGAAGAAATACAGAAATGTTGAAATACATTTATTTAATGATGTCCTGTTGAGTTATAACTTATATTTATTCATTCCTGTATTTATTTATTTATTCATGTATTCTTGTATTTATTTATTTATACATTTATTTAAGCATTTATTTATTTATTCCTGTATGTATTTATTTATTTAAACATTTATGTAAGCATTTATTTATTTATTCCTATATTTATTCATGCATTTATTCATTTATACTTAAGTTATTTTAAGCCCTCCATAGTAATTGTCATAGAATATGTTGGTGTTGCCTTCAATTATGTGGTTGGACTGCAAGTACGAAGTGTATTTTTATGAATTACTTTGATCTTCCTTTTACAGATTTGGACTGAAAAAGAGATGTTTATTGAACAAGAATATAAGGAAGTTTCATACTTGTGTTATGTATGCAATGCAGCTGCACTTTGCCAACATTGTTAATGTTTTGGTCTTTTTTGGGATTGAACATTCAATATTCATCACCATGGAGCACACCCGTTCTGATGTCTTCTGTTTAAAATGTTGTCTATTTCTAACAAGAAAAAAAGATCACATTTAAATTAATTGTCACTTCATTATACAATATTGGAGTTATACACAACATGTTCCTTTGAAATTTGTTTGATCAACTTTAAGAGTATTAAACATAGTGCATCAACAACATGATACTTTCCTAAATTATGTGGCCATAAAATTTACTTTGTGCCAAAATATGCATTTTAATATTACAAACACCTGATTTGATTGTCAAAAGAATACATCACATAATCTCTTGATTAAAGTTCATGAACTGCAATTTAAATGATGTTAATTAAAAAAACTAACATAATATTAATATTGTTATATTTTAAATTAGTCTTTACATTCTTCCTCTTCTCATAAGGTATCCTAAAAAAACAACTGGCTTATGAACAGCATGTTTTCTTACTTCCCCACTACCACTCTTTATCCCTCCATCTGACTTACTGTTTTTTATTCACGTTAGGCCATTTTGCTCAGATCTGCATTTCTATGTGTGATGTGTCATTCATCAAAGGCAGAATAATAGCATGCTTGATTTATTCCAGAGACATCTTTTTGGAAAGTAGGCATTTATCACTGCGATCCTTTCACAATCACTCTTTCACAACTGAACTAATTTATTTATTGTACATGGAGAAATATTTGCACATCCATAAAAGTGCAGGTGTGTTGGAGAAAAAGTCTTAAATCCAACTCGGTGAGGGGAATCCCAGTTATACTCAGCAATATGTAAATTTCCCTCTCAGTAGAATGTTTAAATGTACTTCTCGGTAAGGAATACATAATTTCACAATATATTGTTTGTTCTACATAGACAAGACACATATCTAAAATAAACAACCAGTATAAACCATCAGAATGAACAATAATCTGCCAAATGTACCTGACACAAAGCGGTTTAAAATTAAAATGTGGTCTGGAATTGAGGCTGCATTCGAATCAAGGATTTTGTTAGTTTAACTATCTTTTTCTGTCCATGTTTGATATGAAGCTTTGGCAAAAATTCTAAAAAGAAATAGGATTTTTCATGGATGTTTCTTCCCATTCTAATCTTCTTGGTCACTGCTGCATTCCCACCCCATCAAAATCCTTCACTCACAATTCTGACATCACATTTTCAGCCAAAGATGTCCTGTGACCGGATGCTTTTCCTTCAACTACAATTGGTTCTGTCTATTGGACATTGATTGTGTTCACAAGTGAGGGTGAAATGGAGCGTAAAATGGACAGGTGGTTCTGGGGGTGTCAGCAGTGATGTGGTGTTGTACCGGACCGTACAATTCGGAAGTAAAAGCTCCCAATTTACCAGTACATCTACGATCCTCACCAGCTGAGGTTGTCCGGGTGAATGAACTGGTATGAGGATCCGTTAGACCCAGATTGTGCAAATGTGTGTAAATTAGCCTCAGCGCTCCAAAGGACAGAGATGTCAATAATCAACATTTGGTCACAAACGCTCATTACTCTTAAACTCAGAGAAGTTATTGTAGTCTCTGCTCTGGATTTGTCATCAGATGTTTATTTCTCTGAAGACAGATAAATAAAAAAATTCGACTGACTTCATTTAGAAGTGCCTAGAAACCCAGCATTGGGAATACTGTCAATGAGAGCGCATCTTTTGGGAGCTCAAAACGTTTATGTAACTGGTCATATTGTTACTTGCATCACGTTGACACTGTATCTAAAGAGGAGAATGTAACAATCTGTTCTGCTAAAAGTGGGTTACGGGTTGATTTAGAGGTGCTAGAAACAGATGGCCGCATCGGATGAATTTACTGCATTTACGAAGCTGTAACATTTTTATGTAAAAGCACGCTTCCTTCCTTATGCTGTTTTCCCTTTTCTTCCGGCTTTTCTTACTTTTTCCAACCTTTACCTGACTTTTGATGATCTTGTGTTCCAAAATATTTTTTTATGTATTTTATAAGGCTATTCTGATACATCTCAACCATTTTATCACGTTGTAAGTTGCCGGCGATAACCACATCTTTTCTCTTCAAATCCGCATCTTTAAGCTCACTAAAAGCAAATGGTCTTCATTGTGTGTGTTTATGCTTCTTTCCTAGTTTGTGGATGGATAAAAAAAGTAATTTTGATTTATCTGTGTCCAAATGTCACTTCCGCCCTGTTTGCCTCCCACTTTTAACAGTCTGCTTTACAATGATCTCAGTGTGCATGAGTGATAAGGTCAAGTCGAAAACATTTTATACAGATGTTAATATTCAAACACTTGTTTTTCCACAAAACCATGAATTAAACACTCTCCTTATGAGTCACACCTCGCTCTCCACTTCCATCGCTACGTATCACAGTCTTGTCTTTCTAATGTCTTTATTCATCCATTCCCTTTTGTCTTTTTCTACATCAATTTCTCAATGTCCCTTTCTGCCTCCCTCCATCTCTCCATCCCCCCCCCCCCTCATCCCTCCCTCTTTTTCTTTCTGAGGCTTAATAATTGATGGGAGACGTTCTGTCTCCTTTCAGCTGGCTGGGGAGGTTTAAAAGACATGACTAGGCTATGGAGGGCACTTTGTACAACCCTTGACATGCACACACATGAACACACACACTGACAGGCACACATTTGACTGCAGAGTTCAAGCAAGGGTCATTTCTGTTGCATTAATGTTGCAGGAGAGAAAGTGCTTGGTGTGCATGTGTTAAGAATTTATTGAGATCCTCATAAGTTGACACCAAATAGAGTGACTGGGTGTGAGTGTGGTAAGACCTCCCTTGAACAAACATCTAACACTGCCAAGGGTACGGGTTCTCTTGCACGATTTACTGTTACCTTCTGTGACCTCTTCTTCCTTGGATGTCCTGTGAACAAGGAATGCCTTTTGGCATACTGCAGGTGGGACTCTTTTTCAGTTCAGCTGTTGCTACCTGTGGTGACTTCCCCATTCTTGGTCAAACAAACCCAAAACATAAAAATAAAAACATCTCTTCCTGTGCGCTCGAGGCGTTTCAACAGCAGCAGAAAGTACAGTAGGGGTGCCACCCCCCAGAGGCTGATGCATGCTATATTTAGTGTTTTTATTTTATTTACTTTTATCGAATATTGCACATTACCCTTTCTGGTCCCTGCTGCCAGTGATAAATATATGTTTTCCCTTTTACAAAAACTATTTTGAAGAGCGCTGGTTTCCTGTTTCTAGTCAAGGGCGCAAGGTGAAGTTAAAATGTTTTGTTATATGTGTCTTGTAGCGACGCTGTTCTACCTGCTTCAGTGACTCTGGCCTGTAGCTAAATTATTTTGCATTGTTATGGCTGCTATGCATGTCATTTAAAAGTACAAGTTGTAATTATATATTTGTTGTTGTCATTTGCTTTGATTTACTGAGGCTGGGCTGTTTTAAAGTCAGTGAGACATATGCAGGGATATTCAAAGCTGCAATGCTTTCCTCAAACAAAAATCACACTTCAATATTATAGTTTTTATTGAATCGAAAAGGGCTAAATGTGCAATAATCACATCAAATTATGTGAGGCTTTAGCCCATAATAAATTAATAAAAGACCTCTGTTGAGACTGTCAATAGATCTCCTGCCCTTCGTTTCAGTACCTTGGACAGCAAACACCCTCTACACACCAACAGCAGTGGTGGTGTGTCCATAAAGGGCTGTAGGGCGCCGCCCCTCTTAAAATTTGGAGATGAAAAAAATTAATTAAAAAAAATAAATACATCCTGTCAAAAACATTATATGCCAAATCATTTAAATAGTAAATATACCGTGTTGACGCGTAAATGTGTGTGGGAGACCGTCAGCCCGTCAACAACCACTTAAGTTAATGTGAAAAAATATAATATATCGCCACTCATTATCACGGCGAGAAGCCCCGCCCCCTTTACGGGACACCGGCCAAACGTGTGTGTGCGGGAGCGAGTAAACATTTCAGTCGTTTCGGCAAGGACGGCTTCTCATTGGCGGATGAAACGTGAATCTTGGGACACAAAAATGTGCGCTCATTGGCCAATGACATCGTTTTATTATTTCACGTGACTGGACTATTCGGCAGATCAGAGACCCGTATGTTCCCTCAGCCCAGAGAGATCCACGGAGCTACGCGAGCAGGATGCTAACGGAGCTGGTCAGCTGGTGCTCAGTGAGTAATGCGCTGTTTAGTTTCCCCTGTCTGTCGTTCCAAAGTCCTGGGACTGAAACTCTCTGGACTACAACGGGGTGAGGGATCTAAAGAGCTTCAGACAAGTGTAAAGCACGAATCTTGCCGCAGTTATCTAGCTAAGAGCATGGAGCTAACTCGCTAACAGCATGAAGCTAACCCTGTTTGCAGAGCAGAGCAGCAGAAGGAGACCGAACTGGCATCAAAAACACAACGAAGAAGTTCTGAAAAACAATTCAATTCAATTCAGTTTATTTGTATAGCCCAATTTCACAAATTACAAATTTGTCTCGGAGTGCTTTACAATCTGTGCATATAGACATCCCTGCCCCAAAACCTCGCATCGGACCAGGAAAAACTCCCAAATAACCCTTCAGGGGAAAAAAAAGGGAAGAAACCTTCAGGAGAGCAACAGAGGAGGATCCCTCTCCAGGATGGACAGATGCAATAGATGTAATGTGTACAGAAGGACAGATTTAGAGTTTAAATACATTCAATGAATGTGACAGAGTGTATGAATAGTTCATAGTAGGCATATTCCACGATGGAGACCTCCACGATCCATCAGGCAGATGGCGGTGGGGAGGAGGAATGGGCGGAGTCTCAACAGTGGGCGGAGTCTCAACAGGATAGTGGCGTAGTCAGGAGCAGGAACTCCACGACCCAGACCTCGATGATCCATTAACCAGAGAGTTATTGAGACGTTTGCCAACTTTAAAGAGAGGAGGGCTACTTTTCTTTACAGTAGTGGGTCTATTCTGTCAAACACCCAATGTAACATGTGATCTCTTTCTGACTCTATTCTGTTCTGAACCTCTTTCATGTGAGGGTGAAACTCTTTTATTTTGCAAACCTCTGAAACCCAACCCAATGTTCCTTAACCCTCCTGTTATGTTGCGGGTCAAATTGACCCGTTTCAAAGTTTGAAAATCTAGGAAAAATACTTCCAAGTACTTTTTCTGTATAAAACTTCTTCTGCTTACCTTATTTAGTTTAATCAACATTTAAAAAAATACTAAAAAAATATCATGTATTTGCAAGCCCCCCCTGCAGGTTTATATAACAGAGATGATGTTCCCGGGTCAATTTGACCCGGCTTGAAAGTGAAGGCTAAAAGTCACCAAAAGAGTCACCTTTAGACTATTTCTTTCTTTGTAATTGTAGGACAGTCTTTCTTACTCCCTCCCACCAAGTTTCAACACACACACTCAAACCAACACACACGCGCACAGACAAACACACATATCAGCACACACACACCCCATTCACAACCCCATATATAAAGTTGTACACATTTCAAACTTCAAACAAAAGAATCAGGTGGTTGTTATGGAAACCATCTCTATCCTGCTATGTGCCCATCACCCTACATGAGAAGCACACTTTACAGACTAAACAATGTTTATCATCTTCTAACTTTCCCCCTAAATACACCTTTATTGGACATGGGACACTAATGTGAGAGTTTCTTTCATGTCTCAACCAATAAATATGTAGTATAGTACTTCTAATAGACTGTCTGTCTGACTGGGAGAGACACACACCCTGTCTCATCCCAATCTCAGACCCACACACATTCTCTTTCTAACGACCCCAGCTGTGCGAGAAATACAGATACTATTTTGACGGGAACCTTTTGTTTTCCCTGCGGGAAAACTCCACTCACACGTATCAGGGGAGGGGCCAAACATACAAAATGGTTGCTGAGAAGTCCTACAACATTACACTCTGCAGATACATACGACTTCACCAAGTGGATGACTATGTGCTGGCCTTTGGTCATCTTTTATCATATAATTTATGCATCTTAACACTAAAAATAAACAAAACTAACGTTTACTTTCAATACAAATCCTTTATGACTCATTTGGCTTTATTTTTAGTGGGCGGGTCATTATGACCCTGAACAGCACATGTGTCTCATCTCTATTTATCTACATCACCCCATGAAGAAGAAAAAAACTTACAAAATGCAAATAAAATTTAGGAGAAAATACATGTTATGGTAGACTAATGCAATTTAGATTTAGATTTTTTCAATGTACCTAAAAAATAGTTTGAACATGTATTTTTCATTAAAACGACTCGTGCTCCTGATTGAACTCTGATCTATGGAGGGGTAAATAACTCAATTCCACTAAAAACTGATTTAATTGTTAGTAATGTTGTTGGTGATGAGGTACAAACTAGAGTTTTTAGAATTTTTTGGTTTCTGACCACTTTTGGATGATTCAACATTAACCGGGTCAAATTGACCCGGGAACATCACGGCTGTATGTAAGAAACGAACATAACAGGAGGGTTAAAGCTGCTCTGAACCTCTCATGCTCAAAGTTACAGTGTGTTGATAGTTGTTATTGGACAGTGTTGAGCACGGTGTTTTCTTGAAATAAAGCTTTGTTTTTTACAATATTCTACTCAAAACCTCTTTTCTTCTCATTGTTGAGTGCTATTTAAACTGCGCCCCCCCCCAAAACAAATTTCACCAGCCGCCACTGTCCAACAGCGCTGGTAATCTGAGAATAATTAATGAAAGTGGATGCATCATAAATAATGCGAGGCTAACATATTCCTATTATAGTAACACAAGGGAAAAAACAGGTTGTTTCAGTCAAGAAGGCCTAGTTAATACAAGCTAAGGTAGGACAAGCAGAAGCAAAGCATTCTCTCAAAATAGTCACTGAATGCTCGGAGACATGATTTTTCCAAGGCTGGTAGACAACGACGTGTATGTGTGACCTTCAGGGACGTGCGGTCAGGGGAGGCAGGTGAGGCAGAGAGCCTCACCTGTCATCATGAGTAAAACAAGTTTTAAAAAATAAATAAAAAATAAAATAATGATAACATCAAATATATATTAATATTTGTCCACCGATCTTTATGTATGACTAATTTCGAACATGTTATAGTCAAAATCGCTGAATTTGCCTATTTCCTGTTCAAATACAGGATGAAACGAGAGTTGAGGCAGCGACGAGTCGAGCCTCACCTCTGATTGCGCAATCCATCACAAACTGGGTTGAGACATGCAATTGGCCCGTGCGGGTTGCCGTATCTCTGCATGTCGCCAATATAATGTTTGCAGATGTGTTTATTTGCCCTGATTTCCCACAGTCTGGCTAAGGTCTTTAACCATTACACTTTAATGTTTGTAAGTGACATATTTAGTTTTGCTGATGGGAAATAAAACCGCAGTGAAAAGGCGCAGGGTGCAACCCTGTATCACAAAAATTATGTTCCCCCAGACCTAAAATGCAATTTGCAGTTACGTTTGACTGAAACGTATTTCTCTCCAAATTACGTTTGACTGAAACGTATTTCTCTCCAGATTACGTTTGTATTTGACGTATTATAATTACAAATACGTTTCTGATCAACGTATCTTTGCCGTTTGTTGTCTCTCTTTTCTACAATGCTATAATGAATTGTAAAAAGCGTCCTCTAGTCTTATTTATTATTATGTTATATGTTGTTTCGCCTGCGTATTCTGACAGCAATAAGCGTTGTAACGGATCAAATGAATTGGCGTGAAGACTTACTGCTGGTGACTCCTTTATTTTCTTTCTTTAGGTGACAATACATTAATTAAAACTCGTAAACTATCAACTATCTGGATCCAGAGGTATTGGCTAACTACAGACCGATCTCTAACCTCCCCTTCCTCTCCAAGATCCTTGAGAAAGTGGTCGCAAATCAGTTTGTCGACTTTCACATCATAGTTTATTTATTTTTGAGAAATTTCAATCAGAAAAAGAACACAAACACCACAGCACCGAAATGAAAAAATAAAATGATATGGGATGCAGCAGGCAGACTAAAGACTCTCTGTCCTGGTCTTGTTAGACCTTAGTGCTGCATCACAGCAGTCGATTGGCATTTCAGGCACGGCACTAATTTGGTTTAAATCCTTTATCAGATTTGTAAACGATGACGCCTGATAACCACCAACGTTAAATCACGGTTCCCAGGTTTCTGTGCTGCTTGGGATTTATTTACCTTTATACATGCTTTCCTTTGGGCAATATTATCAGGAAACCAAACCAGAGGAGAGCAACCAACTCTGTAAAATTCAAGCATCTCTTAGAAGACAAAACATGGATGACCTTCAACTTCTTGATGTTAAACTCAGACAAAACCGGTAATTTTAATCCCCCCTGAGCCTCAGTGTCCTTTAACTCCCACGTAAGCAGATGCAGAAAAATTGGTTCACGCTGCTATTTTACTCGAGACAATAAATCTCTTAGGTCCCTCAGTTGATAAACTAAGAAAAGAGATCACATCACTCCTGCACTGCTCTGCACTGGCTCCCAGTAAAATCATGCTCCATCATATCTTAAGGAGCTTGTGCCCCATATTGCCCCACTAGAGAGACTCACTTTTATGGAACCAGCTTCCAATTCAGTCCGGGAGGCAGACACAGTCACCTCGTTTAAGAGTAGACTTGACCCTTCCTCTTTGACAGAGCAGATAGTTAGGGCAATCAGGTTTGCCCTAGCAGCAGCCCCTTGATATGCTGCTATAGGCTTATAGCTAGCTGAGACTTTAGGATGCACTGAGTACCTATCTCCTCTTTTTTTTCTGAGGATGAATCTCTCAATTTCTCTCAATCTGCTCTTAACCCGAAGTCCTTTTCAAGTCCTCTTTTGACTGGGGTCACATGGGGGGTCAGACCACATGGATCCCATCTAGATCCCTGATCGCCTGGGTGGACCGCCCTGGTGGGAATTCCTTCTCATCTACGCCACTGTCCTGTTGAGACTCCCACACCGCCATCTGCCTGATGGATCGTGGAGGTCTCCATCGTGGATATGCCTACTATGACTATTCATACACTCTCTAAATCTGTCCTTCTGTACATTACATCTATTGCATCTGTCCATCCTAGGAGAGGATCCTCCTCTTGCTCTCTCCAGGTTTTCTTCCTTTTTTCCCCCCTGAAGGGTTATTTTTTTTTTTTCCTGGTCCGATGTGAGGGTTGGGGCAGGGATGTGTGTATTTGTAATTTGTAAAAAAATTTGTAATTTGTGATGTGTGCTTTATAATATGGAAACTGAATTGAATTGAATTGAAAGGGTTAGGGTTAGGGTTAGGGTTATGCAAATTTAAGAGAATAAGGCCCAATTTGACCCTTTGGACCTGTTTTTGGGGCCCTTAACTCAGAGTTATCGGTCCAAAACTCTAGGGTATTCATATTCAGATGCCCTTCTTTGAATCTGAAAATAATCTAGATCTTTAAGTTGATTGAAAGTATGAAAAATTAACTAAAAGACTGGTTTTAAGGATCGTACAAGGGTTATTGGCACGGTGACAATTTTCTCTTGTGAAAGTTTTGGAGGGTATTCCCCCCACGACCTCAAAGTCTTATATTTAGGAAAATATAATATATTTAATATAAAGCAGTAGGGTTATATCTGAGAGACAATTGGGAGGTCAAGGGTCAGTCTGCAGAGTATGCGTGTGTGTATATGTGTATTTGTGTGTGTGTGTGTGGGTGTGTGTGTGCGTGTGTGTGATTCTGCCTGTGTTTGTATGTACTGTATGTGAGTGTCTGTATGTGTGTGTCTGAGTGTGTGTGTGTGTGAGAGTGTGTGTCTGTCATTCTGTGTGTGTGTGTGAGTGTGTGTCTGTCTGTGTGTGTGTGTGTGTAAGAGTGTGTACGTATGAGAGTGTGTGTCTGTGTGTGTGAGTATGTGTGTGTCTCTGCCTGTGTGTGTGTGTACGTATGTGAGTGTCTATGTGTTTCTGTGAGTGTGTGTGTGTGTGTGTGTGTGTGTGTGAAACAATGTCTTAGTTTGCATGCATATCAGTGGAAGTTGAAGGGTAAATCATGTTTTATTAACAATTCCCAAATTATTTCCCAGATTTTTCCGGGTCCCTGCTCTTTTTGTTTGATGAGAAGTAAACACGCCTGTAAATAACGCCATGAAGGGTTTATTTGTTTGACTGTTTAGCATTTTCCTTATTGATTTTGATGTATGCCTTTTATATTGTATTGTTTGAATAAATATAGACGTTTTATACTACTTCCGCTTAACAGACAAATCAGACTTTTATTTTGAAAGGTTAAAAGGAAGCGCACTTTTTTTTAGGTTAAAATGCAAACTTTATGGTATAGATTACGGACAGATGCGCATTTTATAACAAGTTTAATAGTTGATTTGACCCGTATGGGACTAACTCTGTTAAGGTGGTGATAGTTTACGAGTTTTAATTAATGTATTGTCACCTAAAGAAAGAAAATAAAGGAGTCACCAGCAGTAAATCTTCACGCCAATTCATATGATCCGTTACAACGCTTATTGCTGTCAGAATACGCAGGCGAAACAACATATAACATAATAATAAATAAGACTAGAGGACGCTTTTTACAATTCATAACAGCATTGTAGAAAAGAGAGACAACAAACGGCAAAGATACGTTGATCAGAAACGTATTTGTAATTATAAAACGTCAAATACAAACGTAATCTGGAGAGAAATACGTTTCAGTCAAACGTAATTTGGAGAGAAATACGTTTCAGTCAAACGTAACTGCAAATTGCATTTTAGGTCTGGGGGAACGTAATTTTTGTGATACAGGGTTGCAGGGTGAGGCAGATAATACTCTGCCTCACTGAAGGGGGCGCTCGTGAGCCAATGGGTACTTGGTGCTGCTTCTTCTACGCTGAGGCTCCAGGCGAGTCAAGTCCATTTGTTTTTGTATTTTGCTACTCCAGACAGCCAACATGGAAGAGGATTATGTATCTAAACTTAAAAATGTATTAAAACTGTACTTTCAGTCAAGAGTGGACGTGATTACCACAGGTAGACCAACGCTGGAGCTAAAAGATTTGCTTCAAACTTGTTCTTACCTTTATGTATCCGTACTATGTACCGTGTGCGTGTGTGCGCGTGTGTGTTGTGTGAAGAATGTTGATGAGACATGAAATAACCAGTAGCCAACTGAATAAGCTACCCTTTGGGTTTATATATTTGTAAATCTGACACTAAAGGAGTCAGTGCCTCACCAACCATGAACCTCACCGCACGTCACTGGTGACCTTCTTTGGCTTCACCTACCACAACATGCCTCTGTTTGGTGATTTTGTCATTTCCTTGTGCGCCAGTGAGGAAAACAAGGTACGTCTCAGTGACCTCAGTGTCAGCATCGGAGTTGGCTGCACAGTTAACATTTAGACTAATCTGCTGCTTGATTCATATTTTGTGATCTATGTGGTGGACAAGTTAAAGTAAACATAGTTTTACTGACATTTAAGCAAGGATTGTAAGATTTGTTTCTGTCTTTTAACACTAATTAGATACTGGTTATGAATGGGCTTCGGGTTGAAAACAAATTTATTTGAAGAATTGTGTTTTAAATCCAGCTTGATGACTTTGAAAGCGCTGTGCAGCAATTAAAACATTGATGGTATTGTGTTTCCAAATTACCTCAATTTGTTATTATAAATGAGTGGCACAGTGGCTCTGAGGGCTGGTGAGTTGCATCAGGAATATTCAAAACACAACACGAAGAGTATATGACAACCTATTGTTGTATCGTTGATTTATTTTCCACTGCTGTGAACCAATACATAACATCAGTGTTTAGGTATGTAGATACACTCGTATGTTGTAGATTCACAGTAGGCTACATATAAAATGACCATTTAAAACACAGTCTCAGTACTCAAGCGTCAGTGTTCTTGTCCTTATTCACTACTCCCTAGCTATTTGGTTCTGAGTTAGTGGGAGAAGCATCATCTTATCAGTGTGCATTAGGAAACGCACAGTTTAAGCAGTGACAGGTGGATGATTTCTTTTCATCGGCGATAAAATAAAGGCCTCCTGCTTTTTTAGTGAACATTGGATCGATAAATGACAGTATCATCGTTCTCATCCTCCGTCCCCCGTGTCATCCGGTTATTCTCTACATTGGCGGTGCACCTAAGTGTTTAATAGCAGGAAAAACCTTAAACAGCATTTTTTGTTTCATTATGTGTTAATGCCTGGATGTCCACTTGTACAATTTTTCTCCAGTATACATAAGGCGATTATTTTGCACCTCACGCTTGTTTGGTGAAGACTGGTCTCGCTAAATACATCTCATCCGATTTGTCAACGTTGACATTTAAAACAGTAAAACAACAGCGCCATGGTCAACCCAAGTGGCGCAAGTGCCCACATATCCGCACAACAATGTTTAGTTTGGTTTTAGACATTATAATTTAACAACAGCTGTTATATGTATAAGCATACATATCATAGATATATACGATGTATGATGTATGGTTGGTATTAAACATGACATATTTTCTTCCATTATTGTCTTGCAATTAAATATATTAATTATGTAATTTATTGAAGTGTAACTCAGTTGTTCTTTGAACATGCAGAGAGTCTTGTTTCATATTATAGAGGATTTCATGGAGCTCAATCAGATTTTAAAAAAGGACTTAATAGAGCAGGGATTTGTGTATATGGCTTCTTTTTGTTCTCAAAATTTTAGTTCACAGTATGAGCCACTAATACTAAGTCTACTCAGGAAAATGTGTTGTGATTAACAGGTGAAACTATGTCTAAACATATATGACAGATTTGTGCCTGAGCTTTGAAGTATTATTCTTTAGACATTTTGATTACATATAACCACTATATTCCAGGACATCGTGATTACTTCCACTGACGACCAAAATAAGTCCATTGGTTCAGGCAACAGTTACATTTGTGTGCACTGTGTGTAGCTCTGTGGGATGGAAGGAAGTGTCACCTTTTAATGAGCAGCATCACTTTATTAATCAGCAATTAACTTTCAGAGTTAATTCTCAAGTTAATCCCTGAAGTGTCAAAGTCACAGCCTACATGTGGTCAACCTCATATGAGTTTAAATGTTCGCGTTAATAAGGAGAGTTGGCGGAGAAAGTTTATGCTATGGTCATTGAGAAAAAAAAGGTGTCTGTTTTCATCTTATAGTTAGATGATTCTGCCTTGATCCTGAGAAAATTAAGAAAAACAATATTGACACAATCCAAGCAAAGCTTATCAACACATGCTCAGCATTTACAAAGAGCAAGAAGCTCAAAACAGAAACTATTTCCAGTGGATACTAAATAGTGATGCACACAGCTGTTTGTTATTGTAATGGTTTATGATGTTCATGAAGTCAGATATATACGAATCATATTTGTATCATGCTGTTATAATGTTAAACAAGCCAACAAACACACAATTAGGTATTTTTCTAACACTGACGGACAGCCTTGATAGGGGAGGAGCTTGAGGGTGCTGTTAGCTACCCGTAGCAAAGCCATAGCACCCCCAAGAAATGTATCTGGTTTATTTATTAGTTTTAATTTTGAAAGCCTCAGAATAGATTGTATTGTGTATGCTTGTGGGAGTAAAAGTGTGTGTGCACATATTTTTCTGACCGGGGATTTCTAAGTGGTCAGCGGAAGAGAACAAGTAATTGACCGCATCAAAAAACCATAATGCCTGAAACACATTGGACAATGTTCAAACTAAACAGGACTGTCAAAATGCTCTGGGTGAATTGTGCTTCTTAACAGTAACACAGTGTATATATCCATTGAGTGAAAGGTAAGACTATATCAATATATTTACATGCACATTTTTCGCACAACAGAATTGGACCCCGTTGGAAGACTCGTATGAGTGTGTCAAACAACTCAAATGTAGGTTGTTCTGCTTTAAAAAAAAAAATCTGGCTCTACTTTTGCCACAGACTTTCATCTGCCTTTCCCTGTCAATGCACATTGTAGATTACTTTGTAATATCAATGCTGACCTCACAGGCTCTTGATCTGGGCACAAAATATACCAATACACAAGGTACTCTATACGGAGAATTCACCGGATATCAGCACATCACATGATATCAGATGCAGAGAGAAATAGCTTTGACAACATGATGAAATTATTTAAAAGAAAACTACATTACGATACAAATCACAGCACAAAGTATATCAATATGGTTCTTTATAAATTAAGTTGCCATTTTCAGTCTATATGCCTCTACCCCTTCTTTCTCCAGAGGCAGTTTAGAAACAACACAATCCTTAGCTGATGCTTTCATTTCGCAAACTTGGCATACTAATCAATAGCATTAAATAGGCACACTTTTAAAAGTTCACCAACACCCCAGACATCCCTGGACAAGCATCCAAACATATATTTAGTGCCTATTACAGAATGAATGCAATTAAAATATCTCTTCCTAACTTTTGATGAAAAAGTAAACAGGTTGATCATTTTATTTATCGTTTTTTGTCTCATCTATATTTCAGTCCGTCTTTCTCTGTCTCTTCTTTCCCGTCTTAATTGAAAGGCCATGGCAGGGGACTTGGGCAGCAAATAGCCAGATCAATACAATGCCTGATGTGTAAATTGATCGTGTTTGTGTGTATGATGGAGACTGCGCTTGTGTGCAAGTGTTTGAGTGACGGAAGGAGCGCTTCCCTGTGTGTGTGTGTGTGTGTGTGTGTGTGTGTGTGTGTGTGTAGTCGTACTCCCTCTTATTGAGGTGTTCAATCAGTCTAATTCATTCTCGCCCAGAGACAGTTGTGTGGTTTCAGGACAATTCATTTACTCCGCAGGCTCCAATCAAAACTATTCCCAGCATTCCCTGCTGTAATAATCACTGCATATGAAATTAGAAGATCCATAATGCCAAACTGCTGTACACAAAGGGCCAAACTGGCTCATGCAGAAGTGTGAATGTCTGAGTATTTATGAATCCTTATGGTTTAAATAGATATTGGATTGTTATCTAAAAAATCGGACTCATTGATTTCTCAATTAAAATGTATCTATTGAAAATAATATCAAAATCAAGACAAAGCGTAAAGTCATGGCTATAAAGGCATGTTATAGTTAATCGAATAGTCAATCATTGAAATAAGATAGCAGTGGCACAGCACATGAGTGCATCATGGAACGCCTGTAGCAAACATGATGACAGGGTAAGTAAGTAATTTATTTTCCATCGGTACATACATAACGTGTACATACTGACAGACATTAAGAACAACAAAAAATTTACGAATGGAGGACCGTCCAAAGACCGAGGTCTGTAAGCTCCTCTGAGATGAGGAGTTGGACGGCCCCGCCCCGAACCCTTTAGCCCCGCCCTGAACCCTTTAACCCCCCTCTCCCAACTACTACAGGCACACAGACAGTACACACACACATATGGATCAAAACATAAAATGTCGTACAAGCAACAACAACAACAACAACAAAAAACAGAACAGGAAAAAGAAAAAGAAAACCAAAAGAAAACCAAAAAGAAAGAGATATTGTAAAAATAATAATAAAAGGCAAATGTGAACTACTGATAACTTAGAAAAAAAATAATATCACGAACATCAAATTATCTATATACATTTTATTTTAAATATCTTTCCTCTATTGTACTGTGCCACCAGGCTGTATATCAATATTAATAACTTTCAAAATGAAGTGAGATGGCGTTTAAGGCGAGAACCAAATGCCTTGGTGGTGGATGCTGATTTGACCTCGTCCGGAATTTGTCTCCAGAGCTTTGGACCTCTACAGATGAAGCTTTTAAATACAATGTCGACTGTATGTTTATTTATATGTATGCCACCAGGCAGCCGCGTGTTATGGTTGTAGACATTTGTGTTCCTTGTGAACATACGTAACAGATTGTGGGGCAGATTATTGTTCATAAATCTGTAGATAAAAATTCCTGTCTGACACAAATGTAGATTGTTAAATCTGAGAATTCCCAATCGCTTAAAAAGCGGCTCAGTATGTTCGTTGTTCTTCACGTTGCAGATGATCCGCACAGCCCTTTTTTGTAAAATCTCGATACATTTAACTTGAGTTTTAGCTGCAGATCCCCAGAGCATATTACAATACAAGAGGTGCGGATGGACAAGGCTGTGGTACAATAAACGCAGATTTTCTGTTGAAAGTATGTTTTTTGCGGAGCGCAGGGCAAATGTGCCGCTTCGCATACGCTTCCGACAACTGTCAATATGTTGATGCCAGCGCAAATTGTCGTCAATATAGACACCAAGGAACTTGGTGCACTGGACTTTTTCGACATTAGCCACGTCAATCTCAAGCCTAACATCTTGATCTGGAAGATTATTTGATTTATTTATTAGCATATAATTAGTTTTCTGTACATTTAGAGATAACTTGTTAGCTTTGAACCAATCTGATACGATTTTTAGCTCTTCATTTGCAGTTCGATATAAGTTATCGATGAAATATAGATAGTTGTGTCGTCAGCAAAGAGGATGCTTTTAACACGTTTTAAGACTTTTGGAAGGTCATTTGTGTACAATATAAATAGCAGGGGTCCTAATACAGAACCCTGTGGTACTCCACAAGTTATGTCATATGATTTTGATTTGAACCCCTTGTAGTTAACATATTGTTTTCGACCACGAAGATAACTTTTAAACCACTCGAGTGCCGTACCTCTAAGACCATAATGGCTCAGTTTTTTTTAAAGTATTGATTGATCGATCGTGTCAAAAGCTTTAGAAAGGTCCAGGAATAATGCCAGAGTGTTCTCTCCGTGTTCAAGTGCAGTGTAGGTGTCAAACAGAAGCTCAGTGACCGCGTTCTCAGTCGAGTGCTTTGGTCGAAAACCGTATTGGCTTCCGTATAGCAAGTTATGCTTTGCAACAAAGCTGTACAGTCGTTTATGAACGACCTTTTCCAAAATTTTGGAAAAGCTTGGCAACAGAGATATTGGACGATAGTTAGTAAAGTAATGCTTTTCTTTGGCTTTGTAAATGGGGATCACTTCAGCGATCTTCATATCATCAGGAAAAACTCCCTCCGATAATGATTTGTTTACAAGATGTGATAAAGGAGTGGCCAACGATTGACCAAGTTGTTTGACTAGATTCATGCTGATACCGTCGTGACCGGCGCTTTTCTTTGGCTTAAAGCTGTTTATTAGTTTAGAAATTTCATCTGGGTCGACAGGATTAAGAAACATCGATTGAATTGTGGACGATTGACCAAGATACTCAGCAAACGAGTGATCAGAGCATCCAATTTGGTCTGCATATTTCACACCTATGGTAGCGAAATATTCACAGAACCCATCTGCAATCTTTTTAAGGTCAACTTCCTTTTTTCCATGAACATAAAATACATCCGAGATACGAGACTTGTCGTTGGATTTGTTAATGATTGAGTTAATCACTCGCCAAGTCTTCCTTGAGCATGATGACAGGGTTTAATGTCATGCTGCAATCGTTGATCTCTGTACGACATCTGCACCATAACGTAACGGTCTAGTTATTGTCATACGCACCTTTGTGATCAGATGGGAGAAGATTAGAGAGAAACATCCAGAAGCCAGAAAATCACAAAGAAGCATAGTTTTGCAGCAATGACCCCTTCTGGTCATGGACATCCATGTGACATCAGCTGAATCTCACTTTCTTCATAACCAACCTCAGACAGCTCCCTTGTTTGTGAACAATAAGTCATTTTCTCCACTATGAAATCTATTTCCCAAGGCAAACATCATCTTAGGACACTCTTCAAACTCCACCCTACATTACAATTATCATCATGTGCCAGCTCCTGCGCTGGTCTCTGCTCTCAGCTTGTCAACAATTCTTTATTAGATACATATGGGCATCCAAATGTGAGTACACAAACTGAGAGGCGGGAACAACAAGGCAAGCAGTGACTGTAATCTCTGCTGCAAAGTGGAAGGTTGAATTAATGAACTGCTAACAATGTGCATTTGTTTGCATTTATATGAACAACAGTATCAAGTATACTGTATGCATTCATGTAAATTCAACAAAAGGTGAAACCGATTGAATAATATAATGAATAATTATTCAAATTAGCCATATTTATCTCCCAAGGGTTATTCACGATGGCTTGGTTTCTGTATGATGTCATATGTATAACACAGAGGACGGTCACGAGAAGAGGGCCGAGAGAGGAGGGCCGAGAGAGAAGGGCCGAGCGAAGAGGGCCGAGAGAGGAGGGCCGAGAGAGGATGGTCGAGAGAGGAGGGCCGAGAGAGAAGGGCCGAGAGAGAAGGGCCAAACGAAGAGGGCCGAGAGAAGAGGGCCGAGAGAGGACGGTCACGAGAGGAGGGCCGAGAGAGGAGGGCCGAGAGAGAAGGGCCGAGCGAAGAGGGCCGAGAGAGGAGGGCCGAGAGAGGAGGGCCGAGAGAGGATGGTCGAGAGAGGAGGGCCGAGAGAGAAGGGCCGAGCGAAGAGGGCCGAGAGAGGAGGGCCGAGAGAGAAGGGCCGAGCGAAGAGGGCCGAGAGAGGAGGGCCGAGAGAGAAGGGCCAAGCGAAGAGGGCCGAGAGAGAACGGTCACGAGAGGAGGGCCGAGAGAGGAGGGCCAAGATGGCCTCTGATAAGAAAAGAGCCACAACTACTGACCATGTTGTGAATTACTGCAAGGATATAGAATAGATAAAGCGTATTGATGCAAATGGATGTAGACTGTATGATAGGTTTTGAAAAAGCTTTGAAAAGTGCCTTCATTATTGACTAAAGTATTGAGTATTAATTTTGTTGGCAATTAAAATGTTCTCATAACATTACCCTGGAAATATGTTAGCAGTTATGTATGATGGTATTGAAACCTGCAGCATTATCTTTGTCTTAGGCCATGCTTCAAATATATTTTTACCAATAAAAAAATATAACAATATTTTGTTTTCCCTATAGTGTAACAATTATTTCCAGGAAATGTATATGGACTTAAATAAAGGGCTGTCATGCAGGCTTCACGAAATGGTTTTATAGTGTAATGACATCGAATTAGGGTGCTTATTTTTCTTCATTTCATAACATTTTGTATTCATGCATTATTGACGATAATCATTAAACATGCTAAATGTATTAAAATGAATCTGCTTAAATTGATATTGCATCATGAAGACTGACACGGTTACTGTCATCATTGAATTAAACGGGGATAAAGTGTCTTAACATATGTTGTTAATGTCTATCCTGCTGGATATGACATGATGCAAATGCTTATTTGTTACTGTATGCTTGTCTGTAATGACTGAATTTAGTTTTTAAAAAGTGTATCTAATAACTTAGAATCAAAGAATAAAACAGTATGTCACAGATACAAATACCTGAGCATTTCTTCAACGTAAATTTAACTGAAATTATATTTTATTATAATATTCAGTCTTTTTCAGTTGTATGTTGCATACATAATAATTGACAACATTTTAAAATAACATATATTAGTAGAGGAACAACTGTCTGATTAAATGGTTATAATTTCTGAATTGGTATTTGGAAATTTGAAAATAAGATATTTGTGCAGATTATTTTTTATTTATTCCTAAGTACTGCTTTAATACTAGGTAATAGTAACTGTTTAATGAAAACTAATGAGATATTTGTAATTGTGCAACAATTAAATTAAACTGAGAAAGAAACATCACCATCCTGACCTCTGGTCACAGAAACCTTTTGCCTCTTAGAACGCTAAATCTATAAAGTGTGTGTGTGTGTGTGGGTGTGTGTGTGTTGTAAGTTTTTCTGTGTGTGTGTGTGTGTGTGTATAGTGTGTGTGTATGTATGTTTTTGCATGTGGGTTTGTGTGTGTGTGTAGATTTAAAATGGCGCCTGTCTGGAAATAGGTCCATTATGGGTTTAAAGCACTTTTAGTCTTCCAAACATTCCTGGCTCGCTCTCTTTCATATTCTCTCACTTTACAGTATCTCTCTCTCTCTCTCTCTCTCCTTTACTCTTGTTGTCTCTCTCGCTCTATCTTTCGATGCTGTCTCCAAACTTCTCTCTAGCCAATTAGTGCTCAGTCTGTTCCAGCAGAAGACAATATGTCTGCTTCTCATCCAGAGAGGGGCCTTAAAGGCTCTCCAGAGAGCGAGCTCGGGAGGGTTGCAGAGAGAGCATGCATTAGCTTGGGAAGCACTTCTGGGTGAACTGATTACATTTGCATATATGAACTCAAAATGATGATGCTTTTTTTCAGGCCAAATATGCAACTGGCAACACCTGCACTTACTAAAAGCTTCATGAGGATACCAACAAAAAATAAGGTCTGAGCGTAAGATTAACAGCCGTTTTAGCGATATTACAATACCTAAATAGGATATAATAATTATGACTGTACCTAATACTAAATAAGTTACTGTGGATATGTGTGTGTGTCTAAATATACACCATGTGAACAATGATGCAATGTCACCGGGGAGAGATAAGGTCAACACTGACGCCAGACGTCAGACATACCCATTACACGAACAGACACACACACACACACGCACACACGCACGCACGCACGCGCACACACACTCTCACACCCACCCACACAGACTCAAACACAATGTAATGTAACAGTTTATAGACTATCGTTCTATGAACTTAATAATTCAAAATGCATAATTGTAAAAATGGGCTAATATCATAATTTATTAATGATAAGCATTCCATCATTATCCGGTCTTCTCAACATTATCTTTGTAGTAAAAATGTCTATTCTGAGTTTTGCGACCAGTTCAGAGATCAATAACAACCTCATATACTGCTTTATCACTGGGTTTATATTACTGCTCTAGCAATGAACTTTATACTTTATATAGTGTTGGGTCGTCAAATCAATAATGACACATCTCATTTCATAATGTCAAATCAGAATCTAAAAGGCAACTTTGGGACAGATCTTTTCAATCTCAATTCACATTATAATCTCAATTCATTGCTCAAAAGAAAGTGATGAAAAGTCTAAAACTCTGCCTGTACTCGACACTACGGTGTGAAGCCTTGATGTCAGAAAATATGAAGACAATATTCTATTTCCAAACAATCCTTTGTTGTGTGAATGTCTGACCACATTTGTACTGTATCATGTTCTTTTTTGTTCTAAATTTGCCAAAATGATATAATATTTTTTAAACAGGTACAACATTACAACAGATCATGAGTGGGCATTAACATTTCCTTTTTTACAATTTAGATGATGGCAGAACAAATTTAAATTGTATATTTAAAAGCAGAATAATAATTGTGATGCATTTAAAATACTCTGGTCTTGTGATATTATATACACATAACTCCTCCTCATCTCCTAAACCCTTTTGCTATGTGGCTGTGGTTGGTTGGTTGATACAGAGCAAATTAGTATGGTGGCCAATCCCAGTCCAGTTTTTGTTAAATTTGAAAAACAATCACATTCCAGCAATTTTTGCTCTCAAATGACCTATATACAATTTGGTGTATGTAGAATACTGTAAAATAGTTTATATAGAGATGAATTTAGAACAATAAAAACACCAATACAAAATACTAATAATAATAATAATAATAATAACAAATCCAAAGGAATTCAAAATAAATCCCGTTTCATACTTTTCTTTTATTGTAAATGCTTATGGTCATTTCAAAGTCCACAGTGAGAGAAGGCAAACTTGTAATTTATGACATTATATTATACTGAAAGGAATCGAGTAACACAACTAAAAACAAAATATTTACCACCAATGAATGCATCACTTTATTATTACTAATTCATATATAATTGTATTGCAAATCTGGATCAATGCCTGAATTAAATCTCCTGATCTGTGTATCAGTAAGTCTTTGTCAATTTTTCAAACACATTTAGGAAATGCACAATGTAGGCAAAATATCAACGGAAAATATTTGTTTAATGAAAACAGTTTTGGTTAAAAATGATTTTTGTAACTTCCTACGATGCCATGCATGTAATGTTTTAAAAACATATAATAATCTTTTTAAAGCAATATGCAATTAGAGCTATAAGTAGTCACAACGATTCATAATGCTTTATAAAATGCATTACAATCCCTTTGATAATATTGTGTTGTATGATTTTAGATTACTAAGTGCTCATTGGGTCAAAGTGAAAAAATATCATTAAGCATAAGACAACAATGTTATTTTTTAAATTTTACTTAAAGAATCCAATGAGCAATAACAAATTCATAAAGTTAACTTTTAACCACATTCATTTTAACTGTGATTATCAAGCACAAAATAGATTATAGTGGTAAATAAATTAATATAGAATATGACCCGTGCTAAGAAATTCAGCGAGTGATCAGTAATTATGTATCTTACAAAAATATAGTAAATATTCTCGTAAACAATACTTTATAATTTGATATACGTTTATTGTTTTCATGGATATTTAACACTTACAACTATGTTATTGTTAAACATTATTGTTAGTGTTTTACAGATGTGGTCATGTTATCAGAATGTGGTATTCCTCCACATTTTCACATGTTTTTGCTTGTATTCTCCTTGTTCTTTCATGTGTACTGATTCTTCATACCAGAAGGTCACACATAGAGAGAGAGAGAGAGAGAGCGAAATGTAAGTGCTTTTAACTTTTCTCTCTTCCTCTCATCATCCCTCCCCTCACTGTCTCTGTATACCTTTGGAGAGGATGAGAGGGAAGAAGACAAGTGTCTGCAGCATTTGCCCCTCACTCTAAGTGTGTGTGTGTGTGTGTGTGTGCGTGCGGTGTGTGTGTGTGTGTGTGTGTGTGTACATGTGTGATCGTCCAACGGCAAACTCGGTGAGATCTCCTTCTCTCTCTCTTCTTTACCTCAACCCTCATCTTCTTCTACCCTTCTTTCTCTTCTTCTGATTGTATCTCAGTCTTCTTTTCGTTCTTCCTCCACACACACAAACACACACACACACACACACACTCCCACACCCACACACACACACACACTCACACGTATTCACTGTAAGACATCCAGCGGTCTCTGCTCTAGCCACTCTGCGAGGTCAGAGTGTAAGTGTCGTGAAATGCATGTCAGCCTCCTGAGACTCTGCTCCTCCCTCTCCCCCTCCTCATCTCCCCATCCTCCTCTTCTCTTCCTCCTCTCCTCCTCTGCTTTTAAGACACAGAAACCACAGTAACCACGACAACTCAGGCCACAATTACTACCTGCCCCCTGGGGTGTGTTTGTATGTGAAAGGGACAGAGACGAGCACATCATAGAGTGACTTCCCCTTCTTTACATGGTTGCTCTAGTAACCGGCTTTTGGTCCAGATCATGTAAATGTGTAATTGAGATAATGTAACCTGCATGAAAGAGCTCATACTGCGATGAGATGCAATCCAGTTACAAGCCATGTTAAATCATAAATATTAGAAATATAAAGTACTTACCATGTCAGAAGAAAGCCTAAATAAAACCCAGTCGGTGGGCTAATGTTGAAACAGACAGAGACCGTTTTGTTAGTCACTTCAGCCAGAACTTTACAAAAGGAAGCCATTCATTCACAACTGAGCTTCAACTTGCCGAAGCTACGACCACAATTGTTTTTGAGAAAGACAATTTTTTAGTTCTGTAACCCAAAAGAGATACGCATTGTCTGATGTTACTATTTTCAATGTACATAGCTTTTAGTAAACCAGCTTCCACTCATTTGGCACAGAAACTTCCAGAGTGCACCCTTATAAGGTATCTTGTGCTTTGGTCATGCAATGAGAACGTCGACAGCAAGTATGGCAATCTGTGAGCTCTTAGGCATGCTTTTAAAACAACCGTTGCTGCTTCATAAATGCTTTGGTATCGACAAAAATCTTTATCTTAAAATACAACTCTTTAGAAGTTCTAAAAAAGCCTGGTGGACAAAGCTGGGGTCAGAATTGAAAAATTACAAACTGCAAAAGGAATACAACAGAAATTGAGGGAGAAGAAAGTGGCTAAAAAAAAGGAAGAATTCTACTATTAACTTAATGAATTATAGCAAAATTATAGCAAAGTGAAGAAGACAGAATTGAGACAAGAAATGAGCGAAAGGTTTGTGAGATAAACAGGTTATTTACAGAGGTTAAAACTATGGGGTAAGATCAGTCTCAATAATTGCAAATGTACTCAGAGCCTCATAAATCCATGCGCAAGTGTGTAGCGATCCACAAACCAATGCAGTACGATCCACAAATAAATACATATAAATTCAGAAACAAATAGACAAATCCACATAGAACTGCATAAATATATTTATGATTTTCTTTTACATTTATATAAATCTCAATTGACTGCCAGAAACCTCGGGGTGACACTCGACAGTCAACTCTCCCTGACGGCCAACATCACTGCGACAGCGCGTTCCTGTAGGTACATGCTGCACAACATCAGGAGAATACGGCCTCTTCTTACTCAGAAGGCGGCGCAGGTTCTGATCCAGGCTCTGGTCATTTCACGCCTCGACTACTGCAACTCCCTCCTGGCTGGTCTACCTGCTAAGGCCATCCGACCTCTGCAGCTCATCCAGAATGCAGCAGCTCGACTGGTCTTCAGTCTCTCGAAATTCACCCACACCACTCCGCTCCTCCGCTCTCTTCACTGGTTACCGGTGGCTGCTCGCATCCGCTTCAAAACACTGGTTCTGGCGTACCGTGCTCTGAACGGATCGGGCCCCGTCTACATCCGGGATATGGTCACACCGTACACCCCGGCACGTTCGCTCCGCTCGGCAACAGCCAATCGACTTGTGACTCCTGCACCTCGAGCTAATCACTCTACATCCAGACTGTTTGCTGTCCTGGCTCCTCAGTGGTGGAACGAGCTCCCCACTGACATCAGGACAGCAGAAAGTCTCTAGATCTTCCGTCGGAGACTGAAAACACACCTTTTCCGACTATATCTGGATTAAAACACAGATTTGCACTTCAGTGGCACTTAAATAGCACTTACTTATGGTACTTTTGTAGTTCGACTATGTTGAGGAAATGTTACTTCCTGTATTCTTGTTGTTCTTAGTTTGTACTCTAGGTTGAAATGCACTTATTGTAAGTCGCTTTGGATAAAAGCGTCTGCTAAATGACATGTAATGTAATGTAATGTAATTTACATGTGCATTGGAATGTGTTTGTGAATCGTTCTGCGTGCATTTGTAAATTAAATTAATTTGTGAATTGTTCTGTGCGCATTTGTTAATTTTCTTGATTTCATTTGTGAGTCTCTCTGTGTGCATTTGCAATTATTAAGACTGATCTGACGCCATAAAAAACACCTATTCCTATGTCACATTCAAATTATTATTAGTAACATTAATATTAATCTTAATATTTTATCATCCAAAGTAAATTAGAAATCTCATCTTTGGAGGTCGACTATGGCCGATGTACTTTATCTTTATATGGAGATGTCTTTAACTAATACATATATATATATATATATAATCTAATTGTAATGTGTGACTTAAAGTGTTAATAGGTTACATGCACAATTGACTGAAGTGTGAGTTAAAAAAACCTCCAGGAACATACAGGAACATACATGCAATTTGAACTTTGGCCCATCCTATTATCAGGAGCTGAGGACTTAAACTGCACTGACTGTAGTTAACAGGGAAGAGAAAGTGACTAAAACAGTGAAGAATAAAAGAAATAATGTACGGAAGGGTAAAGAAATAAGAACAACAAGAAAAAGAAAAGAGCGGGACGGTGAATTTAACTACGAATTGAAAAATGTGCCACAGTGGTGAAAAAAAAGTTTTACGACAGCAACACTATAAATCCTTCCAATTTACTTTGTTTTTGTGCACAAGTTGAGTTGTCTGTGTGTGTGTGTGTGTGTGTGTGTGTGTGTGCACGCGCGCGTATGTGTGAGCGTGTGGGAGCGAGGATCCTATAAAAAGGACCTATGTGGCACATAACCAGGCGTGGACCCATGATATTACCACAGGGATCTGTTTCACACACATACTGTACACTCACACCTAAAGGGGACAGGAACAGTAGAGCATGCCTTTAATGAGAAGTCTGATGTTCTCTTAGTGGCCTATTCCTTGAGTCACAGCTTCATTTAGAGATGTGTGCTCATGGAAGTGTGTGCTTGAGAAGGAGAAATATTGTTATAGTTTTTTCCCACTAGGGAGACATGCGGGTGGTGGCCAGAGCCAATTGGACATGGCTGAAAGATTTCTTTTGGAGAGGAAAATGGGGGGAAAGGAACGAGAGAAAAGAGTTATCTGAGAGGCAAAGACCAAGAAAGAGAGGAGAGCGAGAAACCCTGTAACCATCTTCATTATGAATTCTCATGGTGAAAAGAGGATGGAATGACCATAGTGAAGGATACATCTTTGTAATAGGGACACCGTTATTTTAAGAAATAATTATCAAAGCAGTTCTCTCTTTGAGATAATAAAACCTCTCTCTTTTCTCTTTAGATGAGCAAAAATAGCTCCAGCAGGGAATCTTAACCAGCAATAAGAAACTCATGAAAAGAAACAATGAGCCGCTCTGTGCCACATTCCACATAAACTAAACCTGGACACACCGGAAAATAGAGCTGTGTATCCTTTACTAAACATAATGTGTTGTTGTCTTAGAGGTTTTCCACTTACTCATTGAATGTGCATTTACTGTGGGACTGTCCATCAGACTTCAATTCTACTTTCCATTTCAAATATGTGATGGACACATCGATAAACCTACACCTACATTATAGTATTCAGATCCCTTTCTTGCAGAAAGCACTCCATTAGAAGAAGTCCTCAAGTTAATGAAAAGCCTCAAAGAAAAGTGTCTACATAAGTATAGCAAGTGCCATATTTAACTGTAATTTAATAAAGACAAACTGCAATGTAACTGCAAATCAATAGGGAATTGGGAATATTTAAATTGGTTTAGCGACAACCCAGACACATGGTACTATAAATAATTGTGTAAAATCCACTTATATTGATAACATTTGCTAATTAGCACTTAATACAAAGTGCAACTGAATTGAGGCTGAAGAATTGGAAAAACAGACATTTTAACTTTACGATGGCATGGAAAGGGATCACCAAAGTCATTTTGCTTAATCCACAGAGGGACATAAATGCCTTTAACAAATTCCATAGCAATTATGTTTCGAGTGATTTCCCTCAAAATCATGAATGTTAACCTTGTGGTGGTGCTAAAGAATAAGGCATATGATTTCTTAAGTGTGTAGGATCATCTGCGTACAACAGATATCTGTTCTATAGCAAACCATCCATTAGTCGTCAAGATAGTTCACTAAAAGTCAAACTATCAACGTGCTGATGATGCCAGAGGAATTGGAAGCGAATCACTTAAGTCAGTTGTATTCATTTTCTGAGAACCAGGAAGCACTGGTTTCCACTACGGTCCAGTGGCGGAGTGACCAACCACCAGACCACCAGACTAACATTGCCAAGGATAGATTATTGTGCCTAGGATGGCTACACAAAATGGTTTCCATGACATGGACACCATTCTGGGATTTACTTTGGGTACTTTAAATGTTTTGACACATAGTTAGAAAGGGGTTAGGGGATAAACATATCTCAGAAGTTCAAACAGGGATTTTTGACTTTGAATTCAATTAACTTTGTGTATAGCACAACATAATGAATCAATAATTTCCTCTCTGTGCACATACAACTTCCTCTGTCCCAGAAACAACTGGAATTGAGAGAAAAATGGACACAGCCTTTGATTAGGATGGATAGAAGTGTAATCAATTTGTACAGAAACATAATTCAAACACATCGTTCATCTTTTAATTCTTCACTTTGAAAGTGTATTTCTGATTCCTTTAGTTTTGTGTGTGATTTGGACCAAAACCAAAATCAAATACAAAGCCCATGCAATTTAAACATGACCCCCCCCCACACACACACACACACACACACACTCCTGTACTTGAATTTCTGTGAGTTAATGCATTCGCGAGCCATAACCATATCAGTCACAGCTAAATGGCACCAACCCTTCGTCTGTCTGACTCCACCAGAGGCTCTGTTGCCAAAGAAAGGTTCTGCCCATTTGACTTTGGACTGCAGAAGTGCTTTATTTCATCTCTTAGTCCAACTAAAATCCTCTAGCCAGGAGTATTTACCTCCGTTTCACCATGTTCTAGTGCAGCGGTTCTCAAACTGTGGGGAGCGACAATTAAATGGGGCGCTGAGGTAAAGCAGGTGGGGCGCGAGGGGCAGTGTGGAGAACTTCACATATTCAAAATGTATGTGTAAATATTTACGTTATGGTTACGGTGTTAACAGGTTACGATTGCGCGATCGCGACGTCACAGATGTTGCGCATACAATGGCGGAGGAAAGGAAGGGCTCAAGGCGCTGGTCAAGAGAGTCTCCCCAAATGTGCAATGAACACACTGTCATACACAGAGAAGCGCTAGATGTGCAGGGAACTACACAATGGTTTGACCGCTGCTATCAGCGTGGTCAATTTCATAAAAACCAGTTCCCTGAAAGCACTGTTTTCATGTGAGAAGACTGGAGCCTTCAGCCGTTTCACATGAAGCTCGGTGGCTCTCACGAGGAAACGTGTTGTTGCCAGTCTTTGAGCTCAGAGATACTAAACATCCGTCATATCTTACTTACTTACTTATTTTACTGTCCTGTACGACATGTGTCGTACAGGACAGTAACATTTTCCAGCTCATTCTGGGGAATCCCGAGGCGTTCCCAGGCCAGCCGGGAGATGTAATCCCTCCAGCGTGTCCTGGGTCTTCCCTGGGGTCTCCTCCCAGTTGGACGTGCCTGGAAAACCTCTAACGGGAGGCGTCCAGGAGGCATCCGAATCAGATGCCCGAACCACCTCAGCTGACTCCTTTCAATGCGAAGGAGTAGCGGCTCGACTCCCAGCTCCCTCCTGATGTCCGAGCTCCTTACCCTATCTCTAAGGCTGAGCCCGGCCACCCTACGGAGGAAACTCATTTCGGCCGCTTGTATTCGCGACCTCGTTCTTTCGGTCACTACCCAAAGTTCGTGACCATAGGTGAGGATTGGAACGTAGACCGACCAGTAAATGGAGAGCTTTGCTTTTCGGCTCAGCTCCCTCTTCACCAAGACGGACCGGTACAGCGCCTGTTTTACTGCTGCAGCCGCACCGATCCGTCTGTCGATCTCCCGCTCCATCTTAGCCTCACTCGTGAACAAGACCCCGAGATACTTGAACTCCTTCACTTGGGGCAGGCACTCTGTCCCCACCTGGAGGGAGCAATCCACCGGTTTCCGGCAGAGCACCATAGCCTCAGATTTGGAGGTGCTGACTCTCATCCCTGCCGCTTCACACTCGGCTACAAAACGCCCCAGGGAGTGCCGGAGGCCATGGTCTGAGGATGCTAACAGGACCACATCATCTGCAAACAGAAGAGAGGCGATCCCAAACCTGACCTGCTCCACCCCCAGGCTGCGCCTAGATATCCTGTCCATGAAAATCTCAAACAGGACCGGTGATAAGGGCAGCCCTGGCGGAAACCAACACCCACCGGGAACGTGTCTGACTTACTGCCGAGGATGCGAACACAGCTCCGACTGCAGGCGTACAGAGACCGGATAGCCCGTAGCAACGGGTCCGGAACCCCATACCCCCGCAGCACCCCTGCTCGACAGTAAAATACAATTCAAATTGTACACATATTATCCAGGCACATATTATTCTGCAAAGAGGAAGTGGACTCAGTTTATCTTTTATTTTATCTTTGTAACGTTACACATGTATATACTTTTGGGAGTCAAATGTATTCATTTAATTCTAATTATTAAGTTTGCTGATGAATAATTCCTGATGAAATTCGCCTATCTCAGTGACATATTTGGAAAGCTGAATGAATTCGATCTTCATCTTCAAGGCAGAGAGCAGCAGCTTCCTCAGCTGCAGACCAGATCAGGTTTCTCTGAAGCTGGAGATGTGGGTCAGGAGACTCGATCAAGGAAATATTGATTCCTTTGAGAATCTGAGTGAATTTGGACTAATACTGATACAACTTGATGGCTCACCTGCACTCATTTTGTTTTGCACGTTATTGTTTCAAAAAGATATTTAGTGTGAAACTCTTTACTGCCAAAAATGTTAACTTGTTTTGTTAAGTTTTTCACACGTTGCACTTATTATCTTGAAAAGATATCGAATGCAAAACATTTGAATTGCAGCCACAATAACCTATTTGCAACCGTATTTACATTGTTTTTGTCTGATAGAGTGATCTGGTTTAATTAAAAGTAATTGCAATTTTTTAAATTCTATTATTTGAAAAAGCACAGATGGAGGAGTCACACATTTTTTAAAATTTCAATACTAATTCAGCGTGGACCATTTAGTTACAATTGCGTTGGGACGGTGGGCCACGGACATTTTTCTTCCTCCGAAGTGGGGCGCGATAGAAAAGGTTTGAGAACCACTGTTCTAGTGATTCCTCCCTCAGCAGCTCTTTGGTGGGACACATTTCTGGTGTGAGCCTGCACAAGGTTGACAAGGGAATGTGTTCGCTGGCAGCTGTGCTGAGTGTAACTTCTGTATATTTATTAAAGCATACTAAGACAATCAAGACACAACACAACTTGTAAATAGCTGCTCTCTAACTTCCTTCCTTCTTCTAATGAATTTTTCTCTGTTCTTTTTTTTCTATTATCCGCATCCTTTTCTCCTCTTCTCTTTCTGCTTATGCTCTCTTCTATTTCTACTTGTCTTTCACTGCTCCCACCCACCCTCACTCCTGGCCTCCCTTCATCTATTCATACATCACGCTCTCTCATCACCAACAAATATGTTTCTCTTCCTCATTACCACCTAGCATACTCTGTCCCTTCAGTATTTTCAACAAATCAGGAGATGATACCAGACAGATTCCCCAGAAACTCAAATACTCCCAGCATGCCATGGTGAGGCAAGCTAAAGCTGTGATGCAATGTTGAATGGCAGAGCAGAAATCAGAAGGAGAGACATTATAATGAAAGATGGATCAAACATTTCCTTGTTCATCCCTTCTGTTCATGATGTAGACACGACCAGCAATCTGCCTGCTTTTCCTGAATAAACATGCTTTATAAATATATAGCCAGCAGGAAGATGAACCTGGAGTTTATGTACATTTTTGTCTTAGCTTTAGAGATTTTCTCATAGGTAAAATAAAAGCAGGAAATATATAATATATATACAGGACTGTCTCAGAAAATTAGAATATTGTGATAAAGTTCTTTATTTTCTGTAATGCAATTAAAAAAACAAAAATGTCATGCATTCTGGATTCATTACAAATCAACTGAAATATTGCAAGCCTTTTATTCTTTTAATATTGCTGATTATGGCTTACAGCTTAAGAAAACTCTAAAATCCTATCTCATAAAATTTTAATATTTCCTCAGACCAAGTAAAAAAAAAGATTTATAACAGCTGAGTGTTTGTCAAGGCTCAGGAAACCCTTGCAGGTGTTTCGAGTTAATTAGACAATTCAAGTGATTTGTTTAATACCCTACTAGTATACTTTTTCATGATATTCTAATATTTAGAGATAGGATATTTGAGTTTTCTTAAGCTGTAAGCCATAATCAGCAATAAATCAGAATAAAAGGCTTGCAATATTTCAGTTGATTTGTAATGAATCCAGAATGCATGACATTTTTGTTTTTTTAATTGCATTACAGAAAATAAAGAACTTCATCACAATATTCTAATTTTCTGAGACAGTCCTGTATATATTTTTAAAAATATATATTAAAAGATATAATTCATATATATATATTTCCTGCTTTTAGCTGAATTATAGTGATGTTTTAAGAACTATATATATTTAATATATATATATATATATAAGTCATAAAACCAGATTTAGTGTTCAGTCCCTTTAATAATCATTTATAATGTTGGACAGGTGAGATGTTTTCATCAAAGAATGCACATTTTGTGGAACATAATTTATCCTCCTTGAGGACTAATAATGATAATGGTAAATCAGAATAACGGTATTCTTTCTCCGAAACCAAACACATTTTTACAAAATGCACCTAAATAGTAAAGCACTAAAGTTAGATGAGTAAACATATACTTCCCAAGACCTTCCTTTCTGTTTCTCCACATGAAATCAATAGTATGCTTCACATCGTGTCTCCAAATATTTAGGTGCTTTTTGATCTACATTCAGCTGAGGAAAAAAAAAGAAACTATATTTACTGACTTGAATAAGAAATCCTATTATTTGTAAGGTACTTTCTTTAGCACTGTATGGGCCGGTCCTTTCGTGTATTTTGCTCTGCCAGATATCCAGGTACCGGGCCAACGGCTTTTGTCAGTCCTTCCATTAAAGAAACAGTCATATGGTGACAGAACTTTGTCTCTGCTTGTACTCAGTCCATCAATAACATTAAAAACGATCCAAAACACACTTGGCAGGTTGGCTTTTAACTGGAACAGTATGACCCCTTGTTTTATTTGTGTGATACTCTGTTGGAGTGTTACTGTGGGAGTGTTTTTGCTTTCGAGTGAATGGATTTCCTAACTGTCCGTAATAGCCTCTAGTCTACTGTGTTGTGTTTAAAGGCGAATTGAAAAGTGCTTGGAGGGTAAAATGCATTGTAAAGAGATTTTGATTCAGCAAAAACGAAAAACTATCCTTGTATCCTTTAAACTGAGTATCCTTTATTTTACCTTTTAAATTATTTTATTTAACTTTTTTTTCTCCAAATTAAGAGCAATGCCTCCCTGTAGACTGGTTAATTCAGGCACAAAATTAAGATCCTAATTTAGGATTAGACAACCCCCCCCCCCCCACACACACACACACCAATTTATCTGAAAGTAGTATGTAAATGTGGCTGCTCTATTAAGTTTTTTAACTCCTTTCAAAGTGTAACAAATATATTTAAAGTGATTTGTCAACCCTGGCGCTTGATAACACGTTACTACATTCTTAATTAAAAGGGGATATACCGGAACAATCTGTGAAATGTTTTTCATTTAAAGCCTTGCAGCATTTTGATTAAGGTCAGGTGATGGTTCCTGATTTCCTAACGGAGCAGCAAATGACATCCTGAGTGGAGGAATTGTAACTTCAGAAAACAGCCGTTCTTGTGTTTATCACTCTTGTTAAGGTTGACGTGTATGTGTCACTGTGAAAGGCAAAAGATGGAGTTGTGTTCATTAAAGCAGGAAGGATGAAAATAAATAAAGGCCAACATAGCAGATAAAAGGAATCATCACATTAATAATTACATTTTAGGAGTAAAAGAAGAGAACAAAATAGAAGAAAATAAATAAAGAGATCTTGAGCCTCATGCAAAACAGTTTGTTCTGAAGTATCACATTTCTGATAAAGGTACAAAAAGTCATTTTGTTTGTGTTTATCCAATCTGCCAATTTGAAATTATTATATTATATATAATAATATATATATACACATAGAGTATATTATAAACAGTATACAAGTTTAAAAAAACATGCCAATGGAAAAGAGATGGAGAAAGAAAGAGTGTTACTTAGCGCGAAAGTGAATGCACTAATAAGCATGCAGACGGGGCGAGCGAGTGATTGTTGAGAGATAGAGCGTGGAAGGAGGGGGAGTGAGAGACATGTGTGTCCATCGCTAATGGATGTTTCTGCTTTGTGTGTGGTTGAATGTGTGTTTGTGTCTCAGAGTTTTCCCTCTCCTTTCTAGCAGCACACTAATCCTGTTATACAGCAACTGGTGTGTGTGTGCGTGTGTGTGTGTGTGTGCGCGCATTATAATTGAGTTACTAAAGTTCCTCATCTTCCTTCTCATGTTGTTTAGTTTTCCTTTACCTTGTCTTCCTCTTCGTCCTCTGTCTATAGTTCTAGCGAACTTAAGCGAGACCCTGAACCCCCATTTGCTCCCCCGGCGGTTCACAGCAGCCCACTGCTCCTAGAGTGCTAAGGATGGTTTAAATGCAATACTTATTATTGTAATTAAATAACTGAAATAAATAGGCCATGTCAACATTACTATGTTTTCATTTTAAAATGTATATATTTTGCTACGTTCATCTATGTAATGAAACGCTACTGAGGATGGATACGCCTCAATGTCTCACGAGCTGCCACAGAACTAGCAGCAGTCGTTGAGTTAGAGATGTCATGAGAGAATATTTATTTGCTCAGTTTGCTGACAGTGACGAATAGGATATGACACACATTTTGTTTAAATAAGTATTACATTTTACATTAATTAAATTGACCACTGAGCAAAAAAATAAATATATATTTTTGTATATTTTGTCAAAGCCTTAAAAAAGAGCTGAAGACAACACCAGAGCTAGGTGCTTACCTTCTCTCCTCTCTGTCCTCCTCTTCTGTCTATTTTCCTCTCCCCACTACACTGTGCATTGTATCTGACATCCATCAATCTTCCATTTTTAGTTCTAAAGGTAGAACACGACAAATGCAAGCACGAGAGGCCCTCTGAATCGGGGCAATGCATCAACCCCTACTGTAACTTGGCAGTGGAAATATTTAGTTTATTTTGCATAAACACAAAATAAATGTCTCAATCTTCAGCATGTATCTAACACGCTGGACCAGCCATTTTCCTGATCTACTTCCAATACAAATGAAGTAATGTAATACTTTTCTGGAATCAATTGTAGCTTAATGGATAATTTCTTGCAGCATCTTACTCAACACACCAGTCAGCAGGAAACATATTGGCGTTCTACTCTTCTTCATCACCGATACATTGGATGGGGATGTTATTTTAGCGTGAATGCACATCGAGCAGGTGGTGTTGTATATTGAGCGACCATTAAAGTTACCTTGTATGATAACGCTATTAAAAGTTATGTGGTATAAAACTGTATTGAAAGTTATGTGTTGTAAAACGTTATTGACAGTTATATGATATAAAAAAGTTAAATTGATATTAAAAGATGGAGAAAGTGCTACAAGGGCAGTTGGGAGGGATGGTCCGCAGCCAAAAAGAGGCTAAACACAAACATTTCAATGAGTCCAAGACTGCACTTTTCTTATCACACAAGTAATCACAAAATGTATTTGAAATAATCATGGCTGCTTCAAATAGATTTCATCGACATATTATGTTGTTAGGATAACAATCTTCTCAGGTTAATGACTGAGTTTAAATACACTAGCCAACAACTCTGAATTGAATTGAACATGTATCAACATAAAAACCAGAATAAGAACGAACAGTGACTTCTCAGTGTCGTCACACACACCTAAGCCCCGCCCCTCGTAGCGCCTCAGGGCTTGCACATTGATCAGTGCTGGGTTAGGGTTAACAATGCTCGAAGGATCTCATGACATCGGGAGAATTCCTCTGCCGTGCACGGGAAAACAACACAGGCCTTTAGTTTGGATTGTTTGGAAAGGTCAGCAGATGCATGTCTTCCAAGACCTAAACAAAAAATTTGGAATAAAGTCAAACTACATCATTTCTAATCTTCACATTTTTTAACTGCAAGGGATATATATATATATATATATATATATATATAACATGTTTTTTATCTAACTATTTATTTTCTTAAATAACTGTTACGGTACAGCCCTTGTCCCATGTATGTTTTGTGTATTGACGGAGACAAAGAAGCATTTGTAGAAGCTATGTGGAATCCTCTTAAGAATAAAAATAAGTGACCAATAAACTGACAGAAGGGGAACTGCACCAGCAACCCAATTCAAATACACTGCTTTGTAATTGTAAAGAAATTTAGTGTGAAGGCACACCATGAGAATCAATAAGTAATTAGGACACCCATTTTCTTAAGAAGGCCATGAAACCTCCGCTGTGGATGATCACAATCCCCACTGGGTGTTATAGAACTGTTTCTGTGACTTCAATATTCAGTATTTCCTCTCGTGTCACCATCGAGTAAAATGTTTCCACTTGTACACATACAAAAAAAATATGATAAGCAGCCATGAAGTTTACCTCAGAGGATGAACCCTTCACTTCATGAGCTTTTTCTTTGCACTCCCTCATGGCCAAATTGTTAACTTTTCGAGGAAATTTGCTGAGCAAATGTTTTTTCTTTCAAGGAGATAAGCTGCTCTGATTTGTACAACCCCATAGCCCTTTACTAATTACTTTCTACATTACATTTTTAGCCCCAAAGGGCTCTAAGAGAAACAACATTGTCATTATCGTGTCCAGTCTCTTGCGGGATGTAATGAACATTGAACCCTAAAGGCCTATAGCGCGGCTTTTGGATTTAAGTCTCGTCTTTGTAGCAGCAGAAGGGGTGATATCATCCTACTTGACATACTGTATACTGTGTTACTCGATATACTCTATCATGGCTTATTGCTGATCTGAATAAGATTACCTGATGAGAAGAATACATCTTCCTTAGTCTTCCTATGGTCTTGATCACCCTCCTTCTCCTCAATCGCTTTGCCACCCTTCACCTTTGTCTCGTTAATGACCGGCCAATTAAGCTGTTCACTGCATTGTTAGTGGGGCGTTCAATAACACACAAGGGTCAACGGTTCTGGAAGGAGCATTTCACATTAATGGTAATTATAGTTGTGAAAAAAAAGTCAAAGGGTTTGTTGGTATGGTGGGTTTAAACAGTTTAAACGGACTTCATCAACGCATGTGCCTGTTATCTTTTCTCTTTCTGCCTCTCCTCCTTTCTCCCGTCCTCTTTCTCTACTTTCCTCTGTGTTCCTCGGCTGCTGATAGAGTTGCGTGTGATGGTAATGAGCCATGAGGACTAATTGTCAGAAAGAGAGAGACAGCGGGAGACATGGCACTTTGGCATTTACAAATGCAATAAGTCAAATATGAGGGGAAGAGATGAACAGAGGAAGCTCCAGGAATCTCTCATCATTCCAATGAATCATGAGAAGGCTTAAAGTCCTTTTTATCTTGAAATAATGGAATGAATAGAAGCCCTTTCCCCTCACAGTATTATTATCCTCACATTTTAAATAATAAATAGCTCATTTTGGTCTCCTTTTGATATTCATAAACCTTTGACATTTTGGATTTTAGAGCTTATCAACTGTCAGCTTTGGGTAATTGGCACATGGTGTTCTTCTATTATCTACTTTAATAGACTGTTTTGAAAGGAAAATTCTGCTAAAGGACTGAGATACTTTCAAGAACATTTTGTGACATGTTTTCAGAACAAGTGCTGTGATGTTATTTTTTATGTCAAATATAATAAGAAATATTGACTAAACAAGCAGACGTGTGTCCCTATTGTTGGTTTGTTCTCTCACTTGCATTACGCATTTAATTGTGACCTCGGAACTAATGGGGTTTATGAAGTTGTCATTGACTGAAATTATAAATGTAGAACAATTTTACAAAAAAGGGCATTGTGTTGTATTACTTGAATATACTCTGCATAAAGGAAAATTAAATAAAAATGACAATACTAATTGATTGCGCTGCACAGTCGAACACTTGTTCATAATTTTAGATCCGAGGTATGCTACTTTACTGTGCACACACACACACACACTTACACACTCCCACATCTACACACACACCCACACACACGCATACACACACATACAGGACTGTCTCAGAAAATTAGAATATTGTGATGAAGTTCTTTATTTTCTGTAATGCAATTAAAAAAACAAAAATGTCATGCATTCTGGATTCATTACAAATCAACTGAAATATTGCAAGCCTTTTATTCTGATTTATTGCTGATTATGGCTTACAGCTTAAGAAAACTCAAATATCCTATCTCTAAATATTAGAATATCATGAAAAAGTATACTAGTAGGGTATTAAACAAATCACTTGAATTGTCTAATTAACTCGAAACACCTGCAAGGGTTTCCTGAGCCTTGACAAACACTCAGCTGTTATAAATCTTTTTTTTTACTTGGTCTGAGGAAATATTAAAATTTTATGAGATAGGATTTTAGAGTTTTCTTAAGCTGTAAGCCATAATCAGCAATATTAAAAGAATAAAAGGCTTGCAATATTTCAGTTGATTTGTAATGAATCCAGAATGCATGACATTTTTGTTTTTTTAATTGCATTACAGAAAATAAAGAACTTTATCACAATATTCTAATTTTCTGAGACAGTCCTGTACATGCAAACACCATATGTATGTAAATAGTAAGCAATGTGTGGAGCCATGGAAGCCAGGATCCTTTGTGCTTCCTCCTGTCTGTCAGCATTCTTTATTCATTTGCAATAATCCAATAACACGTTGGCACTGCTCCAGAGACAAGGTGCAGGATTTTGTGTTTTTCAAAACATTTAGCAAACAAACGAAATTCCTCCTTACTAAACTGTTGTTGTTTTTAAAATGAACATTGTACATTTTTTTCTACTTTCTTTAATAAAAAGATTTCACCTCATAATGCATTTAGTGTTTTCCTTAAAAAAAACTATTAAAGCATGATAAATGACACTTTAACCTTTTTTAAATGTCTTTTCTGTTATCTTCTGCACTCCAAACAAAAGACAAATAAAGCAAATACATAAAAGTAACAAAATATGAGAAGTAAAAGGGAATGCTATGCTGTTAAAGTAAAATAAAAAGACAGTAAAAAAAAGCCTGTTCATTACTGCTTGAAATAATGGGACTTATTGTTATTTTTGTAGCTCGTATCTTAGATAGTGGGTGTTTCATAGATGAAGAATGTGAATCGGGGTTGAAATTAGATAATTTAGGACTGTTAACATATAAACCCTTTAACCTTTAATGTTTTCTCATTTAAGAACACATATTTTTCTGTTCATCTATTTAGAGGTGCTACTTAACTTTTTAATAACATCGACTACTTTAATTTTCTTCAAAAAGAGCATTTTATTTATTTAAAAAACAAGCTCTTAACCTAATTAACTTACTTACCACGATTTAATCCAAGAGCCTTGCTTACAGAGTAAAATATGTATTATGTATTTAAACTGAGAGGTGGGGATTGGTCATTCCTACTCACTTTCTGCAAAAAATGTAAAGATACATTTTTCTAAATAGACCCTTTGTTTGCATAAACCAATATTCTTTTTACATTGATGCAAACATCATCCGTGTCACCTCCTCTTAGAAAGCAGATGAGCCATGCACTGGCTTTAACATGTCTCCTCTTAAAAAATCCTCTGGCCTCTACAGTGTGTGTGTGTGTGTGTGTCATCCACTCTCCTTTTTAGATTGCATAGCTTCATTACAGACATTAGTGCATTAACAAACAAAATCCTCTCAGCGCGCACATTAAAAGCATCTCATTCCCACCTCGACGCACAATCAAGGCCGTAAAACAATACGTTACAGCCCTGACTAATTACCAATGTGAAAACTTTCATAATTGAATAGCGCCCCTTACCCAATCCCGCTTGGCCAGGGCGTATTAAAAAAGGCTGTTCTCAATTAGAATTTGTCAAAGCAAACAAATGAGATAGTTTGTATGGAGCGATTTATCTAAAGTCAGGTAATAAGGTGGGAATCACAACCACGTTGTTGTTTGGGTGTTTGCTAAATGAAGCTTATTAGTGGTGGGAAAACTCAGCTGAGAACATCACTCCATTGTATTCAACCCCAGTTATGAGCAAAACATGTACTTGAACGCAAATGTGCATTTGCAAGCACATATATACATTTTAGGGTTGAATTAAGAGAATTTAGAGAAAGAGTTTTTATTGTGACTGTGATGTCCAAAGTGTTAATTATGTTCGTACAGCAGTCAGTTTATTACTGAAAAACACTATATATTAAATTATATATATTAATATGTTTATATTATGGTGTTTTATTTAAAACCAAACCACATCAGAGAACATGTTAAATGATGCCTGTCGTGCTGAACATTGAGGCTGTTGCTGCTGTATGAGGCTGACGAGCCGACTGCCTCACCAGCAGCATGAGCCAGTACGCCCAGTTCAACCTGCAGGCAACATGTTCAGGGCCTTTTCTCTCTCTGAATGGGAGGTGTCATGTCAATAAGATAGTAAAATGTATTTACAAGTTAAAGATTTTTGGTTGTATTCTATATGAAAACTACTTTCTTAATTACCTTTTGAGGAACAAATTCAAGAAAAATAAAGAAAAAGCAATACAACTACGTGGTTATGTTTAGGCAACACAACTATCTGGTTATTTTTAGGCAACATCATGGTCAGGCTAAAAATAAGTATGTTTGTTATTTAAGTTTTAGTCAATGTTGTCATCCCTCCACAGCTTCCTTCCACAGCGTCCCTTAGTGGAGCTCCATCGACGATGAAACAAATGGAATTAGGACTAAATGTGTTTCACCAAAAACCTAAATGTCAATGCAGTTTCCTTGTTTAGGAACAAACATTTCTGGAGACTAGGCTGTTATATGAATGTCATTATATTAAAATATCTGTGAAATAGGACATATCTTAGGACATATCTTTCGACATAATTTCATTAAGTCGTGTTTCTTATCTGGAAACAATCTGCATGCCTCTTAATTGAAGCACAGAGCATGTCAAGGAAAGACATGCAAATACAAAGAAAGACTGGGACAATTACTCCGGATTCATACAATGAACTGGAATTTTATTAGAAAGACTATTTGATCAGATTGATGTTTGTCACTTGAGGGTCTCTTTCTACGTAAAGTTTTTTATTGATTATTGACATTACACTTCACCTCCAGCATATTTCCACTCAGAAATATGTGGTGTGATAAGAAACGGATGGAGGAGGACAAGTGTTCATTAAAATTGTGTTAAAACTCAAATGGTACCCTGAGCTTGGACCCATATTAGACGTTGTCCTATTTGGACTGGGACTGCTCTCTCTGAGTAAGGCCTCTGGCTTTATAGACAAACCCATAGAATAAGCTGATTATATGAGCATACTATATAATGCTGAGGAAAAAAGTATATTAACCACATAGTTCACAAAGTAACTCAATCCAATGAAATACAACATAACATCCAACACAGACCTTAAACAGCACATTAAAATAACATAGCTAGATGATCATTGCTTTGTGGTCATACAGCTACATAATTAATAGCATATACAATGTTTATTTCATATACAAGCTCACACTTTACATCAACATCCTCTTTTTTGGTATACAAATTCTATTGTATTTAAATTCTGATAAAATGGACAATGATTAAAATATTAATTTATGTTGATAAAATACTTTTGCAACTCGTGCCTCTGGGTTCCTTATTTTGAACAAGAGTTGTTACAACCAGCTGTTACAACCAGAGCTCCTGATTGCAGCATCCAACCAAGCACATCCACATGATGTCACTCAACGTAAACGTGTGTCCCGTTTGGCTCAGTATTCCAGCTCTTTAATTTGAAGATACAAAATGAACGGTTACCTCGACACGGACTGAATGAGTGACTTTTTCATTTATCCTAACTGAGGAAATGTTCAGCACAACTGCACTGCGCTAGCTGCTCTGGCTATGATGCTGTAACATAAGTATAGGAGGATGCTAAAATCCCATCTGAAAGATAATGACATTAATTGGGAAATAGTGCTTTGTTGGAGCTGAGGCCACTGAAGGTTTTCTCTTTACATTAACAATGTCCATAATTGGAAATCAAGCCATGGAGACAATCATTAAAATGCACAGTCATCACTGAGCAGCCTGCAACTTGATGAAGCATCAGAGGTGCATGGACACATAATGCGAAAAACTAATCTAACTATTAAGAAGACTGAACCTAAAATAGGTAAAGAGAAATACATGAGATGAGCAGAAAAAGACGATCAAAGGGTGAAGTGTGCTAGAAACAGAGGAAGGAGATGTGTGAAAGGAAGGGCAGAACACAAAAAGAAAGAAGACTAAAAGGTTCCAAGAAAAAGCAGGGGCAATGATAAAGATAACAGGATTGAAAGTAAGGAGGGTAAGAAAATACAAAGATTCAAAAAGAGAAAGGAATAATGAGAGAACGGCAGAGAGGGAAAGTTGGTGAGAGAGCTGGAAAGGTGTGAAGGGAGCGGGGAAATATCCAGAGAGAAGAGGAAGTTAGTACGGCTCAGCGGGAGCCAGATGAAAGAGCTGTGATGGCGGAGGAAGATGGAACTTCCCTCCCAAATGAAGTCAGCCTGATGAGGAATGCAAAGTGAGGTTGGATCTACGAGCCAACCTCCGGTGTACAAATCACACTGGCGCCTGACTTATTCCTCTGAAGTAGCTTGTCGAGCTAATTCTAAACAAAACGGTTCGTTTGTCGACAAGCTGCGTCTGTTTTTAGATCTGCTGCCTCTGGTTCAAACGAATAAGGCAAGCTACGGGAAGACTGAGGATTAGGTCAGACTAAATCTGGCCCTCATGGTTAAAATAAATGAGAATTGATAAAGCAGTATTTGTACAGCGAGAAGGTCAGTCAATCATCTTTCCTCATAAACATTAATTGGCCTTTTCATAAAGTTCCCTACATGCCATAGTGGAAATATTTAATGTTTTTTAAATATTTCTTTTACCCAAAAATATTTATTTTACCCAGAAATAGCAGAAAAAGGACGAGGAAAATAGACTGGTGAGAAAAGTAAAGCAAGGGGGCGCAGAGATGAAAACAAAGTCCCACTTTGAGACATTTCCACAGTTTGGCTTCAAAGCCTCTCACTGGAGCAACTTGTTTTCCACACAGCACGATCTGACTCATTTATTTTCTCTTTGAACAAAAATTATGGTTATTTATTGTGTGATGAGGTTTTTTTTTGGAGTGTGAAGGCATCCCACTGAATGTGCACTAGGGAGACAAAATAAAGTGTATCCCCACCGAATGCTACGAGTAAACAGGCTTTAACAGGCTGGATCATATTTTTGGTACAGTGCATAAAAGGCTTGAGCATGGAGCTCTCTCTTTTACCACCGGCTCAACACTTTACAGTTTGTATTTATAAATATATATTTATCTCTCTCTGTGTGCAGTTTTTGTGCAACAAACACCAGGTTACAACAACTCTGTATCATAATGGTTTGAGATAAAACAAAAAAAATTATACAAAGTAATATAGATACAAATACAAAGCGAGCAAATGTATAATCATGGCCGACAAAGATGAAGGGGCTGGAACAGTTGTGCTATGTATATTCGGGTAAATAGAGTAAGGTATTTTTTTAAAATACAAAACTAGATGGCTGGGAAGAAAAAATTGTTTTACATTTTCCAATGTCCCTTAACATTCATCATTTCAGTCTGCGTTAATTCAGAAATAAAATAAATGCACAACAAAGTGTGCACATAATCTAAGGCAAAATATAAAGATTTTAAGACAGAGGGAGAGTGCGCTGCTATGTCTGCGATGTAAAACTGGCATGTGTTGTGTTTTTGCATCCAAAATGTAGGGTTTAGAACAGAATAACATCCTGCAATACCACGGCGATAACAACCATAAGGAGAGATGGAACCAGTAAATATTTCAATGTAAATCCATGAGAGCTCACAGTTTTATGATGCCGCTGAGATCATCAGCCCAAGGGTATAATTGTAATAAATGCAAACAAAACTATAATGACTTACTGTATGCAGGGGAGATATAACTAATTTACATATTTCATGTATACGTGCCAAGATCCACGAGATGACGGGTAACATCGGCTGCACTGCTCAGTCGTGCACAACATGAACTACTAATACTCCTACAAATTACTTTCTTGTTCCAAGATACATAGAATAATAACAATAATAATACAACACATTAGGTCTGTTGCAGCTGACTCAATTTGGTCCATTAACTGAGAGTGAAATTGAAAACCTCTCAACCACATGACAAGCATTTGATTGGAGGCCTTGCTGTATATTGGTGACGCAGTTCTGAAGTTAATTATTTGAAGTAATGATGACCAGAAAGTCTTTTAGTTGAGGCAGAACACCCTGTTTTAACTAATACAATTAGCAGTCTTGAAAATTATTGAATAAAAGACATCAACAGTTGAGCAAAAAAAGCAGCCTGAAGAGTTAAAAGGCCAGAAAGAAAACAGGAACACTCACCACCTCCAAACTTTGTCTTCAATGCATTTTCTTTTTGTCCTGTCAGTTAGTTGGTGGCAAACCACCCTTCAATCCCGTTTAATAACACGGTTCCCTTGGCAAAAGTAAATGACAAGATCTAAATTAAAATTACCTCAATGTTTCAGCCAATAAACAACACAGTTTTCTCGACAGACACCAACAACCAATATTTGACTAGATGTCTGGGCAGTGGGTTTGAAACTCCACATCAGCCTTCACGCCATTACTTATTCAGGAAGTTTATTGGTGTGTTAATAATTAATCACCTAATTAAGGGGGAAGTTGGGGAGCTATGGGGCTGAATGTCTCTTTACCAGTGGGCTTTTGGTAAGTGCATGGTTTGGTGGAGCTCGACAGAGAGGCGCCGATGAGAGTCACTTCTGACCAGCACGTCAAATAATTGTTCTTATAAATTGACTTGAGCACAGAGAACACGGAGCAAAAGATGCAAAACAGTTCCGAATAACCGTGAGTTTTCACTTTTCATCTCAGTCATTAAAACATCTACAGAGGAGAGTCAGCCATATCACCTTTTAGCCTGTCTTCATGTGCAGGTGTTATGTTTATCCAAAGTTTCCATTTTACCATTTCATTTCATTTGTTTTCTTTTTTCTTTTAGTTTGAATTTTAGAGACAGAACTTTATAATCATTACAATCAGGTCATTCCATTTTGGGGGGGAAATAAATAACTGATTTGCCTTATATTTCAAATGATTACTAAAAGTAATAACAATAATGATGACAGTATTTCATTCTATAATAATACCTGCATATTTTATGATGTAATAATAAATTAAATAATAATGATATGGCCGTTGACAGTGTTTTGAAGCTTTATCCAATGCACACATTTCTATTCATTAAATATTTGCACATATCCAATACGATTATGCATCATTTTCATATCATTTCAGAACACAGATGGAAAAGAATGGCTTCAGAATATACTATACATATATAAACACCTGAAATGTGTGAGACATGCACACAATAAAAATCTTTATTGAACTATAAAAAATAAATGGTACAAATGTTGAGGAAAGCCCCTCAGAGTGGTTCTTTAAAGCACCATTTCCCTCACACTGAACAGTCTTTTCTTTTAGAGTGATTTCACTATCAGAGCCAACCGATTGTCCAAGAGAGGCCTTTTAAGAACGCCGTCTAATGCCAGCCATTCATCATCTTGTTGGAAAACACATGCCAAGCCAGGAGATAAAAGTGGCATTCATCATTCCATTTATCCTACATGAACATAAATATATCAGCCATTTGGGGCACACTTTTTACCCTGAACCGCTTACGGTCAAAGCAAGTTTAAAATGAGAGGCGCCAGTGAGACTGAGATCAGTGTTTTTAAAATAACAATCTAAGCGGGTTAAAAATAGTCTTATTGAACCATATTTCGATTTGGAAACCTTCCAGATACTGCAGGCCCAGATACTGCAGGCCAAGATACTGCAGTAAGACAGCTGTAAGATTTAGAAAAGAATATTAAAAATGTGAAATATTTCCTACAGCGTTGCATTGTTAGTTTACAGTAAATGGAAAAGACAGGTAATATTATTTCATTGTTCTCCCTTTTTGCCTCCATGAAAAAAGAGATATATGTTTGTATGGACACTACATAAAAAACATGACAATATAATCTTGGCATCTGACATAAAAACTGATTGCATATCTGCAGACTTTCTTAAAAACTCTGTCCTGAAGAATGTATGCAGCTTCCAACCAGAGGCAGCATTACTGCACAATGACGTCCTGTAATGAGCAGGCTGAGAATGCTGTATTCAAGTGCACTGCTGTAATTTGATCTCAGTGACGGGGGATGAGTGGTGAACCTTTTGTCAACAACAAAAGCTGGCACATAAAAATAAAAAAATGACATGACATTATTTTATGCATCTTTGTCCTATATATTTTTCTTGTATTGTCCAAAATCTAAATAAATAACCCTCAGTATTTCTGAAGTGAAGAGAAACAATCCCACAGAGCATCTTAAATATACATATAACAAGATAAAAGTCGTTAATTTAATTACACCTTATATATTAATATATATTATGAATTCACCTCAAAATGTTCTTAGCCTTATAAAAAAGTGGTGAAACTGTCTGACTGTGTTTACAGCCCATAATGGCAATCTTATGCGTAAAAAATAAAATTAAGACAGCTTCATAATCTCAGAAAACTGTTATCAAAGTAGCTAGTCTTCTATACAAAACATGCCAACAATAATGAGCCACTATTTAATGAAAAAATAAATCTGCATCCGGTCAAGTTTAGATTATTTTTGTGCCTTTCTGGGTTGGAATTCTTATTTATTTTTTTGGTTTATTATGTTTGGCAATAGTTTATTGTTCATTCAATCTATTCTAAATAAACTTAGAGTATTGTTTAAAATAATTCGTAATAGTTTGCAAAATACGAAACCTTTTAAACTGAATGTAGAATTCTGGGATATGCTGAGTATTCACTACAACAATGCATTCAGATTATTTCCAAATAAAATTAATTTCCCTATGAATTGGTAAAGACTGTTATTGATTTCATGGTCGAGGAGGAGGCTTCATACTAACAGAAGTCGGATACATTAACAGGCATGATGATAAAGAAGGCCAATATCAAAGCCTTATCAGATCTTTTATGAAACAATCAAGATATGGACATCAATCCAGTGATAATGTATGAAAACTTTATGAAAAATGAGCAGAAGAAGACAATAATATGTGGAGGCAAAAGCAGACATGAGTGTAGTTCTGCCAGAAGAAGGGAGAGGTGTGACGAAGAAGTAAAAGTTCCAGAACAGAATTCTGTTTTGCTTTATTTCTTTCGCTTTATTTTTTGCGCTTTATTTTTTGCGATTCATGTAATTATCCATTTCCAAATGGTGAGCTGCATGTGAGGGGGGATTCAGCTACGTGAGCAGAATAAAGACAGATTGAAGGACACCACTGAAAGAGATAATGGACAACATGATGCTGGTGTCACTGGAGGGACCCACAATCCCAAACCTAAATGCTGCAGGGCAAATGGATCGATGGTGGGAATCAGCTAAATTGGTTTATCTTACTCATCGTATTTTTCTTATATGTGTTGTGAATACTTTTTGCTTTAACATTCAATAGTTTTGTACCAGTATGTGTTAAAACAAACATTGAATACAAACAGAAATAAAGGTATAATGTAATAGTGGTATTAACAGATTGATTTGATTCGGAATCTATGTTTCTACAGTAACTACCACAATAATTAAGCAGTTAATAAGCTGGTGGTAAAATAAACCAGTCTATCTGGTGAGTCCTGTGCTTTTCCATTTCTCTATTTATATCACACTCACCATCCAAAGCAAAGATTATTATGATGAAATAATACTTATAACGTCATCCATCATATTTTTTAAGTCTTGGCATTATTTAATAAAAGGTCAATACTGGGCTGATGTATTGGAAATATGATGTAGTAATATAACCCAAACCAATCAGGCATGCCAATACATAGATTGCTTTATTTTAATCGGCACAATTAATATTTTAATTAATAATAAGATAAATAAGAAAGGAACAGTGGTCTCCAAAAGAAAAAGAACAGCCTTTAGGCATCATCCAAACATGCAACAAAGTGAGACTCTTCAATGAATCAATCAATTGAAATTGAATAGGTTAATCATCCAATATGTTTGATTTATCACTTTGATTAGAAAACAGAATGAGCGTGATGAGCAATAGGAGCTTTTACAGTGTGAGCGGCAACAGATCAATCAATACTTATAGTTTAGGTTAATAGTCACACTAATTGCCCAGCAGTGTCTGATGGATGGTGTTAAGTAACATGGCTGCCAGATGAGAATATTACAGGAGAATGTAATAAACAAATAAAGAAAGTATGAGACTGAGGAGACATTATAGATGGCAGTGAATTAGGACATACAATGAAAAATTTATTTTATTCTATTAAAACAGATTCATTATCGCTCTTGAAAAAATTAATCCAATGGTTCATCATTTTTTCTCATTGTTTTCATGGCTTCTAAATTCAGCTCTCACAAGACATCCCAAATGAAAATTATGATATAATCCATGCTAACTTGCTAGTATTTAGTATATCAGAAACAACCTTGACAAGTGGGAATTTCTAACTGCTGAAGATGTCGGGGATTATCTTGACTTTGTCCATTAAGATTCCTCTTCTTGTGAACATTAATGCCTGTGCCACAGTCGACAGGAAACCCAGACCACCTGTACCCCACCTTCTACACAGAACATCTCGTCAGCAAGAACTTCTTCTTCTGTGAACAACAGACTGCTACATTTTTCATGGCATAAACTGGGATCATTTTCAAAATATTTGACTAGGAGTCAGTGATCGGCCGGAGAAGAGAACATTTGACTTCAGACGGCAAAGACCACCTCGAAACCAAGACCTGCTTTACAATTTCCCAGCACACATGACAACCGTTGTTGACTTGAGCCAGCAGCCACATGTGCTGAAGAAAACTGGGAGATGGGTTGAGTTGGGTTCTGATTATTTTGTTACATATCCGCTAGTCGTCAAAATATTTAACTCTGTGGTCTGACTGCCCTTAAAATGTAGCTAAAAAGATAGATATGAATATATAAACCAGCGCATTTCATAGGAAGGCCTTGATTTCTCACAATTAACTATTGTGGTATTAACTCTACAACCATCTATGCATTATACATTTTACTATGCTTAACTTATGATCAGATTTTTCATCAAAACACATTTTCTTTCTGATATTAAAAGTGCATTTAGAAATATGCTTTGATGGACCGATTGATAGATGTCTGTGAACTTTTCAATTCCAAATGATTGCCCCGCTTACTGAGTGAAAGGTCAGGGAGAGATGAGAGATGATAATGATTTTTTAATGATTGTTCTGAAAGGCACCGCATTTGCTTCTCATGTGAAGTGCTTTGAGGGAGAGAAAAGTGATGGAGAGAGAGAAAGCCAGCTGGAGAAGACATGAGTCTGACAAACACGATTGGCCTACCCCTTACATTCATCAGATGAACAGCATGACCTCACAAGATCCATTCTGTTCTGTTCACTTCCTAGTTATAATATTGTGTGATGTAACAGACTGAACAATAGGTTCCACAACTGTTTTGGGACACATCGTTTTCTGTACTTACATTTTAGTTTGAGTTAAAAGCAAAGCAGTGCGCTTAGATGTAACAAATGTTAAAGAAGGTCAGTGTTTAAAGGCCTGGCTCAGTTTGAGACACTGCTTCTCAGCAGTTTTCCAGTTTAGCTGTGAAGATATAAAATGGTGGTGTTTACCGAGAGCGAGTAAGAACATAATCTACATTAGCAGAAGAGAATTGCAGAAGAGATTCGAGTCTGTAAATGAAAGATTAGCAGAGATGGTAAAAAGAGGATCAGGATTTCATAGTTAATTAGATGTGTTCACATCAGATGTTTTTCATAGGCCTAAACATATTCATGCATCTTGAAAAATCATCAGTTTTCTATTTTTGTTTTGAGTGTGATTAATAAAAGGAGTGTATTGGTTAATGTTACATTTACTGGGCATGGATAATAAAAGACGAGTTCATATTACGATCGAAGTCATGCAGATTCAAAGAACAATACATTTCACACAGTATGAAATAAACCTACCTGAGCGAATGACAGAAAAGTGAATGAAATTCATGAACTAACCTCTCGATGTTAAGAACCAAAGTCAGAAGAAAATTAACCCATTAATGTCTGTGACCCATTTAATGATAGTTACAGGGATTTCAACTTCCTAAAGTTGGCAAGTATTACTCGCACTTCATCAACTCATGTATTCAACACACATTAGTGAAATATTGATTGCCATTAATTTTGATGTATCCCAAACACTGGGGATTAGCTGTAGGTAGGAAATGCATTCCCAAGACCTTGATAATAATACATGTATGTACTAGTCAAAGGACGGCAAACTTCTTTACACACAGTGAAGAGACTGAGAACTGCAGTAAAATTAGGAAAACAGTCTGTAACAATGGAACAAGTAAACACAACAGTGCCAACACCTCACAAAATAACGACATGTGGCTGGATTACTGAGCAGGTTAACTGTGTGACATTCTAGCACACAAAATTGTGTCATAGCTTTCCAAACCAACGTCAATGCCACAGCGGTAGCAGTGCCACAATTTGTCATTCTTCTGGACAGAGGCACTGACATCATGCCCAGCACGGACATCATTCATTGTGTTGGAAGGCCACTTTGTCTCTTCAAACCTTTCACTATCTACATTCTGCTACATCCAGATTATTTGGGGCATTGCATTTAAAAAATAAAGTATTTTAGAGTCTTTAATTGAAGGAAATAAAATAAAAAGCATTTTTTCTCAAGACCATATCTCAATATGATTTGACATGATTACATTTGCACTTGGTATTATTAACTGCAATGTCCCCATTGAGATCCAATCACTAGGTCTGAAATGTCTTAACGAAACCATGCCGAGTCTGCGTAATGACATCCGGCTTACACCACAAACCTGACATATTACTGAGAGTAGCTACAGGTGGAGCCCTGCACCCAACCGGTCACATTCTGTGTGTTTTGGGTGCATTCAACTTCATGTGGTCAGGCATGGTTCATACAAGGGAATATACCGTTAGTGAAGTTCAATCTACATGTGGTTTCATAAATGTATGTGAGAAACGATGAGGGGAGTATTACAAACCATTACTAATCACTCTGATTGAGCAATTTCTTCTCTGGACACAGGAATGGTAAATGGATTGGATTCATATTGCACTTACATAATTTTAGCGACAACTCAAAATGGTTTACACCCATTCATAGACTGGTGGCAGAGGCTACAACACATGTTGTCAAACGACTCATCAGGAGCGAAAAAGTGGAGATGGTTGTGGATTTCTATCAGCCTGTGTGAATCCCCCATCAACATTCTTCCTGAGCTCCACCATAACTCAGGTCCTCCAATGGGAGCTACACATCTATCACCAAGAAGGTTCAGCAGAGCATGCACTTTCTGAGGTAGCTGAAAAACAATGATGGTGCACATCTACACAGCCTTCATTGAGTCCATCCTCTGCTTCTCCATCAGTGTCTGATATGCTGCAGAGGACCAGATGGTGACTGGCTGCAATGCCTACCATCCATGACTTGTTCGCTTCAAGGACCCTGAAGTGGATAAGAAAGATGACTCTCTCACCCTGGACACAAACTGTTCAAGCCCCTTCCTTCTGGCAGGAGGCTGTGGTCCATCAGGAGCAAGACCTTTTCAGCAGTTTCTTTTCAGCTGCAGTCAGGTTCATGAACAAAGACCAGGATCTCCACTGACTCACATCCCCAGGATGTTTTCCTCCATACCCTAACACATCTTTCATTTTATTTAAAAAACAATACACTTGCTACTTTTCTTTTATAATACATACAGTACTGTTATATGTGTGTTGTTATATACGTATCTATTAATGCACTAAAATTGAGTTGGGTCATTGAGCCCTACTCTTTCCATTTAACTTGTTACTGTTTTGTGTTATTTGTATTATAGGCTAAAAAATCTTAATGTCTCTGCTGATGGATTCAGCCTTATGCCACTCTCTTCGTGGGAGAGATCGCAAAGTGTTTTATCATGGTAGTTTATCAGACTTTAGATACATTAGCTATGGGGTTCCATAAGGAAGTTGCTTAGGCCACTTACTCTTTAAATTTAATGTAATTGTTTATTTTAAAGGGACAATGGACAGCAATCAACAGTGAAACTGTAAGTGAGTCCGAGTTAGCCAGAGACTAATTTTCATCTGTGGTCCCAGACCAGATTGTTGTAAGGCAGCTGGAAATTACCACAATTCTAATAACATAATGCAACTAAGATTAATCGATAGACAGACAGTAACAAATGAACAAAAACAATTCACATATAAGCCAAAGAAAGGTGTACCTACAGTATGAGCACATACATATTACTGAGGCACATAACATACATATACACCAAACAAGCAAGCAGGACACATGATTGGCAACAGGCCATTAAGGCTATGTTGGAATGTTTTGTATGTGCATTTTTTTGGTGTGTGATGGTATAGCATTCCACAAGTAAGTGAGTAAGTAAGTAAGTAAGTAAGTAACTAAATCTGCCTTGCTAAAAGAGCTTGACGTATGTGAAATGATACAATCACCTTTTGAAACAGATCTAGTGTGTCTGCCACTGAGAGTGCGTTGCCCTTTAAGCCCAAAGCCAAAACTTTTTGGACATTGTGGTTGAACTCATTATAATAAACATGAGATATATTGATGTTGTACATCAAAATAAAGAACACAACTTGGGCTATAAGAATTAGTAATTTCAATAAAAACTCAAACACCAACTAAAATAATCATTCAAATATCATAATCATAATTTTGTCGGAGACGACAGACTCTGAACGTTTCCGGAACTAGCGACATGTAGCTACGTGCTATCAGAAAAAACTAAATGTTAGAAAGCAAGAGTTCAGGTTCTGAATATCTTGACAGAATCATTCTGCACCAAAGCATCACGGAGATATGAGCAAAAGAACACAGCCATGAATCGCTTCATCCTTTACAGTCAGCTAATGCTGTCTCATTTTGTGGATTAGAAGAAGAAAACAATATTTTCGGCCATCGATTCAAACTGACATACGTTCAATGTGTATGTCACTTTAAAAAATATGGCGTACGTTTGTGTGAAAATCAGCTGGAAGGAAGTTAAATTTCAGCGAATCAGATTTCACGTTTAAAAAATGGCGATGCCTTTCTGGATCTTATTGGTTCACAGTGATGTCAATCTTGTCTTTCTTGATACCAATCGATTCTATTGGCTCTAACGATTCCAAAGACATGTCATATTTTTAAACCCACCCTTCCCTGGCGGAGATATCTGCCAGGCAACAGCTCAGGAGTGACAAGAGGACAATTTCCATAATGCACAGGACACACACCACTTTGTTTTAAGTGGTTTTGTCACTGTTGTAAAGCCACAGGCTGATGTATTTGGATGTATTGAACACCACACAGTAAATTCTCCAGTGTTAAAAATTCAGTGTCAAAGTATATTAACTCTTTCAGAGTTATTACAACACTAGCAAGAGTAAATAGCCCCCAGTGTTGGTGTAATTTTTTTAGAGTTAATTCCCCAGTGTTAAAAATTCTTCACTTTAGCCCCAACGCACCTGCGTTGGGGCTAAAGTGAAGAATTTTGGGCTATAAGTATCAGTGAGCCACTTCAACACAACTCAAACACCAACTGAAATAAAAATGTAAATATCATAATCATAATTGTATCAGGTGTCGGCCCACTCAGAACGTTTACGGAACTAGCGACATGAAGCTTCGTGCAATCATAAAAAAAGAGATGTTAGAAGGCAAGAGGACTTCACACAGATTCTAAATATCTTTACATAATCTTTTTGCACCAAAGTATCACAGAGATATGAGCCAAAGGACACAGAAATAGTAATCGCGTCATAGCTTTACAGCCAGCAAATTCAACTTGCTTTTGTTCTTGAGAAGAAGAAAAAACGTTTCTCTCCTCTGCATTCCAGCTGGCATGGCTTCAGTGTGTGTGTATGTCCCTTTATGACGCTTCCCCAAAAGTCCGCCTGGTTTTTAGTCAGCTGTGAGGAAGTTCAATTTCAGCGAATCAGATTTCACATTTCAAATATGGCGACGCCTCTCTGTCTCCTTTTGGCTCACAGTGCTGTCAATCTTGTTTTGCTTGGTACCAATCGATTCTATTGGCTCTAAGGATTCAAAGACGTGTCGTTCTTTAAAATCCGCCCTTCCCCGGCGGAGATATCTGCGCGCGCAACAGCTGCGCTGTGATAGATCCAAAAACCGTGTTTTTTATGCAGTTGTGTTAACCCTCACAGTCACTGTGTCTACATGACTATATGCTTGTGTCTGTGCATGCATACCTCTGTTCTTGGTTCTTTCTGTGAATTCCAGCGGAGTTACCCAATGTTGTAAGTCCTCGACTCTATATATCACAACAGGAAGCAGCACAGGAAAATCTGCAAAGCAAAACAAAAGAAGATCTCAGCTTCCACCAAATGTTATCAATGTCTTAGCTTGGGACGGTTGCATTAAGTACATATTGCTGTTTGTCATTAAAACATGTGCTTGTGTTTGATATTTTGGATACACTGTATACCTGTAGTATTGGCCATGAGCTGACCAACCTAAATATATAACTGGGCTTACTGGTCCAGTCAAAGATATCTCTCGTGCAAACTCTTCAAATGAGCAATGCACAGCCATTCATCAATGTCACAGCCGACACCAATCATGTACAAGAGGTCCCATGATACGATATGAGAGAAAGATGTTGTATTTATTCAGAAATATATTTAAATGAGAGCACAGAATGTGTATTTATATTTATATAGTTGACCATTTTTGTGATGCTCACAATTAGTAATTTATTATACATGTGGTGATGCTTTATGGATCAATCACTCTCGGTAAAGTGTGAAGCATCAACTGATTAGGTCAGCGAAAACAATACATAATTATGGTAAACATATAGTCTATTAATATGTAGTAAAGAAAAGCATGTCATCTCTAAAGCTATCTAGCAGGGGTGTTATAGTTTGCTTGGCAGCATTTAGATGGGCATATTCATAATACCACGTTATTATGACATCATATCACTTCATCATGATGTCATATCACGTTATCATATTGTTTGTTATACACCATAATATGACTAGATGGAGGCGCTCAGAGGAAAGCTCAGGTTGTGGAAAATGAACATACCCAACTTCATGGAATTCTCATCAGATTTGATGCACTAAATTTAATCACTAAAGTTAGGGATCATGAATATCTCAATACAATTTCACAGCATCCTAGCCAGAAGTGTTGAGCAGAAAAATCAAATATACAAATCAAGCGAAACATTTGGGTGACACCAACGTTGCAAAGTGCAATACAGCTGAAGGTACAAGCGCCTAAATTCTGGTCTGTGATGGCTTTTATTAAATGGTAAATACACGGTACTTGTATAGATCTTTTCTAGTCATACAACCACTCAAAGCTCTTTAACACTACATGACATCATTGACCCATTCAGACCCATTCACACAGTGATGGGAGGAGCTACCATGTAAAAAGACACCTGCTCATCAGGACTAACTTACATTCATTTTCATTTATACAGCGCAGAAACAGCCTGCGCCATGCCCCTCTATTGGCCAGCCGCCACTGATTTCTCCACATTGCTGGCACAGCCCTCCCCTGGTTCAAATCATACCTCTCCGACCCCCAAAAATTCATCAATAAATCCAAGTCTGAGACAGCCCCAGTCACTCAAAGTGGTCCTCAAAGTATCCCCCAAAGTTCAGTACTCTGCTATTCTCTACTTGTAACTTTGGCAACATAATACACCATGGTCTTCACTTTCACTTCTACGCCGACGACACACATCTTTATATATCCACCAAATCTACCACACCCACTACCTACTCCACCATCACCAACTGCCTCACATATATAAAGACCTGCATGCAAGCCAACTTCCTCAGCGAATCATCATCATCATCATCATCTTCATCGTCAGCCTCAAATCGCACCACAACTTCTCCCTGTGCCTCGATGTCACCTCTGTTTTCTGCTTCCACATACATCTGTAACCTTGGTGTCATCTTTGATACAACCCTCTTCTTTGAACACCACGTCAAACACATCACAAACATCGCCTTCTTTCATCTTAAAACACATCACCTTTCTATGCCCCATCCTCTCCTCTTCAGAGGCAGAAACATTCATCCTTATCTTCATCACCTCCTGACTGGACTACTGCAACAGCATCCTGTACATAAAATCCACCATCAACATATTGCAATACATCCAGAATTCAGCTGTTTGTTTTCTCTTCCACTCCCGCACCAGAGACCATAACCTCAGTCCGCCAGAGACCACATCACCCTAGTCCACCAGAGACCAGATGCCCCTATTCCACCAGAGACCACATTACCTCAGTCCTTCAAAAGCTCCCCTATCGCAAATAATCCATGTTGAAGATTCTCCTCATCACCTACACAGCCCTTCACAACACTGAACCCCTTCATGACTTTCTGACCTCTTACACCGGTACGCTCCCACCCGCCTCTGTTCTGCAGATGACAACCTCCTCAACCCCCGTATTCTTAACAAATATTCAATACTTTATTTTGCCAGCAAACAGGTTTTATTTTTTATTCTATTGAGTGATTTCTGGAATCTTATAACAGGTAGAATCGATCACTCAAGGCCACTGAGGGATACAACATATCTTGTATGATCTGTTATTCATAGAAAAAGTTTAATAAAAACTTCCTTGTGCTAGTGAAACCCATATTTTAATAAGTCTACATCCAGTTTGTAACTCTTAACTAGTTTTCCTTTGTTACACACAATCAGTCACAATGAACTTACTTAGCTTACATAAATGAACTGTACTTGTTCTAGTCTTATGGCTATTCAAAGATGCTTAATGTCATCATTTACGCATTCAAACTTTTTAATTTAGTTCATTTTGTATAGCCCAAAATCACATATCTCAAATTTGCCTGAGAGGGCTTTACAATCTGTACACATACTACATCCCTGTCCCAAGACCTCACGTTGAATCAGTAACAACTCCACAAAGAAGAGAAATGGACAGAAGCAATCGAATGGACAATGTATCAGAGTTACAACATATTCAATGAATATGACAGAAATTATGAATAATGAGTAGTAGGCATGGACCATGATCCAAATTTCTACAATCCATGAAAGAGAACACAACTATGCATACACTGATGGGAGGAGTTACCATGCAAGGTGGCACTAATAAACATTTGTACAACATTTTACACACAGTGGTTAAAGCTACGGGGGTAACTTGGGGTTAGGTTTCTTGCACGAGGACGCATCCACATGGGCTAGCAAACACTTTGATTGAAGGACCCTGCTCTACCACTGAGCCACAGTTAAAAGCCAAAGCCCCAAAAGAGTAACATCATAACACATTAGCTGAAAACAAACTTGGGTAGCCTCTTTCCATTATAAAGCATTGGCTTCCACCAGGCCGCTGATTATTTGGATGGTATTTTTTTCGCATCATCCAAGCTGAAGAACAACAGTAATTTAGTTGGCTAAATTGTATAGAAGTAACCATATTAAGATTGGTGTATTGTAAGTAGCATTAACCTTAAGATCATTGACTTGTTATTTATTATCATAATATCAACTTGGATATGTTGGTCAGTCAGCCCTTTCAACAATTTGTTCCATAAAAGGGTAGATAAAACTCAAGAATATGCATGGCATTTGGTTTAGATATTGCAATTCCATCACATGACGAAAACTTCACTGTTGGGCAATTCTGCAAAAACCAGGATTATGTTTGACCAAAGTTTTTTCTTGTTTCTTTAACTTTTTTCCGTATTTGGCATTAAATTTGTTAGGCAGGGTTAAGGTGACGGTTCATCATTAACATTCATTAACATACATTAATGCAGATCCGTGACAATATGCAAATTCTGGTCTCCTGCATGAAAGTCAGACATACCACATACCCATCCACCTCCCAACCTCCACTTTGCTACATACATATGGTACACTTATACCTGCACTGGCACCAAAGTTGTCATTATACATTATGTTAGGTTGTAGTGGATGTTATGTACACTTGCACATGTAAATAAGGAAGTCTCATGTTTTAAATAATACATATAGAAAGATAATTTACATAGTGGATATTAGGGAGGAATATTCTGATTAATGTATTAAGAAGCATAGACAAGTATGATCACTGCATTATATTTGTAACTGTAATGTTGATTTTATGAGGTTTATTGTTATCATAATGTGGATAGTATGAATGAGACTGGTTTTATTATGGTAGAGGTGCGTTTCCCTTGAGATCCTAGCTGGCTTCCTGTTTAGGCTCTTATTCTGAAGTCTAAAACCGGGGGTATAGCTCTAAACCGGAAGCAGAAGGCAGCTGTTATCTCTCTTGGCGCGAAGCTCGGTCTCTTTTCAAATGCTGAGCAGGGAAGAGCATGCCATCGGGGTGGTGAGTGAGAACAACACACTAACTGGGAGCTTTAAGCTCACTAAATGGAGACTGTAAGTACTAATCTTATTTGCGAGACGTTAGATTGGTTGTCTGATTATTGGAGGTCGACAGAAACTGTTGGAGGCAGACTGTGGGCTGAAGATATGAGGAGACATCTGAATGATGGCCACAGCTGGGCTTTAAAGCAACTAGAAATGAATGTCAAATAAATCCTCTTAAATGCATCACTAGTGTTGAGACTTCTTCCACAAAACACCGAGCTCCATCCAGACTCTTTTGAACACTTTACTCTTTTAATTACCTAAATGTTGAAGTACAGAATCGCCCAATATAGATGTAATTTGCTTCGCGACTGGGCTTGAATATTCATAGTCATGGGATGGTGAATCTCTTTCATTGCCATTATCAAGCAACAAACCCTATATATGCAGAGTATCAATGCATGGTCTTCACATGCATTCATTCCTCCATTGAAATAACCCCATTTTGATTGTTCTTTGCTCTCATACCACCCTGAGGATATATGAAGTGGATCTTTAATTACAACATTTGAATATTTTTCACAACATGTGTTGTTGGAAGTTGTGATAAAGTAGACTCACCTCCATTCGCTCACGATTGCATGCAATTATAACTACACCCTACCTCACTCAAATCGACTGTGAAAATCTGTTATTCTTAATCTTCAAGCATTTTTTTTAAACTATTCATCTTATTCAACAAAACATGTAGACATTTTTCCTGATTTGCAATTTAAAGAAACAGAAGTCAATAAAAGATAATCAACAACACAAACTGTAATTCTTCCTTCTGTACACATGCTTCTGTCCATCCGGGGAGAGGGATCCTTCTCTGTTGCTCTCCTGAAGGTTTCTTCCCTTTTTCCCCAGTGAAAGTTTTTTTTCTATTTGACAAATTTCCCCTTGGGGATTAATAAAGTATATATCTATCTTTCTATCTATTTCATGAGAGTTTTTCTTGATGTGAGATCCTGGGTCAGGGATGTCGTATGTGTTCAGATTAGTTGAACTGCAGGTAATAAAGGAGGCTTGTCGGAGTTTTGGATCAAGAATCCCATTTCTCCCACAATGCCGTTTCCAGCAGAGCAAACACTTCACATGCAACGAAACACTTCAGTTTTCATCAAGTGTTTATAGTGGAGTGGATCTTTTGTACTTGGCAATACATTAGTGAAATATGTAGTTATACTGATTGTTCCAGAGCTGTGTAAACATGTACTGGGTACAGAGAATGTTATAGTGTAGGTACCAAGGGACTGTACATCATGTTTATAACTAAATACATGTGTTACATTTAGGGCTGTCAATCGATTAAAAACAATTAACTAATTAATCGCACATTTTGAAATTGAGATTAATTAATCGCGATTAAAAGTTGTTTCCTTCTTTTTAAAGACAAAACTTCACACAGAGCTGTGTTTTCAAAGAGGCTCCTACATATACAGTGCCAGTGAGGTATTTAATATTGTGGATGATAAATTGTTTCTTCAGTGAAACATCAGATTAGTAAAAAAAAAGAAGTATATTGAGACCCCATTGGTCCTGTCATCTTTAACATTGAACAGCAGCAGAACCAGTGGCCTTGGTGACTGACTGACATTCAAATATGTCACGTTAACCCTCTGGAGCCTGGGGGAATTTTATACATTTTACAAAATAAATTAAATTCACCGTCTAAAGTCTTTTGCATGTGACACACCCACACGTGTTATACATCAAACATTCCAGAACAATCTCAGCTCTGAAATGAGGCTCAATGTCCTCACGCCATGTTCTCTGGTTCTCTGACTGACAGGCTGCTAAATGAGCCTCACCTGTGAGGTGGGAGGTCCTTTGTGATTTACTGAGTGTTCATTGGTTGTTTTTTTCCCGAAATGTTGACAGACAAACGGATTGACAAATCACGTTGAAGGTTTCGTGTGACGAGTTCTTTCCGCGCCGCGTCACCTGACACGTCGCCCCTTCGTTCCTCTGTGTATCAGAGGGGGAGACGGGAGGAAGGAGGAGCAGGAGGAAACCCGACTGATTCATCCACGAGTTAAACTGATTTCTGCTCCTTATTTTCGCGGAGAAATAATTGTTTTAAAAACGGAAACAGTGTCAAACCGTACTGCCGCGGTTTAAAAAAAATAATAATAATTGCGTTTATTGCGCTAAAATATTTTAGTGCGTTAACGCGGCCAAATTAATCGCATAGATTAGCGCGTTAACGCTGACAGCCCTAGTTACATTACATTAAAGCCCCTTAGTGTTATTAAGAATGTGGGTTTAGTTATAGTATGGTGAGACAAAGGAGGTTTGCTCCCTGGTATAACCCTCAGACCTGGAAACTAAAGCAAACATCAAGAAAGCTTGAAAGCATATAGCGTTCCACCAATTTGGAAGAATCACTCTTAGTTTGGAGAGATACTGTTAAAACATATAAGAAGGCTCGTCATAATGCCAGAGCAGCCTATTACTCATCAGTAATAGAGAAAAAAAAAAAAACAGGTTTATCTTTAGCACTGTAGCCAGGCTGTCAGAGAGTCTCAGCTCTGTGGAGCTGTGTATTCATATAGACCTCAGAAGTAATGACTTCATGAACTTAATCAATGAAAAGATTCTAACTATTAGAAGCAAGATTAATGATATATAATTAACCAGAGCTGATCTGTCCTCAATTGGAGTGGCCTTGGAAAAGGCTGCATATCCATATATTGATATGATATATGATATGATATTCCTTTATGTGTCCCACACTGGGACACATAAAGGAATGAGAATTGGGATGGCGTGTGACAGAGATATAAAGTTATGTTATGTTATTGCTTACCATATCTTAAACTAAACAATCAGAGGAGCTTCCCGAACTCCGCGTTCCCACCCGAAGGTGGTGTTATGTGTCTGGGGAGTCGGATAAGGAAGTGATAATAAACCAGACGGAAGGAATATGTCAACATGTCCTCAGTTCCACTTATCCATCTGGTGTTGTGTGTGTGTGTAAAGCTTTCAATAAAAGGCTGGACCAAAGGGGTGCTCGGCGGAATGCTTTGGAGGTCGTCGTGCTCGAAGCACGTGCGTCTGAGCGTCCCCTTTGATCAAAGCTTTCAAAGATACTACGTTGTCTGTGATTCATTTCTCACCTCCTTGACCGTGAATATTTTACATGATATAGAGAGGAAAAAACCTATCATAACTTGGTGCCGTGACCCGGATCCCAACATACCCATCGGCTGGATTTTTCTTTTTCCTGCGGAGCCACTGACACCTGTGCAAGGCCCCGACTGATCATCGGATTAAGAGACCGCTCAGCAGTGGATAATAATTTCTGCAGAAAGGAGATCCAGTCGTGGATTGACGGGATCCGGCGGATCGAAGACCGAGGAGACTGATCCAGACAAAGTACGTATGGTTTTGCCCTTTTTGCGAAAAATAAAGGTTGATTACGCGCCGTAAAAATAAGGTTTTGCCCTTTTTGCGAGAAATAAAGGTTGACTACGTGTCGGAAAAAATAAGGTTTTGCCCTTTTTGCGAGAAATAAAGGTTGACTACGCGTCGTAAAAATAAGTGTGGTGAACTAATACATATTTGTGGGAGAACTATGTGTTTGTTTAGCGTTGTTTGTTTATATTTGTTTGTGAATGAATGCTGTGACTCTATTGAATCAGCGTGCCCGACCTGTTCAATTAGACAACCACAGATTGGCAAGTTTGGGTAAAGAAACGAGGAAATGTACTAATACTATACGATCACACCATAAACAATGGGTAATTCTCACGGAAAGCCTGAAGGCGAATTTTCAGGCGACGCATTGTTTATGTTCAAACAGGACTCAGATAGTGTGAAATATCTGAGAAAATGGAAAACAAAATACGGCTTTTCCGGCGAACTAAATGTTTTTGAGATAGAAACAATCTGTAAGACTCTAAAAACCATCGCCATAGAAAACAAAATACCTAGACTCAGCAAATCAAAACATCACGAACTAAAACAAGCAGAACAGTGGTTCCGAGCAGCAAAAGAGAGGGCACACGCCCACGAAAAAGAAAAATTAAGGGCCGTAGAAATCACGCGAGGGAAAAATAGTTCACAAGCCCTGTACACAAAAACCGAGTTGGACGAGACCAACGTAAAAGCAGTTCACCAGCACCCCGTAGCAACAGCGTCCAGCTCCGGAGAGGAGCCACAGAGCGAGCCGGATGACGAGGAGGACGTATCACCTCCAGCATACGACCGCGTCACCACACCGTTATATCCAAAATTAATAGAGCTCCAGGACCCAAAGCCCCCACCGATTTCCACACGCCTACGTAACCGTCCCACCAACATACCGAAGAAAGCAAACGCATTTCCAATGTTACAAGTCTCTAATCCACATGATGCGGAAACACCCGCGTATGTGTTCCGGCCATGGATGGAGGCCGAATGTACCAATGCATGTGAAGGAGTTACTCCACCACAGAAAAACTTTGATCAGTTCGTAGTAGATTTGTTCATGCTGGCCGAATCCTACAAATTGAACGGCAAGGAAATGGAGAAAGTTATGCAGAAAATGTTCGTGCTACGATGGGTGAAATGCAGGGGGGATTATACAGGAATAGTGGACGAAGGAGCACCCTTTGTCCACCCATTGAACGGTCCAATGGTCGGGCGTTACAGAGACCAGGTAGAGGCCGTTATGACAAGAGCTCGCCCACTGTTCCAACAATCAGCATCCCACAGCAGATTAGCTGCATGTAAACAGGGACCCGGAGAGTCAGTCTCCGAGTTCCAATTCCGTTCTGAGGAGGAACACAGGGCAAGCAGTGGGATCCCCTACGAGGAAGGGGGAGGAACACCCTACCAACAATCATTGAAACACGGCATCCTCCGTGGTATCCAGAAACCTATAGAGGACTGGATTAGAAAACACTGCGTCACTTGGGAAACAGCTAACATGGACACAATTATGTCAAATGCACGTCACGCAGAAAACCTCATTAAACTGAAAATGAACAAAGGACCAGAGGTCTACGTTCGAGAGGGGGGGGATTTTGGACTGACTGCATACCAGGGGAGGGAAACCACAAGAGGAGGGTACCGGGGAGGCCGAGGAAGAGGCCGTGGACAGACTCGAGGGAGGGGTAGAGGGCGAAATGAGGAAGAATGTTGGGCCTGCGGAGAGGTTGGACATTGGTCACGTGAATGCCCCAACCCTAAGTGGGGGTGGAAACGTCCCCAATGACAACCACAGAGCAGCCCCAGCACCCTCGTAGAGAACGAGACTGACTACGAGGAGACTAACAAACAGAAAGATGAAGTAATGTTAGACATTTGTGGTGCTTGGGGTATGTTAAACGCATTAACAACAAAACCGTACAGAAAGATTGAGTGTAACGGGAAAACAGTGGAGTTTTTATGTGACACTGGAGCATGTAAAACGGTACTGACCCAAGTGCCCCCGGACACTACATTTACCGAAGAGACCATTATGATAAAATGTGCCAATGGTAAACTAGCTCGTCACAAGGTGACAAAAAACATAAGTATGACAGACCCCGAGACCGGACGAAACTGTAAAATTCCTGTCATAGTCGATCCTCAATGTCCAGTACCACTATTAGGAAGAGACGCCATGTTGTCCCTAAAAATATACGTGACCCCGGTGCGAGGAGGAATGGTCGCAAAAGCATTGTCAGACGAAGACTCCGAGGGAGTGTACAATGTCCAGATGAGTGAGACCATATACTTCTCCTACGAGGTAAACAAAGACGTAGAAACATGGCTTAAAAACCGATTCGGAGAAACAAACAGCCCTTATACCGATCACAGACAGAAATTGCATTTAACTATGAGGGTGGGGGGAGAAAATGATCTACAGTACGTACAGGCGTTTTTGGCCCATGACCTTGTAAGGATTATGGCCTCCTATCTACTGAAGGACATTCCGGGAAATGTGTGGCTACAATGTGAATTGGAAAACACAGACAGACCATTGTTCCAGGTCCAAAACAGCGTTCCTCATGTTTCCATTAAAAAAGCCAAAAACTCAGAATGGAAAGATATGGGGCCCCGAGCTAACGCAGAACCATGGTAACCGATTGGCATCCCACTCCGTCATCTGATGACATGCAATGGGAAACCAGCGGTTCCACTGGGTTTCCAGTACACCTCAAAATCACTGTACGGGCTGAACCAAAGATAAGAGAACAAAAAATAGACGACACATGAGATAATGTAATGACACTGGAGGAATCAATGCCAAAATTCCTCCAGAACATGCCATCCACTTTGTGGACTAAAGGACCAGCCGATGTGGGTTTAATAACAACAGCCGAGCCAGTTGTGTTGACACCAAAAAGTGATTTCAGACCATGTGTTAGACAGTATCAATTAAAACCCGATGCAAAAAAGGGCATCGCTCCCGTAATCCAGGAATTACTAACAGCAGGAGTTTTGAAAGAATGTCCAAGCTCTCCCTGTAATACAGCTATCTTTCCAGTGAAAAAGGCGAATGGTAAAGACTGGCGAATGATACAGGATCTCAGACCTGTGAATGCTGCTGTAATCATCAGAGCTCCAGTGGTCCCTGATCCACATACCATTCTGAACCAGATAGAAGCAGACAAAAATTGTTTTTCAGTAATAGATTTAAGCAACGCCTTCTTTTCTATTCCTGTACACGAAGACAGTCAATATTGGTTTGCATTCACATATGAAGGAAAGAGGTACACCTACACACGATTACCTCAGGGATATGCTGAAAGTCCCGCAATATTCTCAGCCGAAATTCAAAAAGTCGTGTCAGCAGCAAATCTGCCTAATAATAGCCAAATAATCACATACGTGGACGACATTTTGTTGGCCTCCACATCTCAAGAAGCATGTGAACAGGACACGAGAGCGCTACTTCTCCATTTAGGAAAGTACGGGTGCAAGGTCAACAAGGACAAGTTACAGGCAGCAAAAGCAGAAGTAACTTATTTAGGCCATGCAATCAGTGGAGAAGGAAAACGCGTTACTAATGACAGAAAGAAAGCAATATTAAATGCCCCGAAACCAGAAACAAAGAAACAAATGTTGTCTTTTCTTGGGCTGTGTAATTATTGCCGTGCGTTCATACCAGAGTATGCTAAAGAAACTGCGCCCCTGTTAGCATTAGTGTATGACAAGCCACTCGCTCTAAACGACAGACTAACATGGACCTGTGAAGCTAATGAAGCTTTTGACAAAACAAAACAACTACTTTGCGGTAGCACAGTTCTAGCTCACCCTAACTATAAAAAGGAGTTCACTTTGGCAGTGGACTGCAAAAGAGGGTTTATGACATCAGTTTTGCTGCAACCAGCTGGAGATAAAATGAGACCTGTAGCGTTTCATTCGAAACGCTTGGATACAGTTGCTCAAGCCATGCCCGAATGTGTCCAATCCATTGCAGCAGCTGCAATGGCCGTGGAACAAACGGCAGATATCATTTTGTTTCATCCCACCATATTGATGGTTACTCATGCAGTAAGTGCCTTATTGCTACAAGCAAAACTAACATTCCTGTCACCAGCGAGACAATTGCATTACACAGCGGTGTTACTAGGCCAAGGTCACATAACCATCCAAAGATGTATCACCATTAATCCAGCATCGTTTGTTCCCACAACAACAGATGGCACACCACATGACTGTGTAGAGATTGCTGATACTATCACGTTGCGAGAGTTGACCTGAAGGATATCGCACTACCGAAGGGAGGTGTGGTATGTGGATGGGTCAGCCCAGAAGGATGCATGTGGGAAAAACCAAGTTGGGTATGCGGTAGTGAGTCAGGGAGGGGAAGTAATAAGTGCAGGCCCACTTCCTCCCACATACTCCGCCCAAGCAGCAGAATTAGTTGCGCTGACTGAAGCATGCAAAGCAGGGTCAGGCCTAAAACTGACTATTTACACCGACAGCCAATATGCACACTCAACATTGTTCATATTTGCTAAAATGTGGGAAAAAAGGGGAATGGTGACATCTACTGGGCGTCCAGTGGTTCATGCACTTTTGTTAACGGGTTTACTAGCAGCTATAACTTTACCTAAAGAATTAGCTGTAGTAAAATGCCGAGCACATCAGACAGGCATAGATGAAATAACAAAAGGCAATGCTAAAGCTGATGAAGAAGCAAAACGAGCGGCTAAAACACCACAGGTACACGCAGTACGAACAACACCGTCAAGTCCAATAGACATTGAGATCCTACGAGAGGCACAAGCGAATGCAACAACACAAGAAAAAGCCACATGGGAAACAAGGGGGGCCACGGAGGAAAACAAGATGCTTTGTATAGAAGGGAAACCGATCCTACCAAGAAGTCTAATCAAGGCCGTTGCTATTTTGAGTCATGGGCAATGCCATGTCTCAACAGGAGGGATGGTATCTATGATAGAACAATACTTCTATACAATAAATATACAAAACTACTTAAAACTTTTTTGTAAAGCATGTGTAACATGCATCAAGCACAACCCTCAAGGAAACCTTCACCCGAAGCGAGGCAGGTTCCCGCTCCCTGAATACCCATTCCAGGTAATGCACATGGATTTCATCGAACTCACGCCATGCGGTCATTACAAATACTGTTTAGTAATGGTGGATGCATTTTCCAAATGGGTAGAAATTGCACCAACAACGAAAGCAGATGCTGAAGCAGTGGTGAAAGCCATATGCAAATATATTCTGCCCACTCATGGCATTCCAAGACGCATTTACAGTGACAATGGCTCACACTTTGTAAACGAGGTAGTAACAAAACTAAGCGTCATTATGGACATTGAACTAAAAAATCATTGTGCATACCACCCACAGAGTGCCGGATTGGTAGAGCGAACCAACGGCACCATAAAGAGCAAACTGAAGAAATGCATGACTGAAACAGGAAAACCTTGGCTGGAGTGCATAGACATTGTGAAAACATACATGCATATCGTTCCGACCCAAACGGGCCTTACACCATTTGAAATCATTCATAGACGACCCTACCGCCTACCACTAACTCACCCAGATTTAGAGCAAGTGGGTGAGAAAGAAACAATAGTGGAGTACATGAAGAAGACCATGATGGGGAGAGGAGTCAGGGAAGCAAATGTCTTGCCAGATTCACCTGTCTCCCCCATTATGTCTGTACAGGTCGGCGACTGGGTCTTCATCCGCGTCATCAAGAAAAGACGTGGGCGACGCTCGCTGGGAGGGACCATTCCAAGTCCTTCTGACGACTGCAACCGCTGTAAAGATAGCCGAGAGGACCACTTGGATACATCTTTCCCATTGCAAACTGTTCCCTACAGAAATCCCGGACCAGTGCCCTGATCCCGAGACGACCACGAGCAGAGGGGAAGACTGACTTCAAAGGGGGCTGTCCGCTTAAAAGACAGCCATCTCAACGTCAGTGAAGAAACCAACGATCCCTGCTCTTAGGTGTCGGCTCGGGTGATGGAGCGAGAGGTCCCGAGGAACTCAAACGAGAGGAGCAAGGGAGAAGGAGCGGAAAGAAGACCCTCCAGACTCAGAGTTAAGTGCAGAGAAATGTGTGGACCCTGCATTATCGGAGTCTTGGCGGCCATGGCCATGGCGATAGGCGCGTTCTGGTTGTGTTTTCTGTTACAGGACGCCGCAAAAGAGGGTTTCCAGAGGTCCCGAGGAAGAAGGGACGCAGCTGGTACCAACCCGCTGCTGTCACAAGAGAAAGAATGGACACACATGCAACACAGTCCATGGGATGGAAAGAACGAAGAAGAGAAATACCCAAGGATGAAGAATAAGTGGTCACCTTGTACGCCCGCAGAATGAGTGAGGCACAAGCAGGGTGTTTCGCGAGCAATGGCGGCCGACCACAAAGCCAGGCCATATGAAAGCTGGTATGATTGGCTGTTTAACGGCTCATGGAGGCAAGTCCTTATAAAAACGGGGACGATGTTAGGTGCGGGATTGTTGACCGTCATCTGTGTCCTGAGTTGTGTGATCCCGTCTATTCGTGTGATAACAATCAGAGCAATCAATACCCTAACATCGGTGTCTGGACTCACCTCACGGATGGAGCCCATGGAAACGACCGCGTATATTCATATGTATGATGACATGGGAAGACCTGTCAATGCTCCCGTTTAAGAAAATATAATGTAAACTTTTGGTTTATGCTTGGATGACATAATTGTGTAAAACTCCTCACAAGGAACGGACAATTATTGATGTGAAGCTGCTGACTAAAAAGTTTAATTCCCAAAGAGATTGGTGTGGTGTTACTAACAAATTATGTGTAAGAAAAAAGAATAATCATGATTCTGCTTGGACTGCTTAACCCAAATACGTAAATCACATGCTGCTTAGAAATTAGACAAATCAAATGAGTGCCCTTATTGACCAAGTTTAAATAATAAGCAATAGCATAAACAGGAGGGAACTGACAGAGATATAAAGTTATGTTATGTTATTGCTTACCATATCTTAAACTAAACAATCAGAGGAGCTTCCCGAACTCCGCGTTCCCACCCGAAGGTGGTGTTATGTGTCTGGGGAGTCGGATAAGGAAGTGATAATAAACCAGACGGAAGGAATATGTCAACATGTCCTCAGTTCCACTTATCCATCTGGTGTTGTGTGTGTGTGTGTAAAGCTTTCAATAAAAGGCTGGACCAAAGGGGTGCTCGGCGGAATGCTTTGGAGGTCGTCGTGCTCGAAGCACGTGCGTCTGAGCGTCCCCTTTGATCAAAGCTTTCAAAGATACTACGTTGTCTGTGATTCATTTCTCACCTCCTTGACCGTGAATATTTTACATGATATAGAGAGGAAAAAACCTATCAGCGTGTCTCCCATCAACCTTGACCAATTGTCTTCAACAGTTTTTACTTCTAAACCGTCTACCTGTCTCTTGGACCTCATCCCGATGAGGCTGCTGAAAGAATTTTTTTTTTAAATTGCCACTTCTCTATTAGATATTGTCAATATGTTTTTGCTAAGCGGCCATTTACCATATTCCTTCAATGTAGCTGTAATTAAACCTATCCTAAAGAAGCCCACTCTGTATCCAGAGGTGTTGGCTAACTACAGACTGATCTCTAACCTTCCCTTTCTCTCTAAGATCCTTGAGAAATTGTTTGTAGATCAGTTGTGTGACTTTCTACATCATAATAATTTATTTGAGGAGTTTCAGTCAGGATTTAGAAAACACTACAGCACTGGTGAAAATTACAAATAACTAATTGCATCAGATAAAGGACTCATCTCTTTACTTGTTTTATTAGACCGTAGTGCTGCATTCAACGCCATTGATCATGACATCCTATTACAGAGACTGGATCAGTCAATTGGCATTTCAGGTACCGCACAAAGTTGGTTAAAATCCTATTTATCAGATCGATCTTAATTCGTATTTGTAAACGATGAAACTTCAATAACCACCAACGTTACTCACAGAGTTCCACAAGGCTCTGTGCTTAGACCAATTGTATTTCCTTTGTGCAATATTATCAGGGAACACTCCATACACTTTCATTGTTACGCAGATTATACTCAATCATATCTATCGATCAAACCAGAAGAGACCAACCGGCTCGCTAAACTTCAAGCATGTCTTGTATGACCTGCAACTTTCTGATGTTAAACTCAGGCTAAACTGAAGTTATTGTACCCGCCCCTGAACACCTCAGAGATCAATTATCTGGTGATGTGGTTTCTGTAGATGGCATTGCCCTGGCATCTAACACCACTGTAAAGCATCTCAGCGTTATCTTTGATCGGGACTTGTCCTTTAACTTCCAGGTGAAGCAAATCTCAAGGACTGCATTTTCTCATCTACGCAGTGGTGGGCCGTCAGGGCCAGCAAGGCCTTCTCTGCTGGCCTAAACATCATCAGAATATAATTTTTTTTTAAATAAATGTTCCCACAAATATGTATTCAATTATTCCCCAGAATAAGAGTTATACTCTTCATTTCATAGCGTTCCTCTTGGTTGCTCTGCTTCCAGCCCCAGGTTGAGATTTGGAGGGCTGGTCTTTATGTTAGATCTTTTATCCAATCATATTCAGCCATCGTGTGTTGCCAGGGGGCTAAAATCTGCCCTTAGGCCTTCAGAATCAACATTGCGGGCGCTGGTAGCTTAAAGTGAATGGGAATGACAATGTTGTGTCAACCAATCAGCTTTAGAGTTGGCTCCTGAAGGCCTGCTAGCTGGCCCCGGAACCGGCACAGGAGCCAGCTAGCAGGCGTAGTGCGTGCACGTCTTTTGATTGGATTACCAATATTGAGAGGCGGGGCCTATGGGCAGGTATATGCAGAACCTCAGAACTAGGAAACTGAATTTGATAAACAAATTAATTTGCATACTACTAAGCTGTTTTTTCAACCCACAATGGCGGAAGGAGGAGAAGATATCAATTTGGTCGAGGATATAATTATAACGCCATTCTCAAGACGAACTTTAAGACAGACGCCGACGCTACAACGCCTGTCACAGGCAGGGAAGGGGTTCGTTCGCCACTTTCAAAGTTCCAACTACGAGCGCTACCAATGGCTCACAGGCTCCGAGAAGCTCTGCACACCGGACTGCTGGGAATGCCTATTATTTGCAAGTGATCGATTTGGTGTTTGGGGCCACACTGGCTTTGCAAACTTGAGTTGTCTAACCAAGGCAGCAACGAGACACCAAAGTACGGCTCGGCACTTACAAGCATAGGTGCTTTTGAAAACTCAGATCAACGAACACGCGCGCAGGGCAACCGATCTGCACAATGAAAAGGTGAAGAAAAATAGGGAAATATTGAAAAGACTCATTAATTGTGTCATGTGTTTGGGTAAACAGGAACTTTCATCTTCATCATCACGGTGAAACTGCTTTGGGTGACAATGCGCTGTTTAGTGAACACACTGTAAAAAAAAGTTGGACTTAAAGCTCAAAGTTTCTGGACCAGAAATGGATAGAAGAAGAATATTAATATAACTCTGTTGCACTCGAGTATGTTCTTGCCTATTAGTTGAACTGTACTGTATTGTACTCTTCCCCTGCAATTCTCTGAATAAAAATGTCAATTTCAAGGTGACACAACGCCTGGTTATCCTGCGTCTCTGTCTAACTGTATAGTGTCTAGAGCCATGGCATCATAATGATAGTAATAAGAGGTGGATTAATTCGGGTGGGACTGTGTAGGACCTCACTGAAGGCCCCAGGCCCACGGCACGCCACTGCATCTACGTAACATTTAAAAACTCAGGCATATCTGGTCTTTTAAAATGATTACTGCAATTCCATATTATCAGGCTGTTCTAATATGTCTCCATCGAGTTAATCCGGAATTTTTCAGATTTTGTACATTACTCCTGTATAAATTGCTCTGCACTGGCTCCCTGAAAAATCAAGAATCACATGTAAAATTCTTCTCCTAACCTAAAAAGCCTTGATTGGTGATGCACCATCAGATCACTGCCTCCATCTGCCTGATGGATCATCGAGGTCTGGATCGTGGAATATGCCTACTACCAACTATGCTATGGCCCTGTTGAGACTCCGCCCACTCCTTGAATTGAATTTTAAGGAGCTTCAAGTACTAGCGGAGCCGGGTATCGAACCGCTGATCCTCTGATTCAAGGATGACTCTGCTCAACACTGGACGCTGGTTTCATGTGTTAAGACAGTTAATATTTGTCCTTTGATGTGTATGTGCAGCACAATGCATAAACACACGCATGGCTCAGTGGTCTAAGTATGTAATCGAAGGTGACACAAATACTTGCGACTGGCACATTAACAGCTCCTTAATTAGGACCAGGTAATGGAATGGAACAATATAACTTGTTTAGTGCATACTACATTAGCACAGACACACACACTGCTGAACACACAGTTTTTATTAGAAAAATAGAAAATGGAACACAAAGCGAGAGAGCTGTCATTCCAATCAGGAGAGGGACAACAGCAGTGAGGCAGAAACACTCCAGATGTCACCTCTGTGTATTTGTGTGTTTGTGTGTGTGTGTGTGTGTGTGTGTGTGTGAGAGAGAGAGAGGACAGGTAGGAAGGTGAGATCTTGATTGACCTCCTCTGCCCTAAAATAGTTTTATGTGATCTCCTCCACCACACACACACACCTAGTTGTGTTTCCATTAATTTGGGGACATGCATTTATTTCCTGGAGACTATAATCTCTCCCAATCTGATAACATTGTAACCCTTACCCTTACCTTAAACCATGTATTTGCCCTAAAATGTAATGATTTAGATGATGAGGACGTGCAAGAGTTCACATTTTGTTCCAAAAAAGGCTAGTACCTAATTTATGACTGTGATATCACACACACAAACGCACACACACACACAATGACACACAGACACACTCTGACTGTCAGAGTACTTCACTTCACTCTTCTGGGTCACTGGCAGGTCTCACACATCATGTGCTCATCCAACTGTGAGTGTGAGTTTGTGTGTTTGTGTGTGTTTGAGAGCCAGAGAACGAAAGAGTAGTGTCTGCACACATACTTTAAATGCACAGCAGCCATCACTGTTGACTGAGAAACATTCACCCCTCCCTTAAACACAAACACAAATACAAAGTTTTGCAGTGTAATATCACTGATAACCTCTGAAAAGATCACAGTTTGTCAGACAGGTCCACTGATGTTAGGCCAATTCATAGCACTGCACTGTCTGCCTATTCCATGTTAGTAGTGGTGTTTCCTCCATGACCCCTTCTTGCTGCTGGTGGAGGGCTTGACAATAAGCTTTAAGCAAGTAGCTCTGATGTTTAATTGACTGTTTATTAATCGTCTGAAATATAAAATGGAGGGCCATTCATAAAAATATAAAAAACAACAAGGGACATCATAATGTTATCCTGTTATGGCCTTGTTTCATATGTTATTTACATAAAAAAATGTTTAAAGCAGGACAGCTAATGTTAACTAGATTTCCTTTTGCCAATTTCAACAGATTTTTCATTCACAATGTAGCAGATCTGCTGATCGCATATATTTACTGAATGCAACTCATGAAGATCAAAATAATCTTTTCAACTGACTGGACCACCGCATGATTTAATCCACTTACCTGATGACAGAATGTATTTACCTCAGCCATGTGCTAATACCGATAGCGGGCCACTGAACCACAAAAGAAAAGTGAAGAAAAAGTATACCATATGTATATGAATTATATTAATAGTATTGATAAATTATACAAAATGTCAATATTGTGTTTTGGAAATATGGAATATACCCAATAATATTTGTAAAATAGGATAAGTGGGCAAAATATATGCTTTTACTGCACTTCCTGCACGTCCTCTCAGCTGCGCTTGGGCTGAATCGTTTTGGCCCAGAAGAGACGGGTCTAAGAAGCAGTTTAGCCTGATACCGATTAAAGATATAAATAGCCAAAGTCGTTAAGCCCAAAAGCTGCACGTTTTCGCCAGGCCCTTTCGTTAACAACATGGCAACGGCCAGCGCGAGCACTTCTCTTCCAAGAAGACACCACCCAGTAAAATCTCTCCTCCAAGAGAGAAGACCTGTGGCGGAGAAACGACAGGTAAAACAGCTGGGCCCAGGTCAACCTCACAAGAGGGCAACAGACAAATTAAACTTATGTAGAGACCGGTGTCATAGGAAGGTTTGGTTAGCTGGATGCTGTCAAGCTAATGGGGTATTGTGCTTTATAAATCAACAGGGACAGATCCAGCATGGACAGATATGGGGGTAAGGGAGATGAAAAACTTGTTGGAAAAATTAAGACAACATCCCAACACCAGGACACATATGGATAACTCCGTCAAGCAGCCATAGTAAGCAAAGTGAATGTCACTACCAGCTGGACGATGGACACAGGGTTGAGGTGAAGAAACACAATGAGGAGGTCGATATAAAAAGGCACACTTTACCCTAACAATGTTCATAGGGGCATCTTAATATATAAACATGTTCTATTAGATGTTATAATATATATCTATATATATATAGATATATATTATATATATTATATTACAGGATATTTAGAATCAGAATCAGAAACAGGTTTATTGCCAAAGAATGTTTTCACAAACAAACGAGGAACTTTTTTTGGCGGAAGGTGCAAGATTCGCGCACCAAGATTATAGTATATTTATAATGTATATTTATATTATATTGTATTTATACATCATATTATTATATGACATGCATTAAATCATTCTGGGATGTTTGCTGAAATTGATTGGATGAGTCTTACAAAAAAAGATTCCACCAACCGCCACTGGGGGAAATCTTTTGTTCAAAATCGTAAATGTAATTTTAGGCAGAAAGATTCTGGAAATGAACCACAGATGAATTAATCTGAAGGTACAGCTGCCAATTAATTTGTAATGCTTGGATGTTTGCAGCCAGTCTTGAACATTCTTAAGAAGCGAAAGTGCAAAACAGTTTTTTTGCTCAAGGACTTAAAATATTGGTTGAATAAACCAATACACATTTTCCATCTGAAAACACCTAAACAAGGGGCTCAAGACTGCAGTGCCATTGGTTTGTGTGCATTTCATGGCCAAAGTGAACACCCAACAAAATATTATTACATAATAGTACATAATACATCAGGTATACATTATTGGTTGCATTCTATTCATGCTAACAAGACAATGGGAGTAACAAAATGCCTCACTAAAGTTTGAGCAGAGAATAATATGTAAGATTGGGATGACAGGCACTTTTTGATTTTAGTTTTTACCTACTTGAATACAGATGATCATAACCCCTCTATCCATGCTCAAAAGACTCAATCCTCTTATTGTGTCTTCATTAAAATAAGAAGCAATGTTCTCTGCATGCAAACATGGTGATTCATTGAGCACTCTGTAAGAAGGCAGAGGGTTGAACCAGAAGTTAATACATAAGTGTGAAAGTAGACCTGTGGGTGGAGGAAATAGGGAGAGTCTGTTAGGATCTGTGTGTTTCCTGTTTTATGTTGAAGTCCCTGTCTCGTTTCCTGTTTCCCTGCTCTTCCCTCCCTGTGCATGTCTGTTTCTTTCCTGATTGTTCCCAGCCACGCCCTGATTGTTTCCACCTGTGTCACCACCTGTGTCTCATTCCCCTGTGTATTTAATCTGTGTCTTTCTGTTTGTCTGGTGTCGGATCGTTTTTTTGTTCCTGTGTGGTGTTGTCCGTGTTCCTGTCCTGGAAATAAATTAAGTTTTTCGATAAACTCCTGCTACGTTTGGGTCCTCCACACCACGCATATCCGTAACAGAACGATCCGACCAAGGAGAATGGACCCAGCACTGAGTGTTGCACATTTGTTCGGTCCGATGTACCCATCGGTCTGCCTTCCCGGCTTTCCGCCCGTCGACCAGCCCAAGCCCCTGCAGCCCGTCTACCAGCCCAAGCCCCTGCAGCCCGTCTGCCAGCCCAGGTCCCTGCAGCCCGTCTACCAGCCCAGGTCCCTGCAGCCCGTCTACCAGCCCAGGTCCCTGCAGCCCGTCTACCAGCCCAGGTCCCTGCAGCCCGTCTACCAACCCAAGCCCCTGCAGCCCGTCTGCCAGCCGTCGAGCCATCGGCCCTGGCAGCCCCCGACGGTTCCTGCGGCTGTCGCTTGGTCGGTGGAGGATGACCCTCTACTCCAGGAGACGTGGAAGGTCCTCCGGGCCCTGGTCGCTGCGTTTCAGTCGAGGTTTGGTCCAGTCCCCGGTGTTCCGTCGCCGGGTTCCAGTCCCCGGTGTTCCGTCGCCGGTTCCAGTCCCCGATGTTCCAGTTCCCGGTGTTCCGTCGCCGGTTCCAGTCCCCGATGTTCCAGTTCCTGGTGTTCTGTCACCGGTTCCAGTCCCCGATGTTCCGTCGCCGGTTCCAGTCCCCGATGTTCCAGTCCCCTCTGTCCCGTCTATGTCCCGCCCGGTCCCAGTTCCCCCTGTCCCGTCTCCATCCCTGCCGGTCCCAGTTCCCCCTGTCCCGTCTCCATCCCTGCCGGTCCCAGTTCCCCCTGTACCGTCTTCGTCCCGGCCGGCTCTAGTTCCCAGAGCCCCTTTGCTGTCCCGGCCGGTTCCATCTCCCCTTCTTTCGCCCCTGCCTCCCACTGTCCTACTTCCGGCTGTTCTGTCCCAGTCCCGGTTCCCCGTGTCCAGTCCCGTCCAGCCCCGGTCTCATCGCCTGGTCCCGGTCCCCTAGCTCCCCATTCCTGTCCTGCTGCATTTGGGTCCTCCACACCACGCATCCGTAACAGTCGCACACGGGTTTAGTGAACAACGGAAGTCATGGAATATCCCTCAGCGTCTCCTCTTGAGTAACTATATTCTCAATTTGAACAAATCTGTAAGAATTACATGATTGGGTGCTCAAGTCTTAATACAATGGTATGACCTGCGTAGAAAATGATATTGTTATTGTATTGTTGACTTGTGTTGCACTTAATTTGTTTTAGTGGCACTTAACTTTACTCAAATTTTTTTTAAATTCCTTTCTCATTACCTAGATCAGCGGTCCCCAAACTTTTTTGAGCCACGGTCCGGTTCCGTGTCAGAAATAATTTTCACAAGCCGGCCATATAAATATGACGTAATAAAATTATACGACTGGCATAAAGCGCAAAAATACAACTCACTGTTACGCCGATTTAGTGTGAGCCGTGCTCTTTATCTGCAACTAGCCGCAAATAGGAGACAACGACACCCGACGTGTGTTTGTTATGTCCGGTCTGCTTCGTGACTTAGTTCTGGTCGCTGTCATTGCAGAACACCGGCAGAATTGTTGCGTGAAATGTCCCTTTAAGGCCACCAACATTTAAGATCTCCAGCCGATCTTCTTCTGTCTCGGACGGGCTCAATTTACCGGGTGTGTTTGTTTACAAATGGGTTGCGGGTCTATTCTTTTGTAGTTGAAGTACAGCTCAAACTCTTTTAAAGGCCTCTTCCACCCGGTCAACGTTTGAAAAATGTCTCATATTCCTGTTCACTCGCCCACACAGCAGCGACTTTATCGGCCAACTTGAAAACACTTATCATTTCCCCTGAAGTGACAGAGTTCATTGAGCAGGTTGAATATGTTTTAAGACCCATTCTTTGTCATTGGAATGTGCCGCCAGCAGATGGGTCGGTGTGTGAGACTCGCCTGCAGCAATAAACCCGAACTTTAAGACTCCTGAATGCAGCTTTGTTTTGAAGCTTTTCTTCTTCTTCTGTCTCTTTATTTACCTTCCCCCTCGCCATTGAAGCTCTCCAAAGACGTTTTTTTTCTTCTTAATATTATTTGACCTCTTGAGATGTGTCACGTATTTCGTGACCTCGTGAGGGGCTCAGACGCACACACGGGTGTATCCGGTCCTTTTTCAAAATAAGACATTTCTCCGACTTTGATGATTATTTCTTTTTCACTTTTTTTCTGCGGCCCGGGGGTTTGGAACCACTGACCTGGATGACACGATATTTCATGATTCAATAGACTGACTTTCTGTTATTCTGTAAAGGGACATTTCTTCTCACATGTATATATACAATTATTGAACTGTTGTGATGGTTGTCAATGTTCCTGGTGAGGTTATATTTAATTTCTTAAGTAATCTGTAAAAGGTGCACATATATTTTCTCGTTTGTATGTAAATAAGGTGCAGGAGAACATGACAAGGCATTAAAAAAGGTCTTGTGTGTTGTTTCAAGATAGTGTTATGTTGCCATATGAACCTTTGACAGAGCTTATAGTTAGGGCTGAATCGGGTTTGCACTGATCCAGCCCCTATATATGCTGCTAGAGACTTATACGCTGCTGGGGGACGTTTTAGGATACACTGAGCACCTGTATCCTCTTCTCTACTTATGGATGAATTTCATCTCTCCATTACACATGACTAACTCTGCTTTCTCTCCGGAGTCCTTGTGACTTCACGTTTCATAGGGTCCATTGGACCTGGCAGGGTCTGATGCCCTGCCCACTCCTCTACCTCCATCTGCCTGATGGATCACAGAGGTCTGGATCGTGGTCCATGCCTACTACCAACTATTCATACACTCTGTCATATTCAATGAATGTGTTTTAACTCTAATCTGTCCTTCTGTCCATCCTGGAGAGGAATCCTCCTCTGTTGCTCTCCTGAAGGTTTCTTGCCTTTTTTTCCCCGTGAAGGGTTGTTTGGGAGTTTTTCCTGATCCAATGTGAGGTCCCGGGACAGGGATGTCTATATGTACAGATTGTAAAGCCCGCTGAGGCAAATTTGTAATTTGTGAGAATGGGCTATACAAAATAAACTGAAACTGAACCATTGACTGCTATACAGCTAAAGATGAAGCAGCTTGTCTTTTCTTCACCTTGTTGTTTGTGAACTCAATGAATCAACACAAGGTTAGAACTCATTACAGCCTTACAAGCTGTTGTTGAAGGAAGACAAAGGAACCATTGCTACTACAGTGTCAACATTGTCATTACATACACAAACCTGCACTGTATGTGGAAATGATTTTCACTTGTCTTGATAAAAATGTTTCAGCATGAGAGAATAAGAACCACCGAGAATAAGTCATGACTTGAAGCTCAGGAATCTTAAAGGCATCAACACAATGTAATATTACTGTCCTATTGGAACTTTTCGGAAAAAAGTATATGTTCAAGTAAACGGTTATAATCACCCAAGCCGGTATGAAAATCTGTCCATTACTCATTAAGAAACTACAACTTGTTTCACACTGAGTTGTCTGCAACGTGCGATAGACAATCTTGGATTCATTTATAATTCATTGTTAAATAAATCCATAAATCCGAGAAAACTGACAGTGACATTTTCTTAACCTTTTGTCATGTCTAATAATGCCACAAAATGTTACTATATTTTCAAGTATGCCAATGAGAAATCATCTGTGGCTTTGTGATGATGGGCTATAAAAAATAAACTGAATTGAATTTAACTGAAAATTGAAATTGATGATCTCTGGCTTTGAAACATAGTAACATATTTTCCCGATTAATTATATGTCTAGAACCTTCTCACAAATATGACAACTGAATCTCTGCCTGGTTTGCTGGAATCCAAATTGAGAGACTGCTTTCTGGTATGTTGATTAGGAAGCTTTCTAGTTAATTCAATTAAATTCAGTATATTTTGCATCGCCCTAAATCACAAATTAAAACTATTCTCAGAGGGCTTTCTAATCTGTACACATCATCACAACAACTATTCATACACTCTGTCATATTCACTGATTGTGTTGTTACTGTGTTTTAATTTGTGTATAATGATTCCTTCAGTACACATGGCATGTATTACACCTGTCCATCCTGGAGAGGGATCCTCCTCTGTTGCTCTCCTGAAGGTTTCTTCCCTTTTTTCCCTGTGAAAGGGTTGTTTGGGAGTTTTTCCTGATCCAATGTGAGGTTCTGGGACAGGGATGTCTATATGTACAGATTGTAAAGCACTCTGAGGCAAATTTTTTATTTGTGAAAATGGGCTATACAAATAAACTGAATTGAACTGAATTGAACATCCTCTGTCCCGGTACCTCACATCAGGAAAAACTCGCAAAAAAATCTTAAATGCAAACATGTCCTGCGTCCTCATTGTATAGACATGTCTGAGTGAAAGTTATTACATGACGGTGATCTAACTCTTACTAGACTTTTGGCAATTTCTTAACAGGAGAAAAAGGGCAGAAACCTGCAGGAGAGCAACATCGGAGGATCCTCTATCAGGATGGACAGACGTTAGAGTGGACTAACTACTCAGTGTCCCTGCCTCCTGCCATGGCGCTCCTGATGCCCCCCCTTCCCCTCTCTCTCCTCTCTTCCTCCTTCTGTTTCATGGACTGTGGAGGTCTGGATCATGGTCATACATCATATTCATTAAATGTGGTGTAACTCTGTAACGCTGTTAATCTTTACACATGAAAGTATTGCTTCTGACCCTAACCCATATCTGTACAAATTGCACATTTGTAATTTTTAATATTGGACTATACAAAATAAACTAAATTGAATTGAAAGTATTTTAGTGCCACCACTGTTAATTAAGAATTTTGGCGACTGAGCAACTGTTAAATGGTTGGATTTTCACAATGAAAACATGGCTATTTTGTCCCTCCGTATTGACCTGAATCTTTAGTCAGTCAGGTTAACGTGAACGACACTCTTCTCCTAAACCTTGGTAAAAGGGCTTTGTTTCCATACCATGACTTCCCATAAAGACGGAAATTAATTTTGAAAACAGTTTATGTTTATTGACACGTCGTCTCTGATACGTGCAACACTAGCACTAAGAGGCAAAAAGTGAAATTGTTTGAAGCTTAGATCCACTGACCTGCATTATTTGACACATTAGTGCGAGAACATGTTGAATAAGTTACTCACTCTGACGAAATGCATAAACTTCCACATTATAAAAGGAAATGTGCAGATAAAAAATATTTGTGGTTTTCAAAAACATACATGGTGACTAGGTTGGGTTAGGGCTAAAACTGCCCCTAAAGTCTGTCCAACTGCAAACACACCTCTTGGAAAGAGCATAGGTACTTTTTTCGTCTCCCTCTTTCACACTGTATATATTTTTCTAATTGAAATTAATGTCCTTTGTTTCAGGAACATACACATATTTTGCCAAAGATTTACAATCAGATTGGAAATAAAGAGCGACAAATTAAAAATAAAGTGAAAGACTAATTAAAACAGAGAAATTACAACTGTTGCCTCACACAGAGTAATAGAGACAACCTAAAAAATAGATAATGGAAATAGCATCTACTCATACATACACACAATATGTCTTTGAGTGAGAGGTAGATGATAAGTGAATAATCAGCATCTCTCACAAAACAAATGATCAGATTTGATTTGAAAGTAAAGTCGGAGGAGTCTGGAAAACATTTTAGCATTCATAAAACAGAACTTATATTAAGAACTAAACATGTACAAATGCCTACCGTAAATAACCACAAGAACAAAACTTGTAGAATAAATTGAAACAATACTGTGTTCACAAAGACATATTAACAATTGATCAGATTAATTACGATGTACAGGCTCATGGGCGCACAGCAGAAAGCAGCACCAGAGCACGTGCTGTTATCGGACCAGTCTTGAGGACAGGGCATGCCACTTAGGACTGCAGATGGCTCATCATTAGCTTTCAACCAGCAAGGGCAACTTCGCAACAGGCCCGAAGCCGAGACTGAGCGGGGGCGTAGAGAGGCCCTAGCTCGTCCCTCCACATGTCCAAATGATCTCTGCTCTTGCCTCCCTGGACACTAGACAGTCCAGAGGGAGGAGGGTGACCTGTGCGGCATGCTGAATCACAAGCATCTGTCAGCCACACGCTAACAAATGCACCAGTTGGTACAATTAAACTGGGATAAACTCCACTGTAACACAAACTACAAAGTCCATCTTGAGGCTACACTATTCATTCCATGCACCCCAAAATAATTTTTGTGGTGAAATAATGAATGGACTATTCCACTAAATTATGATGGTTTGTATAATCCTATAGCCTCGTTACTTTGGATGCAAGGCATGTAACGCATTCCTTAGTGGTTAAGATGATGGGAACATTGGGGTTCTTCCCCTGGGGACCATGAATATCCACAAGAAATGTAATAGATATCCAGAGAGCAGTTTCCTGGAAACCCTTTGATGAACAAAGGTGCTCAACAAGTTTGAAATGGCGAAAAGTTTCACTTAATGGTGACAATAAACAAAAGGTCATGGGACCATCGCCACAATTTTATCATCTCAACCGCTGCTATCTTAACTTTTCCCAGGTTTGTAATGTCAGTGGGTGATTACAATGAGACAGTTCCCAGTTGTTCTACCCCCTTTAATCTCCTCTGACATTCCCTAATATAGTAATATCAAATCCTCATTTCACAATGCCATTCTTCGATCATTGCTGTAGCCAACCCTGTATCACAAAAATTACGTTCCCCCAGACCTAAAATGCAATTTGCAGTTACGTTTGACTGAAACATATTTCTCTCCAAATTACGTTTGACTGAAACGTATTTCACTCCAGATTACATTTGTATTTGACGTATTATAATAACAAATACGTCTCTGATCAACGTATCTTTGCCGTTTGTTATCTCTCTTTTCTACAATGCTGTTATGAATTGTAAAAAGCGTCCTCTAGTCTTATTTATTATTATGTCATATATGTTGTTTCGCCTGCGTATTCTGACAGCAATAAGCGTTGTCGGATCATATGAATTGGCGTGAAGACTTACTGCTTGTGACTCTCCTTTATTTTCTTTTTTTAGATGACAATACATTAATTAAAACTCGTAAACTATCACCACCTCATCACCACCTTAACAGAGTCAGTCCCATACGGGTCAAATCAACTATTAAACTTGTTATAAAATGCGCATCTGTCCGTAATCTATACCATAAAGTTCGCATTTTAACCTAAAAAAGTCGCTTCCTTGTTACCTTTCAAAATAAAAGTCCGATTTGTCTGTTAAGCGGAAGTAGTATAAAACGTCTATATTTATTCAAACAATACAATATAAAAGGCATACATCAAAATCAATAAGGAAAATGCTGAACAGTCAAACAACTCAAAACAATAAACCCTTCATGGGGTTATTTACAGGCGTGTTTACTTCTCATCAAACAAAAAGAGCAGGTATCTGGAAAAATCTGGGAAATAATTTGGGAATTGTTAATAAAACATGATTTACCCTTCAACTTCCACTGATATGCATGCAAACTAATACATCGCTTCACACACACACACACACACACACACACACACACACACACACTGACAGAAACACATAGACACTCACATACGTACACACACACACATGTAATTAAATGCATAGTGAATACAAACAACTAAATAGCCTGCTTATTGTCTTAATGCTAAATTACATTTTAGAAGGCAAGTTGTTCAAGAACAACAAGAAGTTAGGAGTGACATAGTGGTATAGTCCTATTATAGTAACTTGTACAACTCATTGGTTGTCCCCTTTCTCTCTGCCATATATTTATTTTGTGACTTTATATCACATTACTCTTTGGGAGTGATGCACAGACAGAGCCTTGATGGCTTATTATACCTGTATATTGTTTTCCTAATTACTGTATTCTCAAAATCGACTTCATTAAAAGGGATTAAAATCATCTGAATCAACTTAATATATATGTTTAAAAGAAAGAAATAAGAAAGATAATTTCAAATTTCTAAACTGAGACCATATTATAAAATGCAGATATTTTTTTTCTAGTGTAGGGGAAATACATTTTATGAGAAAAGCCAAGATATGGAAAGAGAGATAGGATGAAAGAAAATTGCAGAGAAAATAATGGCAAAAGCATGTGGAACAAAGAGGAAAAAAAGAGGACAGCAGAGGAATTGAGAAAGAGAAGAATCGAAAGCTATAATAAAAAAAGTAGTGAAGAAGGGATGAAAGGGTATGTGAAAGAGCACGGAGTAGATGGGGCAAAGTGTAAAAGAATAGAATAAATAGGATGGGAAAAGGCATTGTTTGCATTGGAAACTAAAGCAGGAGTGGAAGAAGGGGAAATCAAATAAGGAGCAGAAGGAAGCAAAGAAATAGGAAATTGATTTCAAGGACTCCTATGGGAATTAGCAACTAGAAAGGAACCACAGGAGGTGACAACAACTATATTAACGGTTTGACTCTTAAACAGGAATGACAAGGGAATTTTAGGAAACCATTGGTACTGAATAATGTTCACTGCAGGCATGTAATTTAAGTATTGGACACCTTACCTGGATCAGGACAATATGTGTTAATGCAGATGTGAATGCATGTAGGATGTTAAGTAATACAATCAAGTTTAAAGCCCATCTTATTTGTCTACTATCTCAAGCCACCCATGAAAAAGCTACAGATGACCTTCCAATGAGGAAGAACAGCTCACACAGCAGCACTGCTTTCCTCCCAAGTTCAGAAATAGGTCTATAACAGTATTTCCATATGATTACCATCTCAGAAAATATAGTTTTTTAATATTAATATCAGTAACAATTACTTTTTAAAGATTGAAAACAGATCATGAATTAAGCATGATAGTTAACATGTTAGCAGCACTATATCATTTTAAATCACCTTCTAAATTAAAACATCAGCTGTGAAATATTGTCCTATTATTATCTACAAAAACATAACCATAGGTGTACAACTGATCCTGTCTGTACCCTTAACTCTCACAATCACTGGTGTTTGTTCAATACCTGACACAGATGTCACTGTGAGGTTTTACTCTGAGAACTGAACGCATGTGACATCCTGCTCAGTTTTTATTTTTCAACCAACCACCAATAACTACATGAACTTGAACAAGAACCCTCTACTCACCATCTGGCCTCTATTCTCGTTTCTCTCCATCTGAGCTAGCCACTGTAGCTGACTGAAGATAAGCCCACATCTGTTTTAAGCAAAGAAAGTTGTGTCATTCACTTTTTTTGTCTCATCAAACTTCATCATGAATTTCTCCTGATGGTCGTAAGCATTACATCGAACAAATGGTAAGGGCTCTGTGCGGTATAGAAATAACGGTGACATATCAGTTTAGCGTTTCTCTTGGTGGCAGTGTTCCTCATGAAACTAGTCTGACAGAGCACTTGTGGATATGGATAATTCAATTAAATTAAATTCAGTTTATTTCGTATAGCCCATTATCACAAATTACAAATTTGCCTCAGATTGCTTTACAATCTGTACATATAGACATCGTCCCAGAACCTCAGATTGAATCAGGAAAAACTCCCAAAACACCCTTTCACATGGAAAAAAAGGAAGAAACCTTCAGGAGAGCAACAGAGGAGGATCCCTCTCCCCGGATGGACAGATGCAATAGATGTCATGTGTACAGAGTTAAACATTCTAAGGATATTGTACAAGTGATACCCTGGGCAGTTCCTCTGCAGAGAGTTATATAGGGACTGTGTGGATTGGGCAACATGAACAGACACAGATCGGATGTTAAAAGTTAGCATCATGCTTCAGTCTTGTAGTTTCTTAAAAGTCTTCATACAAAATCCAATTGAAAATTTTGCAGCTAAGTTTAACCAAGTGGAACATCACCATGGCTCAATGTGGAAGTAAATGCACAAATGCTTTGAGGAACATGAGATCCATACATAGCCATGAAAGAAATAAGAAAAATCCAACTGCAATGGACTTCATAAAAAGCCCTAACCCCCCCCCCCCCCCCCCCCAACACATTGCCGATTACAATACATTAAAATTTTCACAAAAAACCTCTCGCACTTAGCTCCACCAAGGCTTAGTTGTTCAAAGGCAAAATCTGGATTGACTGATTCTAGGAGTTGATAATGATGGTGGCGAGCAGGAAACCAAAAGCAAAACTTTGCCTATTTGGTACACATGTTTGATTTGACAAAGTTGACACAGAGTGCTTCTTTGTTTTATGTCGCTCAGGCTTAAGGTTTCTGCATCAATAAACAATTATACAAATACTAAATCAGCTCCACATTCTACACAATCAAAGCACTTGTGCATTTGGAGGGAAACTGCTTGACATTAAGATAAGATGATGAGAGATAAGATATATACTTTATTAATCCCCAAGGGGAAATTAGTTCTCTGCATTTAACCCATCCTTAGTTATTAAGGAGCAGTGGGCTGCAGTGATGCGCCTGGGAAGCAACTGGGGGTTCAGTGCCTTGCTCAAGGACACTTCGACTTGCTACTAATGGGGAGAGCGGGGATCGAACCGACAACCTTGGCGTTGCAGGACGACCCCCTTACCCCACTGAGCTACAGCCGCCCAAAGTCGGAATGTAAATGTGTCTGCATGACTGAGAGTCAATAGAGGGTTGCTTGCTTGCAGCCTTTCTGCCTCATCCAACAGAAATGTGATGTGTAATTATCAGCCTTTTATTGGTGCATTAGTTCTGTAGCAGTCATGGTGAGGGGTTGTACCATGAGGTGTTTCAAGGTGTTCTCCTCTGCTCTTCCAGAGCACGACACCAGTGGTTCTCAAATGCACCCCACTTCGGAGGAAGACAAATGTTTGTGCCCCACAGCCCGAGTGCCTGTAAAAAAGTTGTTCATGCTGAATTTAAAATAACAACTTTTCGTAACATCTGTGCTTTAAAAAAAAATACAAATTGCAATGACTTTCAAGTAAACTAGATTGCTCTATCAGACAAAAACAAATAAAATATGCTATAATGTTTTTAAAACAATGCAAATATAGTTATTTCTGTGCAAAAAATAATAAGTTCAAATATTTTGAAAAAAAGGGGGGAACTTGGCTTTTCATTTTATTTAGCTCAGAACTTGAGAATGGAGGTCAGCACCTCCAAGTCTGAAGGAGAGTGAGGGAACGACAGAAAATGGAAAAAATGGATGGATGGATATTTATGTGGCATTGTTGGTTCTCACAGGCCTTTACATTTTGTATTCCTCAAGCACCTGATCAATAAGTGTCAACAGACAAATCAGAAACTGAAGACTGAATTTTATATTCTAAGACCCGCGTCTGTGAAAAATGTATGAACACTGCAGGGTTTTATTGTCAAGTAACAGTGCACCTCGTATAAAAATCCACGTTAATGTGCTGTGCCTACAGGCTAGTCAGACAGACAGTCTTAAATAGTGGATTAAAATGATGAAAGGACAGAGTGCAGCACAGGGAGCCCTCCACTCCGTTTCCATGTTCATCTTTCTCTTAATATATTAGTCTTCCACACACACACACACACACACACAAACACAAACACACACACACACACACACACACACACACATATAGTCTTTCTCTCATTGTCTGTGGGAACAAAATATTTGAGACGGTGATTTTTGCATCTGTGTACAATATGGTGTATATGTGAGTGTGTTTGTAAGCCGATGTTCGTGATAATAATTGATTTGACAGTCTAGGAGTTTGGTGTCAGCTGAAATGAGAGCACGGCTGAATGGACCAATCATGCATGCACACACACACACACACACACACAAACACACACACACAAATTGTGTCTCTGGGTTAAATAGAGCTATTTTAGCTACTTTCTCTGCCACACAGAAACACAAACACACACGCACACACTCGCACATCATCATCATTACAGGTGGCAGTAGTAAAAAAGCAAAACCTGATAAGAAGATTTACATTTCGTGCAGCTGAAGTTAATTGACTGCAGCTTAAATGTGAACGTTGTTTCCGTGATATTTAACTATAGGTTGCTCAGAGTGGGACGATCCCAAAAAAATGAGGAAGTCATTTAAATTCCAAACTGAAAATAACAATAGCCTGGGCCTCCAGTGTCAAGTCAAAACATCTGCATCAGATCCGAGTGCCAAGCCAGTAATTAGAATAAGTGCATGCATGCATAATGAATGAGTTTTTCAACCTGTTTTCTGTGATTAGTGTAATTACATTGTGTATTGCATGTAAACAATATTGCTAATCGTGGAAAAATTTGAAGACGATAAAAAGTTTTGCAAGTGATTCCAAGGTCACCTTCGACTCAATTTCAAAATAATTAATTTAAATGGATTAATAATCAATGTTGTTTCAACAAATACATTTTTCAAGACAGATTGTTAAATAATGAGATCCATTGATTGAAGTCAACTGAAGTAAATGAATAACAAAATGAAGAAACTTCTATTCCCCCCAAAAATACTTACTCATGAATGTACGTTGTTGATGAACACAATGCGTAGTCAGTCATAATATTATAAAATTGCTGCATTAAAATGAATAGCCATACTTCTTTCTAATATATGAAAGAAGTATGGTCATATTTATTTTAATGCATTTTTTAGGAAGTATTTGATGTTAAGCAATTTATTAACCCACAGTTCTCATTTAGCCCAGGCTCAACATTTTCTGGAGTTTAATATTTATAAGTAAGTTTATAAGAACGAAGGTGATTGGTTTAAAAAGATACAGACAAGCCAGATAGTTAACAGCAGAATGATGTGTGGATCTTTTTTGTGCAGACACCGTGCTCCGGAGATATACCTGGCTATGCAAGATTAGGGGCGACTACTCAACTAACGCAAAATCATTGGTATTGTTGCGTATCACCCTTTTTGTCAACAAATCTCATGAGAGAAAATCCAACAATATGTTAAAGACTAACAGACTTCCCCTCCCAGTCTTTAGCACTCAGCCCAAGTATGTTTATTCTAACTGAAAAATAGCTCAGAAATGTGTTTCATATTCAAAATAAAAGTCATTTTCTAAAACTTATGAACTCTGCCGTTTTTAACAAAACATATTTAAATATAATTATATTCATAAATACCATATAATGTAAATATGCAATATACATATCATAAATATATTCTAATAAAATGTAAATATTGCATAATATAATGTACATATATATATAATCTAATAGAATATGTTTGTATGTTAAGATGCCCCTATGTGCCTGTTTTTATCCACCTCCTCATTGTGTTTCTTCATCTCAACCCTGTGTCCATCGTCCAGCTGTAGAGACATTCACTTTGCCCAATATGGCTGCTTGAGGAGTTATCCATGTGTGTCTTGGTGCTCTCATGGTTTCTGTGTGCTTCATGTCCCTTACTCCCTAATTTTACCGGGTCGGGTTTTCTTGGAAGAGAAGTGCTCGCGCTCCTGCTGGTCGTCATCTCGTTAAAAAAGCTCCTGACAAGAACACGCAGCTTTGGGCCAAAAGCTGAACTGTCTCTTATGGGCATACACAATTTGGCTGCAGCGCAGCTGAGACATGCAGACAGGTGGAGAGGACATGCAGGAAGTGCAGGAAAAGCATATTTTTTACGCAGATATCCTATTTAACAAATATTACTGGGTATATTCCATATCTCCAAAACACAAATATTGATAATTTGTAGAATTTATATATATAATTAATATAATCATACTTTTAAATAAGCATATAGAATATCACCAGACTTGTCTGTAAAGCCTTGACCAAAAGTATTGAGCATGGGACATTGATGCATTAAAATATGTGTTCTCCAATCACAAATTATAATGAAGAATAGAGATATACATTAGCTATAATCCACACCAAATATTGCTCTGTACAAAAGCTAACAATATAAGGAAGATTTCTGGCAGAGTACATTGTTTATTGAGCTAGTGTTTATTGTATTGCTAGAGGGAGATTTGTGTGAATAAAAAGTAGTCTTCAATGAAAAAAGAACAAAACAACTCAATGTTGCTGAGGGAAAATTCAAGTTTGAAAGTCTTGAAGGTTTACTTCTGTAAGCTTGATAACTTTCTCTGTGGTTTAACAAAAATGTAACTCCATCCCTGTGCCGCTTTAAGAGCACCACACGTTGTGGGTTGTCTGAACAGGTGCATTTAGAGTCTTGGCAACTACCCAATAGCTAAAGTACAACACTACTTTCACTCCTGTGTTTCCAGAAAAAGTCACCACATTAAAAAAGAAAAACAGGCTGCTCTCCTGATGAGTTGAATTTTTTTTCCAATTAAGGCATACAATGTGTTAAAACGGTGAGGTGCAGTGTGGAAAAAGCGCTCAGCAACTCAAGAGCAGTACAAAAAAAAGCACTTTAAAAAAAGGCTTCTAATACATGTTCCGTCTGATGGGCCCTGATTACAGTCGATACTAGCGACACAGTCCCACTACTGTTCATTGGATGCCATCTATTGCTTTTCACTTGGCAGCACTTCTGACAGACATCATGGCTGAGTTCTAAATAACTACGTACAGTTAAGTTTAAGCAACACAACCGCTTAGTTAGGTTTAGAAAAATGGTGAAAAACACGTCACAGCACAACAATGTGGGACAGGCGCTTGTGGACCACCGGGCTGTGTTGTTTATAAGGTCGTTGTTTATAAGGTTCCGTCCATATGTTTTGGTTGTTTTGCAACCACAGATCAATAAAGAAGGTCTATAATGTTATCAAAGTCACACACTAAAATAAGGGACCAGCAACATAATCAAAAACTGCAACAAGAGTTAAATGTTTTTGCAGTTTGAAATGTTCATTAATTAGTATCGATAGCCATATTATGACTGGTGATATATTTAGGCTATATTGGCACATTCAGAATTATATTTCAGAATTTGATTTTTAATAGTCAAGCAGGATAATATAAACATTATTATGGGTAATTTATACCATGTTTTTTTAGTAATAAAATATAGAAACGCAAGAAAATCGTTGGCAGGTTCTCTTAAATAATCCGGACAACCTCTTGAGAATGTATCTGTAATTTAGAATGGACCTTTAGTAATGGCCTAAATCTCAGGCCATTGCTAAAAGTAGAGCCCCCCCCCCACACACACACACCTTAACTGTGCCAAGAATCTGTGAGCCCAGAGGTCTGTTCAGTGGCCCGTAGTACCAGTCGAACACTGTTGTTGTACTAGTGGGCAGCTCCCAGTGTGAGATTGTGAAGCAGAGCAGTTCTACATCTGAGCATGGATCTCACTCCCCTTGAGAAATAGAACAAGAAATCCCTCACGGCCACATATACAGATGCAGATAGGAGCTGCCTTGGCACTAGCACTGCCATTTTCTCTTTTTTTTTCCTTCTCCCTGCTCCTCTCTTCCCAACACGTCCTTTTGTCCCATCTTTCATTTGTTCCCTAGAGTTCCCCATTGGTCACTCCTGCTCTCGCTTTTTCTATGTTCGGTCTATGTTGATCGTCCACCTGCTCAGTGCTTCTCTATCTCTGTGTGTTTTCCTCTCTGTCTCTCTCTTGGTGACACGGTTCAATAGAGCATATTCTCTCTGGCCACACTGAGCCTCCAGTAATTCAGGGAATTCTCTCTCACACACAACACATAATATAAAATAAATAACCGGGACGTCAGCTCCACCATTGGCTGTGAATGCATGTGCAATTGCAATGTCATCAGTAGTTTTTCAGAGGGCAGCTTATTTAAGTGATTTTATCATAATGTAAAACACATCAGGAGAGCAGCCTCATCAATTCTGCTTGGCTGCTGCTTCACGCGCACGCGAGCGTGTGTGTGTGAGAGTGTGTGTGTGCATGAGTGTGGGTTCAAAATAAGCCATTTAACAATAATTGTTTCCTGTGCGCCTCTCATGTTGCCCGTTGAGAGGTGGTGTCAGAAAGCCGCTGTTGATTTGCAGCAGTCTCCCAGTGTGTTAGATCCTCTCCCAGTCACCACTGACACAGTAAAAGATCAACATGTTGATCTTGATTTGGAATCGTCAAAGAATACACTTTGAAAGTTCACTTTCCAGCCAACATTGGCAATAAGTCCTCCCATGCTGTGCACAGGGCTGTAGCTAACATTGTAGGCCATACTTGTATGTTATTTTCTGGAGATTTTCAGATGAAAACTTTCAGAAAATATAATTGCTAAACTTCCTAAATAAAATACATATATATATATATATATATAATGAAATTTAAAAATGAATAACAAACTACATTAATACATGATTGTGTCATCTGAACAGTTATACCTCGCTGTCTTGGGAGCCACTGAGTTATTAAATTATGGCAACGGTATAGAATCATTACAATTTGCTGCCATTTATGTTATTATTAGTATACTTTCTCATGCTGCATGTGTGTTGAGACCTCTTATGGTCTTAGAATACAATTGAATACATATTAAGTTGGCCATCACACAAAAGCAATATGACAGCAATGAGAGATGAAACACTGTAAGTCACTATAACATATGTTGGAGTGGCTTTGATATTGACAATACAACTAGCTAGAACTAGCCAAATTAGAACAATACAAGTTGATGAAAAATCTTCTGAATTTCAATGTACATTTGTGCCCTTTATGTGTCGTTATTTGGTTATTGTTTTCCACAAAATTCCTGCTTCTCCGTCTTTATTAGCTCCCCTCTGAAGGAATGCCCTGCTGTGTGCGTATATATCTATATATATCTATATATATATATAGATATATATATATAAATGTGTGTGTGTGTGTGAGTCTGCACGGGTCATCTGTTTTGATGAGATAGTCCTTAAGCGCCAAACCATGACATATCAATTATGCAAAAGTCTTGTTTGTATTTCGCCGTCCGAAAGCAGTTGAAGACGGCTGTGAGGAAGCCGAGAGCAGATTAGCAGGCACTGTTCCAATGGTTTGAAATGGCAGACAGAGCCGAGTCACACAGATATGAAAACCTGCATGTTCATTTAGCACGATCCTCAGTGGCCTGAACAAACCTCTCACTGCTCATTTTCTAATTATTCTGTTGTACTTAACAACTGGCATTGTCCTTTAATAAACATGTTGGAATGTTTACTGTCTGCAGAACAACTGTAACAGATGTGGATTAGTGATGCCATAATTATTTATTTTCTTCATTAAAGCCACTTATGGCCAGCATTTTTTGAATATCCCTGAGTTGTCTTCTGGTCATATTTGAACTCAACTGCATTTGGATTGTTAAAGAACTCTTAGAATATGACTAGTATCAATTTAGTTCTGCTGAAAACTGATATCTTGAAAATATATTGCATATTTTTTTTTTTTTACCTTGTGCAAAGAGCTATACTATAGGTCATTTTTTACGGAAACTAAATTGGTTTGAGAGGAATAAGAAGAGAAAGTGGTTCAAATGCCAGAAGAGAGTTGTTTGTCGCTATGGAAGAAAAAGAGAAGTCATAGAAAATGTGTAAAACAAAGAGAGGGATTTATATATATACATTATATATATATACACTTTATTACAGATAATCAAACTTATCTTATGCTCAGCTCTCACTCAATTTTTTTAAATTCCATTAATTCTCTTTATATATATATAATTAAAAAGCGGGCAAGAGCTCTCTGTAGGGTGAACTTATTTGTCTGAGCTCTCCAGAAAAATCAACAGCAGCTGTACAGGAGTAGAACACAGGGACATGCAACAAGGAGCCGCTGCCACCTCTTGTCACTAACGGCTCAGAGGTCGCTTCATACAGACTTCATTGAGATGACTGGGGGGTTTCATAAACCAGGTCACTCTCACTGAATGCTCATATTCAGCTTTTAATCAGAGAGGCTGTGCACCACTCTGAATTTAAATGCATGACACAGCACAAGAGCTCGTCTCAATAAGAGGTATACAAATAATTTAAAGTCCAAATGATTGAGAATTAGCCTACTGACACCAAGACCACTTCCTGTTGTCTTCTCTCAAATGTTGCATGTGCATTCAGCAAGTCAAATCTTTTTTTTTCTGCCAACACCTGGATATGGAATACACTCACTCCAGTCCATTAATTAACATGCAATGGAATCATTATTTCACGGCTCCAGCACAGACCAAACTGGGGCTGGAAAAGAATGATCAGTTCCTAAACATTTAGAAGCTACTACATGAAGGTTACACTAATAATGCAGTGCTATGTTGCCATCCTGTGGAGTTCAGAGGAGGAATGAACACACCGGAGTGCATCTGTTCCTGCTGAACTGGATGGAACAGGAATTTAGAAGACTGATCTTGTCACAGTATATGCATAAACAAGGCTACATTACTGTGCATTTCTACCTTTCTGAATAGTAAGCGTACAGTTGTTGCATTAAATCGTGCCTTTGAAATAGAATATTAAACAGCTCTGTGTATGGTATTTAAAAATAATTCAACTGTACAATTTGATTTGTCTTGACGAATATGAAGGTTATCAAGTGGGGTTTAGAAAGGCTTTAAAGGAACAGTCTCGTGGAATATAGATCAGTTACCCATGATCATAAAACATTGCTCCTCATTTATCTCCGTAGTTAGTTTCAGGTTCAAAAGTTGAGGTTTTAAGAAATCTATGCAACGCAAAAAGGAAAGTTTTATTCTATTAGCAACGCAGATGCCTGTAACCATAGAAACTCACTCCTGCCTGTGCGCATTAGGTCTTTATCCAATGCGTTTTCCTTTTATATAGGAGGCTTCTATTGAGTTGCATCCATATGTCTATTGGCACATTTTTATTTTGTGTTGTTGTTTGTATAAATGTCATATATGTTGCCGTCATATTTCTTGATTGCAACGTTTATACAGGTGTGTCCCTCCACTTTGGTGTGGCAACTGGGAATGTAACATCTTTTTAAAAATGTTTTTAAAGGCTAAATACCAACATATATGGTTTTAAGGAAATGTGTTGTTAGATAAGACATGTTGTGAATATGGGAAATTATTACAAATAATTGATGACTGAGTGCTAAAATCTCTATGTTTGTGAGAGAGAGACAGAAAGAGAGCAAGCAATAGAGATGGTGGACTATTGCACTAGGGCTGCAACTAACCATTATTTTAATAATCGATTAATCTGTCGATTACCATTTCGATTAATCGATGAATCCGATTATTTTTTTTAAAGAAGATACATTTCCAACCCTTTATTCAAAAACAGAACGCCTTATTTGCGTGATTTTACTCGCCCGACTATTTGTGGGTTATTCGCGCCTGAGAGGGGGTGGGGCTTATCTCTGTTGCGTTCCGCAATCCACCACGGAAGAAATAAACACTATTTATATGTTATACTCCCACGAACATCGGAACATCTAAAACCCTCGTGTCTGGGTTCATAACATCACCCGTAGGCTCACACAAGTGACTTTTACCGACTACGCCTGCATAACTGCCACTTGTAGCGCTACTAGAGTAGCAGCAGCCAGATAGATTCACCAACTGCATTGATGACGAGCGGGGTTTCTCAATGCTGATTGGCTTTCGCAACGCAGTATTATGGTCTTTCTCTTCCTCAGCTCTACGCTCAACTTTTTATACTCAAACATCTCTGCGACCTATTGAGTGGCGTATTAATCGCCTCCTGCTGATGCCTCTCCTCTCTAACTGCTTCTGTTTACATGGATCGAAGTCCATGCCTACTACTCTGTACACATGACATCTATTACTTCTGTCCATCCGGGGAGAGGGATCCTCTTCTGTTGCTCTCCTGAAGGTTTCTTCCCTTTTTTCCATTGAAAGTTTTTTTTATTATACTTTGGGAGTGTTTCCAGATCTGATGACAGCGATGTGTACAGATTGTAAAGCCCTCTCAGGCAAATTTCTGATTTGTGATTTTGGACTATACAAAATAAAATCGATAAATTGGAAAAAAATTAGCTGAATGAAAATTCATGGGATCAAATTCATTAAAAATCTATTCTGAATTTGTACCAAATACTATGGCAACCCATATTATGATTGTTGAGAATTTTTACTCCGATTTAAAAAGTTTCAACGGTAATTTGATGTTAGTATAGTGAAAACGTTGTCATGCTGTTGGTGCGAAAGAAAGAGTCAGCTAAACATCGACAGTAAGTCAATAGGATACATTTTAGGGAACCGTGAATAGAAAATGTAATAGCAATCCATCGAATATTTTTTTAAAGGTCTTTTGGTCCAGACCAAAGTAGTAGACCAACTCTGACTGAAGGACTTTAGCATCCTATAGTGGCTCAACTAAAGGCTGTGGTGCTTGCACAGGTCCAGTCCAAAGATCAAGCCTCACAGAAAATGTATATGGTAGCAAAGTGAGTGATTATTAGTTATTGTGATTACAATACATCCAAGTCTGATATGCAGAAAAGATTGACTATGGGGCCACTTTTTTTTACTAATTTAAGAAGGATGTAGACTCTACATCCTTCTTAAATTAGTAGAGTATTAACACCTTGCTAACTGTGCCAGAGATCTAATCACAATGTGAGCTCCACCACCTGCAGAAACAGTCTGGCAAATCCAACACATTCTGATTGCATGCCAACTACATTGCACCTTACATTAAATCATGCTGTGTGTCATTTCTCATTCAGAGGAGGCATCCTGATCCAGAAGCAATAAATAGACATTCGGCCATCCAAAAAAATATCTATTGAACTTTGACCTTTCTCACCTTTGTTTTCTCATCAAAACACAAACTCTTGCTTTGCAACTTTCCCGTGTTTTATTCTATAAAGCAGAGTCTACATTCATCTGAAACAAATAATGTCTCCTGCTGTTTCAAAGTCAAAGTCAAAGTCAAAGTCAAAGTCAGTTTTATTTGTCAATTTTCCATATGTGCAAACATACAGAAGATCGAAATTGCGTTTCTCTTCTGTCCAACATAAAGTGAATTGTGCAACATATAGACAACATAGAGTGCAAAAATAGTAAAAAACTTGTGAACATATAGACAACATAAAGTGCAAAAATAGTAAGAAACATGTAAACATATAGACAACATAAATTGTGCTAGCAGCATTCAGACATGCGAGTCTGAAAGAGGACGGAGTGGGAGGATGGGGAGAGAGTTCAGCTTCCTGACAGCCTGGTGGATGAAGCTGTTGGACAGCCTGGCGGTGTGAGCCGAGGCTCAGTATCTCCTCCCAGAGGGCAGGAGGCTGAAGAGACCGTGTGAGGGGTGGCAGGGTCACTCACAATCGAGGTCGCTTTGCGGGTGAGGCGGGTGTTGTATATGTCCTGCAGGGATGGGAGGGAGTGAGGCACCCATGATCCTTCCAGCTGCCTTCACTATGCGCTGCAGGGATTTCCTGCTGTGGTCTGTGCAGCTTCCGCCCACACAGTGATGCAGTTGGTCAGGATGCTCTCGATGGTGCCGCGTAGAAGCTGCACATGATGGATGGGGGCTCCTGCTTTCCTCAGTTTCCGGAGGAAGTAGAGGCGCCTCTGTGCTTTCTTTGCCAGCGATGTAGTGTTGGCTGTCCACGAGAGGTCCTCACTGATTTCCACCCCCAGGAATTTGGTGCTGCTGACCTGCTCAATGTCCGCACCGTTGATGGTCAGTGGTGGGTGATGGGTGTGGCCTTTCCGGAAGTCAACAACGATCTCTTTGGTCTTGCTGTTGTTGAGCAGGAGGTTGTTGACTCCGCACCACGTGGTCAGAAGGTTGACCTCCCTCCTGTAGAGGGTCTCGTCATCCTTGGTGATGAGACCTATCAATGTTGTGTCGTCTGCAAACTTGACCATGTGATTGGTGCTGTAGCTGGTTTTGCAGTCGTGAGTCAGCAAGGTGAAGAGCAGGGACTGAGCACACAGCCCTGAGGGGCCCCTGTGCTGAGTGTGATGCTGCTCGAGGTGTTGTTGCCAACACGTACTGCTTGTGGCCTCTCACTCAGGAAGTCCAGCAGCCAGTTACACAGCGGTGTTGAGCCCCAGCTGGTCAAGTTTGCAGATTAGTTGTTGTGGGATGATTGTGTTGAATGCTGAGCTAAAGTCTATGAACAGCATTCTTACATAGGAGTCTTGTTTGTCCAGGTGGGTGAGGGCTGGGTGGAGAGCAGAGCAGATTGCATCCTCCGTGGACCGTTTGGCCCGGTATGCAAACTGGAAAGGGTCCAGAGTGGGGGAGAATGGATTTGATATGCGACATGACTAGTCGTTCAAAGCACTTCATGATTATGGGGTCAGTGCCAATGGGCGTTAGTCGTTGAAGCAGGACGGAGTGGATTTCTTTGGCACAGGTATGATGGTGGTTACCTTGAAGCATGATGGAACAACAGCTTGTCTCAGAGAAGTATTAAAGACATCCGTGAAGTCGTCCTTAAGCTCCTCTGCGCAGTCCTTCAGCACACGACCAGGGATGTTGTCTGGACCTGTTGCCTTGTGGGTGTTGATGGACGAGAGAGTCCTCTTCACGCTGGCAGCAGACAGGCACAGAACCTGATCATGGGAGGCGGAGTCTTGTGTGGACGAGTGCTGTTCTGTGCTTCAAACCGGGCAAAGAAGCTGTTGAGGTTGTTTAGCAGAGAGATGTTGCTGTCGCAGTTCTGTGGCGTGGGTTTATAGTCTGTGATGGTCTGAATGCCCGCCACAGGCTGCGTGTGTCTCTGCTGTCTTTAAAGTGCCGGGTTATCTTTTTGTGTAGGAATTTTTTGCTTTCCTGATGCCGTGGGACAGGTTGGCTCTCGCTGTTTTCAGGTCTGTTTCGTCCCCAGCTCTGAAAACCCTATTTCTAGTCCTCAGCAGCCGATGGACTTCCCATGTTAGCCACGGCTTCTGGTTAGCCAGTGGTGATGGTCTTTACATGGGTCACATCATCAATGCACTTGCTAATGTAAGTAACAGTGTCTGTGTACTCCCAATGTCTGTGTGGTCGTTGTATGTGGCTGCCTGTTTAAACATTCCCCAGTCTGTTGAGTCAAAGCAGTCTTGGAGGCGCAGGAGGCCCCTCTGGCCACACCGTACCTGCTTCAGAACCGGTCTGGAGGCTTTCACTCTGGGTCTGTATGCTGGCATTAGCATGACGGTGATGTGGTCAGAGAGACCTATGTGGGGAGGGGAGGCCTTATGCGCTCCTTTGTGGGTTGTGTAGACCAGATCCAAAATGTTGTCTCCTCTTGTAGGAAATCAACATGCTGGTGTAGTTTGGGAAGGACAGTCTTAAGGTTTGCATGGTTGAAATCTCCAGCAACGATGGTGAAGCCGTCTGGGTGAGCCGTCTGTTGTTCGCTGATGGCCTGATACAGTTCACCGAGTGCCGCATTTCTATCACTGTTGTTGGAGGTCGGGGGGATGTAAACAGCGACTAGCAGAATCGCCGTGAATTCCCTCGGCAGATAAAAAGGACGGCACCTTACGATCATAAACTCCGCCAGTGGTGAGCAGTGTCTACATACCACGGCAGCGTCCCGGCACCATCGTCCCGGATGTAAACACATACCCGCGCCGCGAGTTTTCCTCCATCAGCGAGGCTCTGTCCGCTCGGTAGCATGTTAGCTCCTCCAGTCTCACAGCAGAGTCGGGATGTTGTCGTTTAGCCATGTTTCCGTGAAGATAAGCACACAGCAGTTCCTCACGTCTCGCTGCTCCGTCTGCAGCAGTCTAATGTGGTCCATTTTATTGTCCAAGGATCGCATTAGCCATGATAATGGATGGTATGGCTGGACGAGTTGGCCTAGCCGCTAGCCTAGCTCGGATACCTCGCCTACCCTCTTCTGCTTCCTCTCACAACGCTTTCGCGCCTCCTTTCTGGGGAGGTGGCAGTCGAGTCCGGTGTGGTCGGTGTGGTCGTGGCGGCGGTAATCCGTGCTCATGAGTGTTTCCGCTTGTTCAGCGTCCAGAGTGCCGTGTAGTTTGGTCCTGCCGATGGTTAACAGAACCTGGCGACTATATTTGGGTTCCGACGTAGACAGACGAGGCGAAGACGAACAATTTTTGGACGAACTTTTGCACAAACATTTAGAAACAGAACAAAACACCAAATGGTCAGGACAGAGAGGGGCCGCTGCGTCCGTGCGCGCCGCCATCTTGCAGTTTTTTTTTTTTTTTTTTTTTTTTTTTATATTGATGTATAGGCCAGTATTGATGTATAGGCCAGTATATTTCATTTGAGGCCACTTTCAGTTGTGTGTGGTTTGGAGTTGTGTTACTGTGTTCTGTTAACTGTTATCAAAGTAAAAACGTGTCCAAATAATGCTTTGTCAATGGATTAATTGCATTTTTAGCATCAGTGTGATTCAGAGCCATGCTTTAACAGCACTTTATATCCTGGCACCTCAGCAACCCATTGTATCCATGGATCACACACTTGGCTTTGAATGAGCATCAAAGAGCACAATCTCCTCCTCGAAAGTTCAAGCCGTTTCAAATGGAACTGCTTCTCCACATGCCTAGGAAGGGTACTGGGTTTTTTTGGGACATTTTGGCAGGAAATATTGTCAAAGAAAGCAGGGTTCGTTTTAACAATGGATGTGAGCCACATCAAACCATATCTGTGTTTTCAATCATGTGTGTTGCCAGGCTGGCGCTTTAGAACATAATTGTATGTCTATATACCAGAAAAAAATTAGCTTTTGTGACCAACATCAAAGCAGTCCAACTCTTCTCTAAAAACCCAAGTCGTTTTAATAACAACTTACTTGGTTGTGTGGCGCAGAGCCACATTGAGACTCTGAGATTTCTAATGGCAGATAGAGAGTTCCAAGGCATGATCCTTTGCCAATCTCACGGGCACCTCTCTGAGCACCTTATGCCATATCACAGGATTCTCATTTCTGATTCATATCAAAGTCACCATTCCCTGCTAGAAAAATATATATTTCAGTGTGGTGAGTATTGAATTAGCTAGGGCTTGAACGGAGATTTTATCAAAACATTTCAGCCACCGTGTAGACATTTGAACAGGATTAAAAACCGCTCAGTGTTCGGCACTGCCAACAAAGGCGAAGTGGTGTCTTGGTATCCTTATGTGAGTGGTATTACAGGGTAACTCTTTGACTGAAATCAAAGCTGCCCATTTGTACTTTATGTGCACCAGTATGACAAGAGGCCATGTGCAGGGTTCAATGTGTGTGTGTGTGTGTGTGTGTGTGTGTGTGTGTGTGTGTCTATATGGCTATCATCTGGCACAAATGATGAGACATATTCTGATTAAATCCAAAGGCAAACCTTTCTATAGAAATTTAACAGAACACGTAGAGAATGGATTTTCTAAACAATTAATCTCTTTTTATATTTTTCCTCTATAGAAGTATTTTGGATCAGGCTGAGAGAAGTACTTCTGTGAGTTATCCTATACGTGCCGGAGGAAGCTCGGAATCCAAGGAAGGTCTGAGCTGACTGTCCGGTCTTTACATTAATCGTGTTAATTGTGTCCACAGGACTATCCCACTGAAAGAAGTCAAATCCAACGAGGCAAAACGTGTGGGTTTTTAAACTTGTAGTTATTGTGTGGTTATTTAAACATGTATTTCTACTGGGTTTTTTAAGGCGTTGTGCCCACTGGATTAAAGCCAGGGCAAACAAAGAGTACATTGGTGTTTTACTGTAAGAGAAATTAATCAAGTCTAATAAATAAAACGTAATTTGATATGCTTCCATTTAAATATTGCACACTGCTTTTTTTGTTAACCAAAGAATACATTAATTGCCTTATAGTTTTGTGTTATTGCTCTTATAAAGGTGAAATTAATAAAAGATTACCTAACTCATGCAGTGCAGCAGGTATCATATTTATCTCAAAATGTGCTTCCATTGTTTCATTTTCTCTCAGTTGTTCCGGAGTGAGAACAGTTCGGTCAGTGTATGCCAACAATCAGCGATTAGATGTTTAGGATGTATAGCTTAATAACAACGTCTATCTCACACACACACACACGCAAACGTCCACACACACACACACACACACACACCCACAGATGTATTCCACAATAGTCTCATCTCCACCTATTGTGAGTTTCCCTTCTATAGGCAGCTCTTTTGCGACCGCTCTTGTTTTTTTTAGAAGTCTCAAGCTGAATTCTAAAGCGTACATTCTAAGGGGGAAAGGAATGTAAAGGTTAAATAACATAAAAGGGATTCAATTTCAACATGCATTCAACCCTGAAAGGCTGTAAGGCTGCAACCTTGACTGGGTCGTTCCACCTATAAATCTTTTTTTAAAGCTTTCTTTGGTAATCCAAGATGACATTACGTGATATTGAAGCCAGATGAAAATCAAACATTTTACCAAAGTCCCCCTCCCAAAAAAATAGGGTTAAATGAAACAGCTAACATAAAAAAAGGGGCACCCTTATTCACAATATAAAGCTCTTCCTTGAAAAGGGCTGACAACTTCCTTGACCCAGCCTCCGAATAGCAGAACATATCGTAAAAAACACAAAAGTATGTCTTCATCTTGGAGAAAAAAAAAGATCAGAAGTTTGCTTTTTGAAGTTGTTTGGGTTCACATTATTAAAACTCCATTTTAATCTACCTTTCTCTCTGTTAAAGCCTACTTAGTGAGTAAGGGTCTGAAAAGCATGCCAATGTTTTCTGAAGAGGCTTTTTCCGCTTACAGAGGAGAGATCATTTAAGGGAGAGGGTGTTGAAGAAAAAAGGGAAAGAAGAAAAACTAGGTCACCATTTTTTACTACGATCTCCCTTTATCCCCTCATTGTTGCTGAGCAGCTTTACACCCCCTGTTGTGACATAAAAACCAGCAATTCCTGTTGGTTAAGATCTGGGGGAGACTTGTAGGTGTCGGGATGCATGTATTGTCTGAGTCCGGCCGACATGGCGGGATTGGATGAGAAGCAGGAAGAGGATGGGGGTGTGGTTGCAGAGTAAGGCAGGGGTGACGCTCCCCTCCCACTGAGATGCTTAGGCACCCTGGGGACAGTGTTGGGGGTGCAGGAAATGGTTAGTGTCTATGTGTAACTGCGGAAGCCAGAATAGAATCTGGAACAAATGGGAATGTAGCTTGAATTGTGTTGACAGGAGAGACACTCTGATTGGATGAGAGAAAATCAGAAAGAGAGGGAAGGTGATTGGAGAAAAGAAGCGAAATGGGAGTGAATGCACCAATCCCGTCTTTGCTGTCAGCAGGAGGTATGTGTGTGTGTGTGTGTGTGTGTGTGTGTGTGTGTGTCTGTGTGCATGCACGGAATCGTTTGAAGTAGAGAATATATTCATCTTTCTGCAGACCCTGATGGTAACCGCTCAACATTCATATTATGCTGAAAACATAGCAGCAAATAGTCCAATTCAATTCACTTTATTTTGAACTGCCCAAAATCACAAGTTACAAATTTGCCACAGAGGGATTTACAATCTGTAGACATACGACATCCCTGACCTTTGACCTCACATCGTATCAGAAAAAACTCCCCAAAAACAGAAAAAAAACTTTCATGGGGAAAAAAGGAAAGAGACCTTCGGGAGAGCAACAGGAGGATCCCTCTCCTCGGATGGACAGAAGCAATAGATGTCAGGTGCCTTTATGTCGCGATGTGGAAAGTAAAGCGATGTTGACCGGGGGGGTAGATGGGTGAGACCTGACGTCATTGTCACAGACCTGTAATTTCACGATCTTATTCTTACCTGAAGTACGTGTTTTAAAGGCTAAGTCTTTGTTCATTATTTTGCCTACATGCCAGATCATCAAAGAGCATCTGATCCTCCCCCCCCCCCAGCCCTCTACACACCCTTTATACTTTTTATATATTGAATTGTCAGGACTGAAAATTAATCCTGTTTTTATTGTTTTCTTAGGAATTGAAAAAGGTAATGAGTTGCTTTAGTATAAAGTTAAATGATTAATGGTTGTTATTCTTCATTTAATATTTTTAGTTGCAGTGCTCAACAGATTCCAATGTCCAACAATTGAATAACTATTCCTTTACAGCAGCTCCTCTGTGTTAAATATTATCATTTCATACCAACTATCCATGTATGTGATTAGAATTTGTATCATCTCGGATTGCTGCACTGCTTTGGAGTATTCCAGTATGTCATAACCATAACTTTTTGAGAGTGTATCCGTCTCCCAGCAGAGAACATGAATGGAAGAACAGTTCCTGGTCTTAGAAAGTGAGCTCAGTGACTTATTGAGCCAATGTTGGGCTTTGTTCAGTTCTCACACAACGGGTTTGTAGTAGAGCAGATCACCTGGCAACTTAAACGGCTTCCATATGTTCAATATAACAAGGATACTGGATACAAAAATGATTCCACTGCCACAAATCCACCTTGAAAATTAAATGTAAATGAAATGCAAGGGCGATGAAAAATATGGAAGAATAATAAATTACCACGAAACAACTAGGGCTGTTTAAAGATTACAAGTGATCAAAGACAAGAAGGAACACATCATTTTCCTTGATGATTTATAGTTTTGAGATATAATACATATTTGGAGCATGCAGGGTAATTTCCCAACTCTCGTTACAAACTGTGCCTCTTTTAAATAGCACAAAGCTCACATCATTTGACAGTGGTTATTAATTATGGATGCAATGTACTGTCAGATATTAAGTGTGCTGATATAATTTAGCAGGAGTTATTTTTGTAATAGATTATTTCTGTATTTCATTACTCCAGACTCATTCTGAGTGAGGTGACCAGTATGCACACTGACACATCCACTAAGCAGAAGCTTGACAAAAGAAGAACAATTTAACATTTACACATTGTTCATGCTTATTGAGTAGCTTGCTGAACACTTTTTAACTGCCACATACAAGTCCCCTTAAATATAGTTAACAATCCCGGATTGAGTGCACACAGCTATTGAGCAGGTCAAAGTTGAACCAGGAAGTCAAGTCTGAAAACAGTGAGAAATATTTACAATCATTTTCGTAACCATTTACTGTTTGCCATAATTTCCTCTTTCAAATAAGCGCAGCAATTCTGGCTTTTATTTTTCATTAGTTGGCTGATGGGACAAACGTTACTGGTCCTTTCTCAATTTTTTTGGGTAATCATTGTGTTCTGAGAAAGTAATGTGGTGAGTGCCATCATATTTTTATTGATAAAGCCAATTGCTATGAACACAAATGAAAGTACTAGGCACATTTGTAATGTATGGGCTATATGAAATAGATAAAGTAACACCATATTTTTCTGTAAAGTTGCTTTAAGGTTTGAAAAATTTCTTTGTTTTCATGTATTATATAGTCTGCAAAACACTTATCATTTCATGTCATGTAAATAAGAATGTATGTTAATATTAATAATGTTTTTTTCCTTGAAGAAAAAGAGCTTAATTTAAATCGAAGATAATATTTAGTAATTTTTCATTGGAAAATGTATTCTTTATATATTTGGAATCAAGGACTTTTTTTCATTTATACCATGTAATAAATCCTTTATTGAACCGCATGGGGAAATTCTTCTCTGCATTTGACCCATCCTTAGTGAAGCGCCCGGGGGCAACTTGGGGTTCTGTGTCTTGCTCAAGGACACTTCAACCTACAACTATGGGGAGAGTGAACCAGGTACCTTGTGGTTACGGGTTGACCACTCTCCCCACTGAGCTACAGCCGACCCCGGGGTCTGCATTTCTCCAGGAATTAGTACAAAATGACAAAATCCTCTGGTCTGTTATTCAAACCTTTGGAGATTTTTTAATCCAAGGCCCGGAATGATTCAAATGGCCAATCGTCAAAATGACTATGTTATACTTTTACTCCCATTTTCCAAAGGGTAATTGTGTACAACAGTAGCTCACCAGCAAAACGTAAGCAAACTTAGTTTGGTCAGAGAGATCTAAAGGGCAAGAAATCTAGAAAAGACTAATGAAGCATGACTTTCATCCACAGGCATCTCGAACCCTTCTCTGAATTGTTAGGCCGATTCCAAACAACACACAGTTTGACCTCTGTCTCTTTTCACAGCACACAAACACATGACACAGATGTTGTCACATTCAGCACCTTAACTTTACTCAGTCTATGAATTATAATACAGAAGTAAGTAGTTTTTCCTCAATATTCACTCAGCAAAACACAACAGTCGAATGTAGGTCAGTAGTGGCTGTCATTGATGCTGTTAATATGGGTGAAGTATCTAAAAAGGATCGGCTTAACAACCCTGACAAGACACAAGACTGTGAGTGACCCAGAGGTCACAGCGGAATTAATTAATTAATGCACTCCAGCCAATCCAGCATATCGCTGCCGTCTCGCTCACTCAGTGTTCAGCGCATCGCCGCAGCATTGAGTCCGCTGGTCGTGTGCTCTCTGACACACGAGCCACACCATGCTAATCCTGTTAGTGCTGTGGCCCGCTGACACACACACACACTCTCTCACACACACACATTCTGAAGCTGTTTGTAGAAAGTGAAGCTTCTGTAAAGCCAACAAACAGGAACTGAGAGAGGCTTTCTCCTTTTTAGCCCATTTTAACTCAAACAATTATTTCCAAAGGTTATTACGAAGGCTGCAACAACCAATCGATTCAATCAATAAAAATAGATTAGAAAAATGGTTAACAATGAACTTTGTCATCGATTAGTTGGATAGATCTTACACACTATGTCTCTGTACTCAGCCAATGTATAGCTGACGTAAAGAATTACAGGAAATGACTGTGAATCTCTTCCGTCTTTGCAGTGAGCGCAGACACAAATACCTTCCATTTGTTTTGTTTTTTACTGCAATAAAAGCATTGTGCACAAAGAAGAGGAATATGTTAATTTTAAATAGTTTATAAAACACAGCAAAAAAAGCACTTCTTATCCAATTGTCCGACAGTTTATCAAAAATGTTTTTACATGCAGACCTAGTGATGATGATGAAGACAAACTGATTCAACAGCAGAGACTGACGTTGAGCTATAAATATCTATGAATATCTTTCAACATTTAGCCAAGACCTCCACCAGTTTCCTTCCCTCTTAACATGGCCAACAACCTAATAATGCTTAAGGTACCATGAGCAAGCAGACATTGCAAAAAAAATGAAAATAATACTAATCATATATATGTAATTTTTGTTTTGCAGAAGCATCAATAACAAATAAAACAATGCATAGTACAAAATACATCTAATGAATGGAAACTAGTTATATGAATACAAAAATATCTTGATAAGCAGGTCCTGTTGCAGTTAGTGCAAATGTGTCTATTTATTCGGATATAATTGTTTTGCCCTGCATTTCATCGCAACAGTCCACCTATTTCTTGTTGTCATTTGTTATTATTAGAAACAAACTTTTACTCTTTTCACACATTTTAACATTATTCATCGCTGACTTGCTAACAGTTTACAGTTGGTAAATTCTGACAGGCACAGTCTATTGAACAAACTGTACATTTTCATATTTCTTGAACATATTGTGTAGTTTTTAATAAACTGTGTTTGTGGTTCTGCTAAATGTGATACATAACTTGATCATAAGGCTTACTTTTTTTAAATTGGGCACAAATGTGGCTCCATGGGGACAAGATTGTAATACAGATGTAGATCAATGTTTTAATTATATTCTACTGTTAGAATAACTTGAAAGGATTGTTCAGCCTCAGAGGTAGTAGTGTTTTACACTTCTCCAGCTAATATACATTTTAGGCCTTCATAATATGGTCTTCTATATGTTCAAGTTTAACCATCAATCATCTTAGGAGAGAGGAAGTGTAAGAAAAAGCTTTTAAAATGAGTGTGTATTGAAAAGAAAAGGAGAGGCAGTAAGGTAAGAGGGAAGAAGAGAGAAAACTGAGGTGATAGGATCGATGATGGAGGAAGGAATGCATTCCTTTCTATTGGTAAATGTTTCCTGGAGGAGCTTTGCACTGATTCACCAGTAGAACCTCATTTGGACCAAGAACATGAGATTAAAATTATTATTTTTCTGTCAACATGCTAGTGTAACCAAGGAACAAAACGTTTTTTTAATAATAATTATCCCCAATTTTTTTTTTTAAAAAGCACAATCGCAGTGGAATGAAATGTAAAGCAGAATACCGCCTTCTTGGAAAACTTTCTTTTTTTTAAGCTTCACTAAAAACGTTCTTCCATGTGGAAAACAAGTGTCTATCTGTCAGGAATAATTTATAAAAGGCAGATTCAGGAACATGATTAATTAAAAACTGGTCTTAATTAACAGCCTCAATCAATAGAGCTCATTACCAGCTCAGCTGGAGGTATCACAGGTAGGCCTGCACTCACACACACACACACACACAGATAAATGGAGTGTCGCCAAAATAGGTCTTGAAAATAAAATCATCTCATAGTCAAAGTGAATTTATATAAATAAGTAGAAAGATTAAATGAGTGCAGCGGGTCTAGGCCAGACTGGAAGACATCTCCCAGAGCTATAACCTAGAGCTAAAAATAGATAACACTTCTCAATGATTCAATGACTCAACCACCAAATAGTAAGTGCACACGTGAAGACAGCTGGACTGACGGACATGGACACAGAGTCTCTGGTTGAGACATATGCAGAGCACACCAGGAGGCTGCTGCAGCCCACGGGGGCTCCAGCGTCTTGGCAACAGTCCAGCAGGCTAATTCATAATTTATCTCAACAGTGGCACGTTTTTACTTCTTAATATCGTGGAATATGCCTTCTACGAACTATTCATACACTCTGTCATATTCATTGAATGCATTTAAACTCTAAATCTGTCCTTCTGTACACATTACATCTATTGCGCCTGTCCATCCTGGAGAGGGATCCTCCTCTGTTGCTCTCCTGAAGGTTTCTTCCCTTTTTTTCCCCCTGAAGGGTTATTTGGGAGTTTTTCCTGATCCGATGTGAGGCTCTGGGGCAGGGATGTCTATGTGTACAGATTGTAAAGCACTCGGAGACAAATTTGTAATTTGTGAAAATGAGCTATACAAATAAACTGAATTGAATTGAATTAATATAAAACAAGTCATGAATGTGGTGACAATCTTCAATCTAGACATTCTAGATTCCATTAAAATGACATCTCATTCTACAGACCTAAAGATTATGGATACAGTGGGGCCTCTTTAGTTGTATTTCACCTGTATTTTTTAGTAGTTTCTGCCATATAGAAAATACTGTACTCCACTCTGTCACCATCAAATTAACATATTTTGGACACAAAATAGGTCAGGCCAGGTTTAAAGTTATGTTATCTTGTGCGTGTGAAAAAGAAGATCTGACTCAGGGCGAACAACAACTTAATGAAGCATCTGGTGTGTGTGTACAGTGAACATTAATGTGATGAACTCAGATCACATTCTCCGTCTTAACTATAAAAGTGGAGGATTTAAAAAATTGGGTCAAATAACACACCATTATCTTCAGAGGAAATTCCACTACTGGGTGGCATGCAGATCCAAAACCTTGATTTTAGCGAGACTTACAATGAAGACATTTTATCTATTTAAAAAATATATCTCACTATATATCCCCCCCCCAAATCCATTCAGTTGGCATATTTCTGAACGATGTATTTTTGTGGTTTGGGTTGTATAACAGGATGTAGAAAAAATGGTGATTGGATAATCATATTCCACTCACACACCAGCAGCCATGAGGGCTGTGTTTGCCGCAGTTCCGACTGAATTTGGTGACGTCATTATAGTCGATAGCCAATCGTATCGTGGCAGAAGAGGGATTCATACATGTTAAGAGGGAGAGAAAAAGAGAAAGAGAGTGTGTGTGTGTTTTTGTGTATGTATGTATGGTGGGTGTGTGTGTGTGTATGTATGGTGTAGGTGAGTGTGTATGGTGTGTGTGTGTGTGTGTGTGTGTGTGTGTGTGTATGTATGATTATATGCCCGCTCACCAGCAGTGCTTTCATCTGCACACCTACAGTGAAACGCTATTGGGGGGTTTGGGCTACAGAGTGCACACACACACACACACACAAAGGGCTGGGGCTGCATGTTGAGCAGCCTTCACCCCAAGTTTGAGCAGCGCAGAACACTCGGGATGGACGTTGAAATACACTTGTCTGTTATGGTTAGTTTAAATTTAAAGGCATAATCCTACAATTAAAGAAAGAAACCCCAAACTGCAGCACATGAGGTGCACCATTGGTATTCCATTTTTCAAAGTTTCTTTCTTATTATGCCATTTATTAAAATAGCCACACCGATGATGTTACATGTTTACATAAATGGAAATGTAGATGGACTGATCTTCTCTAATCTTCTGACCACTCACAACTCTGAAACACAACTTGACATCATTCAACCCAAACCATTCACTCATACACCGATGGGAGGAGCTACCATGCAAGGAGGTAACCTGCCCTTCGCTCGTTACACCACATCCTGCACAGCCTGTGCAGGATTTGGTGTATGAGCGGACATCCTACTTTAGCTTTGAACCACCATCGGCCCCAATGTTCTCAACCATGTTGGGAGGAGATAGAGTGAAAGCACACACAATGACTGACATTTGTAAGAGTTTCCATCAGCAAGCCACTTCCACACACACACACACACACACACACACACAAACACATGTTTTAAGTCCTGTCAATATGCAGTAGAAATGCATGGATGATAGGGTTAGTTATACGAATTAAGGTTTTGAAGACCAGGTTTCTGCTCGGCACTATCTCAACAGTTACACAAGGAAATACATCTTCATCGATCGATTGTGACTTGGAATGAAAAGATATTAGTGTCAGGAAAACCAATCATGTAGGCGATCTGCTGTCTATACTTTCGCTCTTCAAATACATTGTAGTTCCACGTTTGACTTTATCTCACTGTCATGAGAAAATCAGCCGTTGTAGTTCATTTGAAGTCACTACCACAAATTCCATCATACTGCTGAAAATACTAGACACCAAATGCATCTTAATCCACAGCAAAAAATTGGTCTTGTTCGCAAAAAAGTATAGAAGCCAGAAGCTTTGGGAAATGATTACACAGATAATACCACCAATTGAACCAACAGAGAAGAGAGGGATGTAGGTATTCCGTATGAACCAGTGGACTACAGAAAAAGTAGGGAAGTCAGAAAGCATAGAGATATGAACAAAAAAATTAAGCTTAAATGGCGGCAGCATATCTACAAATCTAACAACCTACATTGTTATCAGTAAAACATGCCAATGACATCATCACCAAGGGACGCTGTTCTAAGAACACAGTACGTCATCTTACTAGTGCAACTTGAAACCATCGACGAAAGAAGCTGTCTGTGTAAAATGTCCAATAGCAGATTCACTCGACCAAACCAAATGAAAACAGTTATCCAAACTACAGATATGAGCATATACAATGATCAATTTCCAAAAGAGAAAAAGAAAAAACATGCACTGATATATTTGTTGTTTACCTCAAACTATTGGCCCAGAGTGGTTCACTTGTAAAAACCAAGAGTAAGAATGAGAACTATAGAATAACAGAACTGGACACAAACAAAGCAACAGTGAGGTTTGAGGACGATACAACATGGAGATGAAAATGTAGATACAGAGAGTTGGAAGAAGAAAGAGAATATAAGACATTTGGAAGAAATAAAAATAGACAGATGGAAAGGAAAGAAAAAAGGAGAGAACCAACAGAGAAGAGAGAGATTTGGTTCATCGTGGTCACAGTCGCAGATCAACAAACTGGCCGGGCCATTTTGTATTTCAGACTCCTTATTCCTCTGACTCTCCTTATGGGTGACAGTCGGGTGTCTCTATTCGGTGCCAATTACAGATTGTTCGACGTTGGCATGGCGCTGGGATTCAAGGCTGTGGAGGCGCCGGCCCCCACAGCTCCCAATTTACGCATCAAACACTCCCATCCACAATCTGACCACTTAGGAAAGTAACACTGCTTCTTAATAACTCCCTCACTGGTCGTTATTGCTGGAGGGACCAAAGTGAAAAACCAACCTTTTTTAGAAGAGCGAAGCATGAATGGAAATGAACAATGGTACTATTCAAATCCAGGCCACTAAGAGCAGAAATATATGTTTTATTATTCCCAAAGTGCTCCATACTCATTTTAAGATGTTTTTTCTTAAACTTTACAAAAGGAAACGACAAAATTAATCCCTGATGAAAAAAACAGACTTTGAAGAAACTCAATCACAAGCACTACAATGGTGGATTATACAATGTTAAATGATAATTAGCAGCCTTTGTAAGCAATGGAAGAGTTCTGGCAATCAGCAGTTTGATATGCGAGGTTTCAAAGCCACATGCAGCAGAGGGGACACATTACGTGTTTAAATTGCTGCATTCAACAAACTGATTCAAAATTTGAAGGAGAACATTTGGAGAAGAAATCAAAAGAAAGTAGAACATCTGAATTTTCAGAATTGAAAAAAATATATATATATATATTTCTGGAAATAAAGAGCCAATACTTGTCTTTTCATGAGATGTTATGGTCTTAGAAGCTTATTTCACTCATTATACTAAAAGTGTTAATGCGAAATATTACGATTTAAGAGCCGTGAAATATATTTTGTGTAGATTGTGATTATGTCATTAAAATTGAAGTATTCCAATTATTTTGACAATTGTTGTAAACTCCTGCGTATCACTTTGTGACTCATCAACTGCAATTTCTCAACTATTTAATAGTGGATTTTTGTGAAATTGTAATTTGACCCATGGCTTTTCATCCAGCCCCATTATCAAGTCATAATTTGAATTTGTCCATTACTTTGCTTTAAACAATAATAATGTTAAAACTAATGACATTTCCATAACCCTAAGCTGTACTTAGTATTTAGAACTAATTACCAAATGATAACATTATAAGCTAAGATAATCAACATATTCAAATGACCTGCTAAACATGAGCAATGCTTGTTCTACGTATGAGAGCTAATTAAACCCTTGTATGACCCATCATCAAACCTGGTCCAATAAGGGAGATACACAGTGTTCTACAGATTTTGATGAGCTAAACGGAACCTGTTGATTCCCTCTAAACTTTCAGATAGAACACTGTGATTGCTGCAATGCATAAAACACGGATGGAATTTGATTATAAAAATGTAATCATCAATCAGCTATACAATGTGGAATATGAACAGAAACAAAAACTCTGCCACTCCAGTGAAAAGTGTAATTCATCCACCACATGATTTGGAACTTTTTTCTGATTTCCTAAAATTCTAAAAAATTTAAAAAAAATGCAAATGTGGGGTTACATCAAATGGAATCTGAGAAACAATTCAACAGGTTTAATAGAGCTCTACTTTTTAGAGAAGGTCACATACTTTGACTCATTTAATTAAACCAAATGCTGGTATTTGAAAATAATCTTTGCATGGGCGAAGATGACAACAGTCAGGAATACATATCTCAAGTTGTACTGGCTTAAGGTAAGCCATTCCATTTCAAGTTGCATTTGGGGGTCATAAGTAAAGACTATTAGTTTTGCTCATGCAGTTAAAAAAGTTGTTCCTCAGTGATTAAGTTAAAAATGTGCAGTTGATGTTTCAATCCAATTTGCCACGTTTCTGCTTCCATAAAAAACTAAAACCATCACCCCCTCCCACCCCTTTGTTACGCTCAACAGAAAAGAAACCACAATTTTTTTACAGCTGTCAGTCCTTTTTTCACAACATTTGATTCATTATATTTTCATATCCCCTTAATATCTATGTTATTGGATTTTTATCCACAATATCCATTTAATGTTTTGCATTTTGCAGCTTTATTAGTTTAGTGATCCTCTTATTCTATTTCCTTTTGTCTTTTTCTTCGCAGCCTTTATCCCTTTTTATTGGGTATTACTTCTTTTTTTTTTACCATTAAATGTTTAAATCACAAAGGATGCTTTATATTATACTATACGTAGCTATAGATTTAAATGTAGCGATGCAATTCAGATGTGTTATGTAAGCAATGAATTTTTTTTTTCAATTTGTGATAGCAAAAGGTATGCTAAGGGTCAGCAAAGTATGTTCTCACTGACTGGGTCATGATTGCAGATTGGTTATACATACAGTATGAGGTATGTGTTAACGATGCCGATTCATAGTAGGAGAAATATCATTTCCGTTCTCTATTCGGGTCTGTGCATGATAAGGGTACTACTGAGCTTTGATGCTGCCATAATTAAGGATCATTAAAACATATATTACCTTACTTTAAGTTTGGCCACCATCCTATGTGGCCATAGATGTATTACCAGGGGTGCACATAACTGGTACGCAGGTACGCATGCGCGAAGATAATCAACAATGCGTAATGCCACTTGTGTTACTTCGCGCCTTTGCGTACTTGACCAATCTGACATTGATCTCTACACAACAGCATGTCATTCTGTCTCTACGTGTCACGTTAACACGTCTCGGCTCTCCGTCTCGCGCGCCGCAGAGCTCCGATGCCGGCGTGTGCGCGCACATCGGGACGGATCAAAGAAAAGTCACTTGCACCCCCCCCCGTAGGTGGACATCACAAAAACTGACGCTACATATGGAGTGAGTACCAAACACCATCTCCCGGTACTCACCTGAGTAACTCACTGAAAGAGTTATGTGCACCCCTGTGTATTACATACCTTACATTTGGTTTGGTTTCCAGTCAAATGCAGTGTAAACCCTTTTGTAAAATAAACCAAAACAAAAGGCATTAGTGTGTTTCCTTGTAGCCTATCAAACTAAATGAACAAAACCCTATACTTTTGTGTTTAAACTGATGTAATGTTTGAAACAAACCATTGACCTTTCCTACCCATTCATTTGCTGGCACTGTTTGCTGTCATTTGCTAATTATTCAACTCAAGAAACATGAAGAGAAAATAGAATATTGCCAGATTTGCCACACACTATTATATAAAAAGAAGTAGACTTTATTCTCAGAGCAAATGACAAACAAATGAGGAGTATTGAACTACCATTGCTGTGAACATGGAATAGTGTATCACTGCAATACCCAGCATGACGTCTGCATCTGTGAAGAAATTGGTTCAAGGATGCAACATTAATAAATAATGCTGCACACGCAAGCATACACTTGCATGCATTGCATCCAAAAAATACAGCACCATGGCTTGGCATAGGATTTGGAAAACAGCGTAAACCCTTTCTCTACAACACACACACACAAATGGAACCTCTATCTGGGTCAAGTAACCTTTGGTTTTCATGGCCAAATCCTAGCATGCTTCATGCTTGGACTAATTTCAGATTAATATTCATAGATTAGCCTTTGGTTGTGTGGAGGAAGCAATCAGACAAGAGAAAAGATTGGAAGGAAACACTAGATTATGGATGCCAACACCATCTCTCTTTCCCTGTTCCTTCCCTGCAGCTCATGGTGTGATACGCACGCACACACACACGCACACACACACACACACCAGTACGACTCCCCTTGAGGGTCACACTACAGGGGGTTTGTCCCAATTAGCAGAGTCAAGGTGTGGAGGAGACATACTGAGCTAGCAGGTTATGGTAACTGGGAACACACTGAGCAAGTATGCTGGCTAACTGCTAACTAGCCTACTTCACAGGCACAGCATGCCTTTTATTATGTTTTAAACACGTTCACCCACAGCACTTTAAGGCACAACTGCTACAGCATTAAGGAGACTTCTAAAACGTCTTCATACCAGAGTGTTTAGCTATGGATGCCAAAATAAATAAACAGCCATGGTGATGTACTCGTGGTCCCCCAGACCATGATCTGCTGATGTTGACAGTCAGCAACAGCAAAAATTCGTAACAGTCCAAGAAAATCCTACATTTCTGATATATTTTTAACTTCATGATTGTTTACATTCTTTATGTATACGTTTAACTTTGTGGAAGCATCACTAAGTGGAACCTGGAGCCAATTTCACAATTTCTAAAAAACACACCAAAAGTGTGACTTGGACAAGTTGAAATGCTGTTTTTAGCAAACGTCACCAAAAAGAGAGAAAATAATTCACTTGTTTAAGATTATTTTTATTATTATTATTTGTATTTATTTTTTGGACAAGCCTTTTGCTAAAAACTGCAATTGAAATAGTAGAGAAATAATGAGTGTATGTCTTTAAGTTCATTCTATTCTTCTGGTGTTTTTCATGTTTTCTGTTATTAGTGTTATTTTTTTATTGTTAAGCACTTTGTTTTGAAAGGTGCTGTATATTAAGTTGTAATCTGTATTGTTATATTGCCCAGCTCTGCCTGGAACCAATTAGGTCACAGCTTTAACATTAAGAATATGGACAGTGGAGGGCAATTTTAGAGACTACAATACAGTAATACAGTAATTTTATTGTCATCTTCAGTCAAAGTAATTGTGTCTGTATGAGCATTGGAGATGAATACATGTTTTTTTCCCCATTACATTTGTTTTAACATTTAAAATGTACAGTGTCCTACAATTTAAAATGGTAAAGACTCTAAAAAACTAGTATTATACTATTTTGTGCATGTTGGATGTGGAAAGAGGTAATTATTTGGTGTTTGTGTGTAAATTGTGAATCAAACTTTTTGTGTTGTTGAAGATTTTAGATGTATTTGTTTCAATCATATCACATGCCGTATACAGTATTTTACAAGTAAGACTGGACAACTAACTAAGTAGATCAGTTAATAAAATGACAAGTGATGAAGTCGTATCTACTCCAATCCACTCCTGACCACCAGTTTGGGGGACCAGCTTCTTGCTGTGTCTGCAGGAATGAGGATAAATGTAGTGTGTGTGTGTGTGTGGTAATACTAATGGTAATGTACAGAAGCACATTGCAATCACTTTATCGTAATAAGAGTTACTACCTTGTAATTATAAGAAAATAACTAATAATCTTGACAATAGATTATTGAGAAAAATTAATGTAGCCTGGGTTGGTGAAATTGGAAAAATAATTCCATATTCAGACTTCCCAGACCATTAACTCATGAATAAAACATTATTAAAAAGCAAACAATGCCCAGCCAAGATTTGTTATCATAGTTATGTTATCTTTTCATGCAATTCCTAGACAATTACTTCACAAGCTGTGTCATCAATGGAACACCACTTTCTGATGCTTTACTCTAGAAACAGGTTTCTCATGTGGCAACGCACTGGTAAGTCTGTTTATATACTTGTAATGAACCTTAAAGGTTTGGGTCAATGAGACATGACAGTCTCAGACCATAATGATTGTTTTTGACTCACTGTGTGATTGTTGTTCAGGTGGGGTTGGTACTGTGTAGCCTGAAGAAGCTTCATTTATGGGTCTGAAAAGCAGATGGAGGAGGGGACTACGAACACCATGAACCTGTTCCCCAGGGACAGCTTAAGCAGGTGCACAAAGCTGCTCCACAAACAGGATATGCATTCCAATACCCATAACACCATACTACTTAATATGCCAGAAGAATATTTAGTAGGGCTACGCCCAAACACATAGTTTGTCAAATTCAGTACCAGGATGTCTTACTGCATCCGGTCTTTTGCTGGATGCAAGCCAGCATGCTTTGTTGGCTATTCAGTGTAGCTGGTCGAGACGGAGCTAGTTCAAACCTTTTTATGCATTGCTATTGTTATTATTGGTAAGATAATCATATATTCTGGATAAAAGTGTATTCTCTGAATTAACTAATAAATATAGCTTTCAAGCATCTGTAGTTGGGAAAATTATAAATACTTAAGGAAATACCTCAGAAAGTATCTACAAAATTTAAGTATGGTAAATGTACTTGGTATGTTCCACTACTGAATAAGGTTGCATGTCACTCCTGCACTGAGCATTATCTTGACAAATGTTATTTAAAAACAAACCAACACACTGAGATATATTATCAATATGCTGATACTGCACTAGCAAACAAAAGGTTCTCCAAGTCTCAATAAAGCTACAGGAGAGGAGACGAGTTTTAAAGGAAAAAGACCAAGGCAGCAATAACACTCAAAACAAACCATTTACCAAATGAAAAAAGAACACTTCAAGAAACCCAATTCAGATGTTAAAAAAAGAAAACAAGTTAGTAAGAAGTAGCAGAAGGAGTAAATGAATTTATCTGTAACTTTTTCAACATAAACTTAAATAGGATTCTTGCTTTTTAGGTTTTTTGGTTAAGATACAGAAGTCTTGGCAGGCCAGACGTACACGACTCACGCTGCCTTATTCTCTTGCATTTACATATTTTAACTTGAGTCTGTTAGCACCATTACAACTAGGTAATTCTCAACTTAGTATGAGCCAGACAAGTTACTATTAATTGATCAAACTAAATTCCGACGGGCCAAAACACTTTTTGTCCAAAACAAATAGTACAAAAACACCTTTCTGAAGAGCACAAAACATTCAGATCTCAGCTCTGTATTTCAAGCCTCAAACTACCTGAATGGGAATTTCAATAAAGGCTCTCTCTCTCTTTCTGTGTGTTTTTGAAAGAGGTTACCTTATGGTTAGAAAAATGATCATGACTGAAATCTGCACAAACAAGCAAACTAGGAGGCCCACAAGTTCCCTGGTTTTAACAAGCACTCTTCACAATGTCTGACAGAAATCTGTATGTGTGGCTTGTTCATAATACAGTTTTCTGGGATTGTCATTACTTATTGATAGTGCTTCTGTTTAAAATGCAGCATCACAGCGGTAGGTGGCACAATACTGTCATAAACACACATATACACAATCGCACATACATTTTTTCAAAGCTGGGTTAAAGGAAATCAGCAAGACGCCATGCTTTCAGGCTCACTGGTCCTCTTTCGTACTTTTACTCTTTTCTGACATTCTCTTTCCCTTAATCTACATCTTCTTGTGTATTGTGCTGTTTTCCTTCTCCCAGTTTAAAATGAAAACTCAAACGAATTATTTACAATATTGTATAATTATATGAAAAGATCATTTCATTTGGAGATGTTCTTCAAAAAATTTTATATTGTATGTATATATATACATATTTTATTTAGTTAAATTAGGTATGCTCAGGACTTTTTACGTTTCTCTCTTTTCCTCTAGCCTACTGTGTTTCACAGATCGAAGGTTGGGCACACCGTAAGAGCAGAGACTATTGAACCTGTTGCACTCGTTAGCGGTATTATCTGCTCTGCTTCAAGGCAAAGTCAAATTTAAATACAGGCTGAATCCATCTGTGGTGTTCTCTTGGGAGAAGCACGGACTACAAACCAAATAAGAGGAGTAGAGCTGAGTGGAAAGAAAAGTCTGATAGCCGCCATGCTAATTTATGCAGTGTTAAATATCATCCTATCCTGTCCATAGGCTTCAGTTAGTGGTGACTAGAGCTGCAGGAGAAATATGGGTTGTCACAATTGTTTTATTACACAACAAGATCTTCTATAGTTGAGCCATCATTAGTTTCAGTGTCTTCACCAAGGACACTTCGACATGCAACAATGGGGGATTGTACCGGGTATCTTGTGGTTACAATTCAATTCAGTTTATTTGTATAGCCCAATTTCACAAATTACAAATTTGTCTCGGAGTGCTTTACAATCTGTACACATAGAAATCCCATTACAGAAGGACCACTCTCCCCCATGAGCTACAGCCGACGCCCTTTCGTACAAGTGGCTGATTACCTGCTCTTAAATATGAAAACACACAGATCTCTCCTTCTTTTAATCCAACAATCTGATTGTTTAGTTCTGCTAACGTTAGCTACCGTACTTTAGCTTAGCAGCTAGCGATGGCTTCCTTCTCTTCCTCTCCTTTTTCTTCTCTCTCTTGCATCTTGTGTCACATGTAGGCCTATAGCTATTCTTCTGCTTCCCGTAATGAAAACGGAAGATGTAATAAGTGTAGTTAAGTTGTAAGGTTGAAGGAAGTTCTCAGTGGGTTAGATATATGGCTCCGCACCATCGAAGCTCAGACATTACCTACATCAGTTAGCCTGCCCCCACCCATCGTCGATGCGGACAAACCAGACCTACTCTGCTAGCTGTTCCCCAGCAGCCACACGGACCACAGCATTCCCGGGGGCCAGAGCGGGCGACTTTGAATCTTGTTTGAAACGGCTGGCTAAAGATAAACGTAAATACAGTAAGATTGTAAGACATGCCAGCGGTAAAATTAATGTGGAATCGGTGCATATCGTAGTTCAACCGCTGGTTGTCGAGGTGGTGTCCAGCAAACAATGGGCTACATAGATAACTGGCAGACTTTCTGGATAAAACCTGATCTAAAAAAAGGAGAGACGGCATTCATCCCACTTTGGATAGAATGGGTCTCATTTCTGCAAATAAACCCAAATTGATTAATGGAATTAATCCATGACAACCCAGAGTTCAGATCTGGAAGCAGAGTTGTAGTCTTAAATTATTATCTGCACTTCCATTGAAACTCTGTAGAGAATGTGTCTGTCAAAAGTAACCAGAAAAGGAGTCATACGAAATAATCTCATGAATGTTAACACCACTATTTCAGCAGTGCAACAAAACAGGATAAATACATGTGGACTCCTATTAGACCTCTCTCCTCAAAAGCTGCATTAGTAAATGATTTAGAATCAGACAATCACAGTGATTTATTTTGTCTTACTGAAACCTGGCTGAGTCATGAAAAATATGTCAGCCTAAATGAATCAACTCCTCCATTAATTAATAATCTCATTCCACAAGGCACCGGCCAAGGAGGTGGAGTAGCAGCCATCTTTGACTGAGGCCTATTAATAAATCCTAAACATAAATTGTCCGTCCCAGATTGATCATCTTGTCCATAGTGCTACAGGCTCACTGAGAATGACACTAGACTCGATAGACGCTCTGAAGGAGAAGACGGTGAGGCAAAGGAGGTTTGCGGCCTGGTAAAACCCTCAGACCCGCAAATTAAAACAAACGTCAAGAAAGCTTGAAAGCACATGGCGTTCCACCAATTTGGAAGAATCACGTTTAGTTCGGTGAGATGGTCTTAAAATTATAAGAAGGCCCTCCAAAATGCCAGATCTCCTAAAAGAAGTGTTGCCTTTAATTAGCACCTATCTACTAGATATTATCAATGTGTATTTGCTAAGAGGCCATGTACCACATTTCTTCAAAGTAACTGTAATTAAACCTCTCCTGAAGAAGCCCACTCTTGATACAGAGGTGTTGGCTAACTACAGACCGATCTCTAACCTTCCCTTCTTTTCTAAGATCCTTGAGAAAGTAGGCGCAAACCAGTTGTGTGACTTTCTACATTTGGGCAGCACGGTGGCTCAGTGGTTAGCACTGTCGCCTCACAGCATGAAGGCCCTGGGTTTGAATCCCGGTCGTCCCGGTCGTTCCAGGTCCTTTCTGTGTGGATTTTGCATGTTCTCCTCGTGCCTGCGTGGGTTTACTCCGGTTTCCCCCACCATCATTAAGACATGCACCGCAGCCTCACCCCGGTTCGTATGGATGTGAATGAATGTTGGTGGTGGTCGGAGGGGCCGTAGGCGCTGATTGGCAGCCATGCTTCCGTCAGTCTGCCCCAGGGCAGCTGTCGCTACTGATGTAGCTTACTACCACCGGGATGACTGTGTGTGTGTGTGACTACTGGACTCTGTTAAGTGACTTCAGGTATTTAGAGAAGCGTTATATAAAATTGAAGGTTATTATTATTATTATAAGTTTATGAAAGGAGTTTCAGTCAGGAATTAGAAAACACCACAGCACAGAGACTGCACTGGTGAAAATTAAAAATTACCTTCGAATTGCATGAGATAAAGGACTCATTCAATTCAATTCAGTTTATTTGTATTGCCCATTTTCACAAATTAGAAATTTGTTAGAGAGCGTCCAATATGTCGCCGTGTGAAAAGAAAACGGATATATCTGCGCTTCCAAGTGGTGAAGATGGGACAAGTAGAACTCGGAGTAGCTCTCCTGCTCCGGGTTCAAGAGTAGAAATGTTTTGTTTTGCAAAGGTTGAACAATATTGTTGTTTTGAAAAGATATGCAGTGTAAAACTCTTTATTTCCAATTATTTGAACTTGTTTGGTCTTAGTTTTTCACAGGTTGTGCTTTATTTTTATTATCTTGAAAAGATAGTCAGTGCAAAACAGGTTTATTGCAGCTACAACAGGCAATTTTTTTTGCCAATTGTTAGTTATTTTTTAAAGATATAACTGTATTTGTATTCTGTGAAAATGATTGAAAACTTGTATTATTTTTACGTCTGATGTAGAAATCTGGTTTAATTGAAAGTGATTGCAAATGAATTATATTATTTGAAAAAGCACAGATGGAGGGGTCACAACAAGTTGTTATTTCAATAAAAATTCAGCATGGACAAAAGTGGGGCATGACAGAAAAAGTTTCAGAAACCACTGCAGTACATAGAGAATGAAAAAGGGCTTATTTCAATTTTCTTTTTAGGAATGTTCCGTTTAATATCTAGATGGCATAAACAGTTCTGAAAGGAAACAAGGCCCGGCAATTTCTAGATTCTCCCTGCCAGTCCTACCGAAAGGGTGTTTGGCTCTTCAATGCTGATAATGATGTAGTTTCAGGCTACACCATCCTCACATCATTTGAGCCCAGTGGTCTTGGAGCATGAGGCTGTCATGGGGCATTCAAGTGCTTGTCCTGGCTAATAAAGCATGAAATAGCTATATACAGTATGTATTACATTATAAGTACCACACCAACTAGCTAATCTGTTAAACTGCACCTATTTTGACCATCTCAATTAGCTTCTTTTGTACATGTTTTAAAATTTTGGTTTTGCATTATGTGATCGCTTCTTGCATACAATTAGTTACAGAATTCTTATACTGCCTTTAATTGTCGAGCATCTTTACATGTTAACTTTTATAACTTTGTTTTAGGTTGGCAAAAGCACCAACTATAGGTGTTTGTGTCGGTCGATCCCCCCCTGAAGCCGTAAACCGAGGGGAAACACTGCAAAATAAACTGAATTGAAGTCAAATTAGTCCCAAAATTATCGACTCGAATACATTCATTCGATTACCAATTTATATTCCATTTGTTACTGTTTATTGATACTAGAGATGGAAGAGATAATCTATCTGGAAACACATCTTTGCAACTGTTGTCTCCATGTTACACTAACAATGTTGCCTTCCTGGTATGTATCCAAATAACCATCATGGTGTGTTGCCTGTTTTTACATTACACTCTCTCCAGGTAAGCCTGTGATTTGTACTGTAATCCTCTACGTAGCATGGCAGGTGGACAGACAGCCTCTGTGCCTTTGAGTGTGTCTGGTGGATTCTTTTTGTTTGCACGTTTGAGAGTGTGTCAATGTGCCATTATGCATGTGTGCACACCCTATGTATGATGATGATGATTTGTGTCTGTGTGTGTATATATATATATATATATATATTAGGGCTGTCAATCGATTTAAAAAAATTAACTAATTAATCGCACATTTTGAAATTCATTAATCGCGATTAATCGCAATTAAAAGTTAAAAGTTAAAAGTTCATTCTTTTTAAAGACCAAACTTCACACAGAGCTGTGTTTCAAAGAGGCTCCTACCTATAAAGTGCCAGGGAGGTATTTAATATTGTGGATGATAAATTGTTTCTTTAGTGAAACATCAGATTAGTAAAAAAAAAGAAGTATATTGAGACCCCATTGGTCCTGTCATCTTTAACATTGAACAGCAGCAGAACCAGTGGCCTTGGTGACTGACTGACATTCAAATATGTCACGTTCACCCTCTGGAGGCTGGGCTCATTTTATACATTTTACAAACACATTTAAATTCACCTTTTAAAGTCTTTTGCATATGACACATACCCATGTGTTCTACATCAAACATTCCAGAACAATCTCAGCTCTATTCAATGAGGCTCAGTTGTCCTGGTGCCATGTTCTCTGCTCTCTGACTGACAGGCTGCTATAGAGCTTCACCTGTGAGGTGGGAGGTCCTTTGTGATTTACTGAGTGTTCATAGTTGTTTTTTTCCCAAAATGTTGACAGACAAACGGATTGACCAATCACGGTGAAGGTTTCGTGTCACGAGTTCTTTCCGCGCCGCGTCACCCGACACTTCGCCCCTCCGTTCCTCTGTGTATCAGAGGGGGAGACGGGAGGAAGGAGCGGAGGACAGGCTGTCAGCGTTAACGCGTTAATCTATGCGATAAATTTGGCCGCGTTAACACACTAAAATATTTTAACGCAATTAACGCAACTTTGTTTACTTCCGGTGTTCGTTGAAGTTTTTACACTCAAACCGAGTGTCAAACCGCGGCAGTACGGTTTAACACTGTTTCCGTTTTTAAAACAATTATTTTTCCGCGAAAATAAGAAGCAGAAATCATTTTAAACTCGTGGATGAATCAGTCGGGTTTCCTCCTGCTCCTCCTTCCTCCCGTCTCCCCCTCTGATACACAGAGGAACGAAGGGGCGACGTGTCAGGGGACGCGGCGCGGAAAGAACTCGTCACACGAAACCTTCAACGTGGTTGGTCAATCCGTTTGTCTGTCAACATTTTGGGAAAAAACAACCAATGAACACTCAGTAAATCACAAAGGACCTCCCACCTCACGGGTGAGGCTCTATAGCAGCCTGTCAGTCAGAGAGCAGAGAACACGGCACCAGGACAACTGAGCCTCATTGAATAGAGCTGAGATTGTTCTGGAATGTTTGATGTAGAACACGTGGGTATGTGTCATATGCAAACGCCTTTAAAAGGTGAATTTAATTTTTTTTGTAAAATGTATAAAATGCCCCCAGCCTCCAGAGGGTTAACGTGACATATTTGAATGTCAGTCAGTCACCAAGGCCACTGGTTCCGCTGTTGTTCAGTGTTAAAGATGACAGGACCAATGGGGTCTCAATATACTTCTTTTTTATTACTAATCTGATGTTTCACTGAAGAAACAATTTATCATCCACAATATTAAATACCTCGCTGGCACTTTATAGGTAGGAGCCTCTTTGAAACACAGCTCTGTGTGAAGTTTGGTCTTTAAAAAGAATGAACTTTTAACTTTTAACTTTTAATTGCGATTAATCGCGATTAATCGCGATTAATTAATTGCAATTTCAAAATGTGCGATTAATTAGTTAATTTTTTTTAATCGATTGACAGCCCTAATATATATATATATACACACAGACACAAATCATCCCAGGTGTTATTGAGAATTAAGGCAGACTAACACACAGTAGTGATACTGTCATTTTGTCTGCACATAGAAAAACAACACACATTTGATCTCTCTCTTTATCTCTCTATAAGTGAAAACTGCTAACCTGCTGGTTGCACAAGATACAAAGTGAAAGTCATTCATATGCATCCTCTGGAGACCATGAATGTATATGATCTAATTGCCATCCATTCAACAATTGTCAATGCATTTCATTCAAATGAAAATATATCAAGCATGTGTGGTGCTGAATGGATAGTTGGGTATCAACATAGTCCATGGGATTCATCCTCTTTAAAGTAGAAGTAATATGGCATTTAATTGAGGGATTTTCAGGTAGATGGTCAATAAATGTGGGGTTAAAATGGAAATTTTAGTAGGTTGGTATGTCTCTATGTCCAACAGTTTAGGATCATGTCTTGCACAATATTGTGACAACTTGTAGTCAAATAGCCATGTTGACAGTTGGTTCGGCATGCATGATTCAGAGTCATTCCTGTTTGTTTAAATGAAGGGAACTTTACGATCAGGTCAACATTTCCACTTGAAAAATACTAATTTAAACATATTTACTGTACTGTAATATGGATTTTCCATTTTCATTTAAGGTCCCCTTTTTCTCTTTTACCATGATCAAACCAGGTGGTATGATTGTAAATAGAAAATATTGACATTCAAAGTCCATGGGGGGTTGCACTCCCTAATCAAAGATACTTGGCTTTCCTACAGCTGTCTGCTTAGTGCTAAATGACAAAAGCACTCAGTCAAACCAACATAGCATCAGTGCAATTGGCTGAAATGAATCATCGGGATCTAAACTGTTCACAGCGCTCTTGACAAGAGGCACTTTAATGAGGACTGCACACACAAACACACAGACATTTTTTTCTAATTAGTTTCACGGTCTACACTGGATTACCAAGCTTGAATCAACTATTAAACTATGATTCAAACACCAACAAAAACTTCAGAGAAAAAGTCACAGTGGGGTCTCTGTGATTTCATTCAATTTCAGTTTGTTTTCTTGCTGTGTTACAATTAAACACATGTCGAAAAAATACAGTAGAGTGGGTCATCCATTGATCAAAAGATTGCTAGTTCGATCAACGGCTCCTTAACGTGTTGAAGTATTCATGAGTAAAACAATTTTGAAGACCTTCTACCTCAAGACTCTTGAAAAAAAGAAAGGTTTTCTCTGCAGAAGAAGCACAGTAGTACATGACTGTGTCATCAGCATACAGATGGTACTTGCAAATTCTGAATTTCTTTCAAATGTTAAACACTGAGAAAAATATGTTAAAAAGCTATGGAAGATCTACAAACAGTGACACCGATATAAATGTTTTATCCATAGCTTCTTTAATGTCATCCATGAATTCAAAGTGACAGGTAAAGTGCAATCCCTTGATTGAATTTTGTATACAAATAAATACAACAGTTAAAATGTTGGTAGCAATTAATTATTCTAATATTGTAATGTAATCAAAACGAGGTGAAAACACACACACAAAGAAAGATTCAACATTCAGATCTACAAAGCTTCACAATTTATTGCAGACACTTTACATGTTGACTGTATGGCTGCATAAATCTCTGGTTTATGCAAGTGTGATTTATTAATCCAGAATAAATTGAGTAATTATAATCATCACTTAAACTATTCCTTAACTTTCATCTCAACCGGATAAACCGTGTCAGTAATTTCCCCCTCAGACTCTATTTTTATTTTTTATAAGAGCATCAAAGGTGACTTGATAATACTCGTCTTTTTTTTAGGATATATAATGTTAGTTGAGTCAGTTATTTGGCCTGATTGCAAATGTTTCGCTGTTTAATGTTCAGCTAAATCAGTTGAAAGCCACATGGTGGTCGGTGTTGTGTTTTGTGACACTGACGTTCCATCTTGGCGTAACTGAAGTTCTGATTAATCCCAGCTGCTGAGATGTGGCTTAGTTTCTGCAATGGTGCAGTGTTTTACAGTGTTTTACTTTGTTGCAATTTCAATATATTCCATATTGAACTTGAATCAAATCCTGTTTTCAGAAGAAACAACCAATTAGCATTCAGGAGCTTGCGACTAAACTACCCATCATCTCAGTTTTACCTGTAATTTGGTTATTGCTGGAAACTATTAGCAGTTAGTTCCTAAAGTATGGTAGATATGTCATTGCCCTTGTCAATGTAATTGTTAGAATTTTTCAAAAACTTTTATTTCGGAGACAAACTTGATTATTACATTTTCCAAACCAATTATCCGATTTATGGCGGTGGGGGGTGCTGGAGTCAATCCCAGCTGACATTGGGAGCTGGCAGGGTTCACCTAGACAGATGTCCAGTTCATCGCAAGGCAATGCACAATCTGATCAGCCATGTTAAATGTTAAGTCCGTAAGAAGGCTGTCTAAGAGTCCGAATAAAATGCCTGGCTCTGATTAGAGCCACTGCTTTGAGAAATAACAGGGACTAGCTGCAATCCCTCAACTCACTGCAAACACTTTTCTGATGAGCGGATTGGACTCCACTTGCTTGGGCTTGTCTGTAACTCGATTGGTCCTTCCCAATGGAATTTATAGCATGTTGTCGTTATTAATTAATTAATAACGACACAGCCTGCTGAACTTGGAGTGGCTGCCGCTGCTGTGGTCTTCTCTGCATTAGAGAATATGTTGTGTGAATTTGGTGACGCCCCCTTGATTAGGTACCTCTTTTTGACCAACAATTGTTTTGAGGTCGTCATCGTGAAAAAAGCCTTGAATATGTATGGTCCCAGAGGCTTATCTTCAGTGACCACCTGACCATTCAAGAGGTGACATTCTCAGTTCAAAGCTCTACTTGTACAAAAGAAAAAATGTAATGGGTGGAATATTTTGACATTTTGTAAAATTCATGCTGCCCTGAGGTTGAACCCTTCCCATAGTAAACATTCCATTAAGGTGGAAATTCAATTGTACAATCTCAAAATATAATCCAGCATGGAATCCAATTATCAAATCCAAAGATTTCCACATTTGCAAGAAAATGTATTTCCAAATAACCAACACTCAATGATTCAACTGCTTTTTATTGAGGTCCAGATCTTAATCCTTAATGTATAAGTGGAAGATACTACTAATTTACTATCCTAAACTTTCTTTGCTTCATGTGCCAATGAGCCTAGAATAACGATCACATCCAAAAGAAACATGTTTTGCTGTTTGTCAATCAAAACATGCTAACATTACATAAATGTTTCCTATCTCTTTGTTAAAACAAAAGAGTGAGATTTGATAAGAGTTTGAAAAAAAGAATTTGTTGACATGTTGTATGAGGAGATACTGAAAAGCTTTTGATGCAGCAGCAGTTGGTTGAGCTGAGAAATGACCGATCCCGCTAAAAGCTCTAATTGATGATTATTATAGCAAAATAGGGGGGCTGTAGCATGTGTACTTGCCATTATGTTAATGTATCCTTTGTTCTGCATGTATATACTGTTGCTCACAATATATATCTGTGTGAGAGCTCAGAGTGTACACATTGTCTGTGGTGCAGTGTGAGTACAGGGAGTTATTGCTGGTATAAATCAAGCGCTGTAATTGGTCAGGAGCTATAACCACAGCAGGAGGTCCTGCCTCAGGCTGCTACTAATTGGCCGCCTGCCGCGAAGCGGGACACACCGTTGGTCCAAACTATTCACTTAACACCGGAGCATCCACAGGTGTGCATGTTTGTGTGTTGTAAAAGTGTATTTTTCTTCTTTATTCCTTTTGGTATGTAATATGTATTCTTGTTTTACCCTCGTATTCATGAACATAGTTGTGCAGTGTACACATGTTTGTGTGTTCTATACACAGGTTAAATTAAAGTAAGTAATGGTATACTATGTACGATATATTGTTCTTGGTTTCTTCTGTCTTTTTCTTCTGCAGTGTGTGTGTGATTTTATTTCTCATGATGTTGGGACTTGCCTTATTTTTTGGGAAAAAACATCATTACAGTTTGAGTTGAATGTATTGGAAGGATCAGACTACAGGAGTTCTGGGCTGATTTAATTAAGCCCATTTATTTTCATAAATTGTGAAGGGTTTCAATTCATCCCCATCCTAAACACATTGTATCTACTGAACCACAAGGCTATTTGAATAATTACGGGATTAGAATAAAGACAAAACGTGTGAGATTAGTTAGATGTGTATAATAGCAGTATAATATTTATATTTTTGGAAGACTGAACATGGAAAAAAGAAGAACAAACTAATTCCAGGATGAATATCTCTTTTAAATGACACATTTGCCAGTTTTCACTCCTATCATAGCACAATATGTTAACGCTATTTTGTGTGCATTCACTGGAAAAAAAGACGTTGTGCTTTTGCTTTGTCTGAGAAGAGATTGGAAGGTAATGTCTGAATCGGTAGGTTGTGAGGTATACGCCAGTGTTCGCATTCTCGCATTAAAGACTAATTCTGTCCTTTTCATCGATGTATTTGGTTTTGTTTGGCTTTGGTTGTTGAGTTGTGTATTTGGGACTTGTAGAAATTGACTTTTAGCACTGGCGTTGCTGTTGATTATGATATGTGGCATCAATATATTCGTTAATGGTTCATAAAATGTAGATCTTTTTCAACACGATGTGAAACTATTTGTGAACACATGAAACCCCTATTTTAGTGGGACGTGTTGCTTGGAAGGCTCCATTCACTCCTCCCAATGATCAGAAAGGGAAAATAGCAGAGGACATTGGTCAGTACTGGCGTTCAGTACTTATCTGGTAATATAAGGGGTTTACAGATCCAGTCTCAAACCTCAGTAGCCTTTCACAGACTCATCACTTTACCAATAACTTCAAACATGTTTGATATTTACTCGTTAAAATCTGGATAATGACGTGTCTTCCTTCCATACATTACCATAATAGCCAATGAGAGACAAGCCAGAGCAGCTGATGTGTTTCCAAGCTACAGTAAAAGTTATAGCACTTGATGCTAACCTTTGCTCGCAGACCACTGTTGATCAAAATGGACCTAAAATCTCACTTCGAGTTCTCGCTGAAGAATAGAAAACGTGTTGACCTCCCCAGCCTTCAAATCCACACTTTCAGCATTCTGCTTTAGTTTTTTCCTCAATGCAAATCAATTATACAGCAAGTTGTCGAACCACGTAAGCCTGCGTTTTGTTTACAACTGCTTCCACATGGGATCACGTGAGGTGGTTTATTGCTCCCTCTGGCACAAAAATCTTAATAATATTCTGCAGTCTGTGATGAGCCTTAACTGTAAAATATTGACGTGTGTGCATGTTTGATATTAGAGAGAAGAACCTCTTTGAAGATTCTTCTTATAAGTGTCTTGCAACACCATTTTTGTTAGAATTTGAAAAATCCTGTAGTCTTAGCTCGAGTAAAGTGATGGAAACACCCCATATGTAGTTGTGTTTTTGTGTGTGTCAGTTTAAATCACCAGATACAACTAAATGATGAATATCCAATCCGGAAGTCAAGATTCGAAAAGGCTTTTTAAACGTTCAGAGTAATAATGGTATCATACTACAGGTGAGACAGAAGTTACCAATTGTCAACGAGAAAAACGTATCCATACTAAATCTCACACAGCCACAGAACCACATTGGTTGAGGTAACATTATAGTGAACTGGGATACCAGTGTGCAAAGGATTTAGGATTGCAAAAGTAATGACCTGCTCATTCTTAAACAATAAGAATGTAGGAATCTGCCCATCAATATCAAACTCGGTAGTTATTGTAATCTTTACTGAATGCTTGTACATGTCATTCTTACAATGAGCAGTGTTGCTTTAGCAGAGAAATGATCAGTGTTGGGAAGTAACTGTTTGGATCTTTTATACTCTGTGCTTATTTCTCCTTGCGACACATTTTCATTTCCTGAAAGTTGTCCATTACCTCTACACATTCAAGTAGTAGGAAAATGTTGAACGTGCACGTATAGGCAAAAAACTGTCGCACATAACCCCAACGAAGGGACGTAAATGATGTTGTGATGTTACTTTGTCCATGCTGAAACTTATGCGGCAAGCATTAATAACACTGAACACGCAACGCAATATCTTTAATTTTCTGAGTAATTAATTGTGTAAGGGATTGCAATTCCCAAAACAGTTATTTCGTTACCAGACTTAAACGTTAATTCAATCATCACATACATACAGGGACATAAATTAAATTGGAACTTCGTGCCTGGGAGTAACTTGAGGTTCAGTCCCTCTTTCAAGGTCATGTTGATATGCGGACAGGAGCCAAGGATTGAGCCACCAATCATCGGACCCTATGAGACGGCATAGATCCTATCTGCTGATGGATCATCGAGGTCTGGGTCGTGGAATTCCTGCTACCGACGACGCCACTGTCCTGTTGAGACTCCGCCCACTGTTGAGACTCCGCCCACTCTGCCTCTCTACCGCCATCTGCCTGATGGATCGTGGAGGTCTCCATCGTGGAATATGCCTACTATGAACTATTCATACACTGTCACATTCATTGAATGTATTTTAACTCTAAATCTGTCCTTCTGTACACATTACATCTATTGCACCTGTCCATCCTGGAGAGGGATCCTCCTCTGTTGCTCTCCTGAAGGTTTCTTCCCTTTTTTCCCCCCTGAAGGGTTATTTGGGAGTTTTTCCTGGTCCGATGTGAGGTTTTGGGGCAGGGATGTCTATGTGTACAGATTGTAAAGCACTCCGAGACAAATTTGTAATTTGTGAAATTGGGCTATACAAATAAACTGAATTGAATTGTATTTAATTGAGTCCAGACACTGGTGGTGTTGTAGAAGAAGCGAGAAGCGTTGCCGTAATGCCGATTGGAGGAGCCTGGGGTAGAGGAGGGTTCGCAATGACCAGAGCTGAAACGACAACTGACAGCAACAGAGGAGAACACATTTAAAAGTTTTACCAACGACGCTGTGATAGGCTTACAAAACTGGGCTGCCTCTAAATAGTTGGTTCATTCATCGGGCCCGCCCCCAATCAGCTAATGGAGTAACTGCTTGTGAATGAACCAGCTGTAACAAATGTCTTCCTGTCTGAACTTTTGCTGAGCTACATTTACATGCCAAAAGACTGAGGAATACTTCAACAACACCTCCGATACAAGTGGCAAGGCATCCAGACCAATACGGATTACAAACCTCTAACAGTGGTTCTTAGCCTGGGTTCAGCCGAACCACTTCGGCAAGTCACTCCCAGGGGTTCGTCAGGGGTCAAGACACACACAGTATAGCCCGGTTCACACTAACAATGTCAGGGCCGTTTTTGTCTGTCGTCAAAACATTGGCTGTCAACATTTTGCCAACACACCATTTTTCTTCGCCGTGTTATGCTGCGTTCACACCAAAAGCGTTGCGAAGTCAATGCACAGACGTGAAGAGAATCAATAGACCGAAGTGAACAATTCACCTGACGCAATTAACGTTGAGACGCTCCGTCCGTCATCACTGACGTCGTGGCGTTGTTGAATCTAACTGGCTGCTGCTACTCTAGTAGCGCTGGAAGCGGAAGTTGGTGAAATTTACCAAGCTGTGTGAGCCGACACAAGGCCGTTAGATGCTCCGAAATAATAGATATGCAAGTATATCTTCTCACGCGAATAAAGCGTTGAGAGGTGTGAACACAGCATTCAATTCCAAATATTTGGTTGCTTAGTAAAAATTTGTTAAACTAAATAATTTCAGCCCACTCATATTGTCATCACGCTCCGCTTGGCAATCATTGGCTGCAGCTGATGATGCCACATTTGATATCAGTGCTGCAGGGAACTTAGTTGACTGGCTGTTGTGATTTTATGTAATTTGTGATTTAAAAAAAATCTTTTAATCATATAGCTATGTCGAGCAAAAAAAGAAAGTGGTTAGACGAATACGGACAATATGTAGTCACGTGTATAAAGGAACGTAATGAGAGTCAGCTTCCTCAGTGCATGATTTGCAATGCCAAGTTGAGCAATTCTAGTCTAGCACCGGCAAAACTAAACGAATACTTCCTAAAGCTGCATGGAGATGGGAAATACAAGAACACAACGCAAGCTGAATTCAAGGTGAAGAGAGCCCAATTCGAGGAAAAAACTACTCTGCTTGTTCTCCGGTTTGTACCCATCAAAAAAAAAAATCCTCACAGCATTGTACGAAGTTGCATATCTGGTCGCAAAGCAGGGCAAACCACACACCATTGGTGAAACACTCGTAAAACCAGCGGTATTGACGATGGTGAATATCATGCTGGAAAAACTGCTGAAGATAAGTTCTGTCAAGTTCCTCTTTCAAATGACACTATCAACAGCAGAATAGACAATGCGAGCAATGACATCTTGGTTAAAATATTTGCTGATATAACCTTTTTAGCCCCACCCGATTTTTGAGGTTTCTGCTCGAAATGACATACCCAAACTAAAAAGGGTGTAGCTCTGCAACCACAAAAGCTATTTGAATAATGTTGGTGTTATAATAAAGGCAACACGTAAGCTTTTGTTCAGATGTGTAAATGTTAGTATATATATTACTGGTTAAGCGTAAATAAAGATGAAACTTCTATGAAAATAGAAGTTTCAGGTTCGATTAGAAAAAAAAGCACTTTCAGGATGAATATCTCCTGGATGGATGCACAGCAAAGGCCTAAAATAACCCAGATAATAACACAACGTGTGAACAGACTCTCTGCAAAGTATGACTCAGGAAAAATAAAGCAGAACAATAGTTGTAGAGTTTTTTGTAAAGAGAATTTAGGCGAGGTCTCTAAGATTTGCATTTGGGCACATCATCATCTGTGCCATTTGACTTTTCTTATGCAACAAACCATTTATTTCACTTTCACTTTTACTTGTGGTGTTCAATACATCCAAATACTTCATTCTGTGACTTTAAAACAGTAAACCAAAGATAACAAAATGATCAAACAAAGTGCACGTGTGCGTGCGTGCTGCACGTAAAGACGGTTTTTGGATCCGTCAAAGAGCAGCTGTTACGCATGGAGACATCTCCGCCGGGGAAGGGCAGATTTTAAAGAACGACGATTTGCTGGCTGTAAAGCTATGAAGCGATTACTATTTATGTGTCCTTTGGTTCATATCTCTGTGATACTTTGGTGCAGAAGGATTATGTAAAGATATTTAGAATCTGTGTGAAGTCATCTTGCTTTCTAACATCTCGTTTTTTACGATAGCTCAAAGCTATATGTCGCTAGCTCCGGAAACATTCTGAGTGGGCCGACACCTGACAAAATTATGATTATGATATTTTAATTTTTATTTCAGTTGGTGTTTGAGTTGTGTTGAAATGGCTCACTGATACTTGTAGCCCAAGTTGTCTTCTTTAATTTGATGTACAACATCAACATATTTTCTCATGTTTATTATAATATTATAGACAGTTTATAACACAATATCAAAAATGCACCCAAAAATAAAATAAAGCCCAGCAAAATTCAGCCTCCAACTCGATGAGACCACCGATGTTTTCAATCTAAGTCAGCTTGTTGTATTTGTGCGCTATATGAAAGACACTGAGATAAAAGGGCGAATTTTTAGTTTGTAAGCCTCTTACAACACCAACCAAGGAAGTAGATGTAAAGAAACTCGTGGATGACTTCTTCAGAGACAGCGATCTTTCGTGGAATATGGTTTCTGCAGTTTGTTCGGACGGAACTCCAGACATGCTGGGACAACACTGGTTTTGGATCAATGGTGAAATCCGATGCACCACACATCATTGTCACGCACTATGTTCTACACAGGAATGAGTTGGCAACAAAAAACGTGCCTCCAAAACTGGCAGAAGTATTACAAATTGTAGCTGAATGTGTGATACATGCAACATAGTGCTATGAAGCACTGCATCTTCGAAGAGCTGTGTCAGGAAATGGGCTCTGAATTCGAGGTACTTCTGTACCATTCTAACGTTCGGTGGTTACGGTGCTGAATCGTGTTTTTGCCATGAATGTGGAATTAGCTCTGTTTTTGCAAAAGTACATTGTCATGCAGATTGCTTCGAAAATTCTAAGTTCATTCTCATTTTGGCGTTCATGGCCAATATTTTTCGATGCTCTCAATCATCTCAATCAACAGATGCAAGGCGGTGGAGTCAACATCATCGAAGCGTAAGAAAACCTGAAGATGTACCTATGTAAACGCCAAAAAGAGAATGACAACTTCACAAACTTTCCCCTGCTGGACGACTGTGTCAGTAAGATCAAAGATGTGTATGGATGTGTGATGTTGGGCTATACAAAATAAATGGACTTCTGAATTGAAATTATATGAACATAATGTTTGACGAAGATATATTTCTGTTCATTTTCAGGTTCATATTGGTAATTTATACGTAGTTTATGTATGCTTCAATGTAAAAAAAGGAAAGAATATTCCTGTGTTCAGTCGGTTTGTTTCAAGGGAATTGTGTTTCTGGCCAACAGATTGGGTCCAAGTGCACTTCCTGTCAGCTCATTCTCAAATTCTCTGCAACCATAAATAAATTGGGACAGATTTTAAATGTCGTCGTATGAAACTAGAAAATGGTCTATATATTGTAAAGTTTCGGCCCTTTAATTGAGGCTAAATCCCTTGAAGATAAACTACATTTAATCAGTTTAAAACCCTGAGCTGACAAAGTTATATGTACCCCCTGATCCAATTACTTATTTACTGCAGTTTAATCAATTTACAATAGGCCATTCTCACCTACCCGCCGAGCAGCTAATAAAATCTAATCCATCATTTTTGCTGCCTTCATTAAGCATTAATGAATATTTAAACTGTGGTGCATTTAATGGCTCCAGTGTGTGTGTGAGAGACAATAAGAAAAGAAACACATATGTTGTGATATGATATTATAATATGATATGTGATATGATCACTCCACTCTTTCCATCCCCTCCCTCTGGTCAGCCAAGCGCATCACCGCAATTCCTGTACGTCATCACCAGTGTTGGGCAAGTTACTGAAAATTAGTAATTAGTTACAGTTACTAGTTACTTCTTTTTAAAGTAATGTAATTACTTTACTAGTTACTGTATATCAAAAGTAATTAGTTACTAGCGAAAGTAACTTTTACGTTACTTTTATGTCTGCTTTTTTAATGTAATGAACAGTACTGAACAGTCAAACACAATAAACATATTTTGTAGACCTATTTATTGCAATCAACAGGGCAACAGGCCTTCAAATCAAGCAGTAGTAGGCCTACAAAAGTCCCTTTTAATACTTAACTTTATCCAAAATAACTGTCTCTTAGATGTGGATAGGGTCTTTGCGCCTGCACATAATTTACAACTCACCACTACATTTTTGTCTCTTATTTCGACGAGCGAAAAGTAATGTCCATACTTCCAGGAGAGAAAGCTCGTGCTATCCGCACTGTCGGCCATGATGTGGTTTAATGCTCATTGATTGATTCGATTGGTGTATATTGTAGCGACCCTGTGAAGTGGCTGTCAATCACATGCTGGTCGAGGGGGCGTGCCTGTGATTGGCGGAGTAGAGGGGAGGCGGGGTTAACCTGCCGGAAAACGGGAGTTAAGGTTGGTTGACGGGAACCGTTGTTGTTGACGTTCGAGCTGCTAAACTGAGAGGAGCACGCTGTCTGTAACATGTAAATCCGCATCATGTAAGCACACTGTGTTGGTGGATGCCCAATAAAGTGAGGATTAATAACGTTGTCCCGTCTCCGTGTCATCAGTGCCATAACGTCCGAGACGTTACAATATCATTGTGCCAACAAGGTCCTGCGATGTCGGATCAGAAGCAGCTAAAGTAGGCCTAGCTTGTCTTCTTGTCTGCAAGTGTTCATTTTTCACAAAAGAGAGTAACGCGAGTAACGAACTCATTTAAATTTCAGTAATTGTAACTGCGTTAGTTGATTAAAAAAAATACTTCGTTACATGCTCGTTACCGCTAAAAGTAGTGGAATTACAGTAACGCGTTACTTATAACGCGTTACTCCCAACACTGGTCATCACAACAATCTACATGAGCGAGTTGCCTGCCTCCACCATGGATGTAGGTTTGGTCTCAGCATTGGTAGGGACAGCCTCCTGCTGTGTTTTAGCTATTGCATTTACTATTTGGGTGTGAACTGGCCTTTTCTCCAATGGTTTGTTGTAACAGCATGATGGTGTGCTTTACTCGCTTGATGGCAATTAAAGCTTTCGATGGCATTTTTCCAATAACTAAAACCATTTAAGCCGAAGTCTGGGTCATTCTTTTTTTCCAAAATGGTCTTTTTTATGGTGTATGCTTTTTCTATGTTGGGCTATAATGCAGCCACATACACTGACTATACCACTTTGCCTGAAACTGTAACTTATTGTGCTGAAGTTGCTGTAGTTTGACGAATTTCGGATCAGGCTGATTAGGTTCACTCGTCATGTCCATATCTGCTACACTAACTTCATGACGGTCACTGTCACTCAAACTGACCGTTCCCTAAAAAGCAAAGAAAACTTAGCCTAGTCTGCCCATGTTTTAACATAATAGTAATTCACTTAAAACAGGTGGACAATGATTACAATGTCAGCTATGATAATACACCTCAACATAGAATCAATTTTAGAGCTCACCTCACCCTGATGGTGTTATGGTGAGAACAAAACATGGACCCAAAAGCAGTACACAGGATTAGATTCAGGTTTAGGTTAAAAAAAGGTTTCAATTGAGCCGAGCAGAACTATAGTCTGGCAACGGAAAGGAAACAAAAACGATCTGACAGCATCATGCAGGAAGTAGTATGTGCATTTATTTTGAAAGCAATTTGGAATATATGTGTAAACTAGCGGGAAAGAGGTGGTAACCATTTAAGCCACTAGAGGGCGCTGTATTTTAGGGAAAGTCAGTAGGACCTAACGAGTGTCACGTGACTGACTGGTGGCGTGTTGGTGGTTTTCCCGTGTGAGTAAATGTGTTATAAATATGTTACAAATGTTGTTTCTATGTTAACCTATCGAAAGATGTTCACTAATATGAGCACATAGAAGTATATAAATGTATTGTATGTCGCTAAATTTGCCGATGGTGATGTCAAAATGTATGATGTTTACTGATTTTGTCACGATCACTGTTTTATTGTACCACTGTACTAGTGTATTAAAAATGGGTAATCCTCAGAGCAACGCAGGATTCACGAACAGACTGAGCATTCGCTGTTGCCCACACAAGATGTCCGTACTATGTTGTCTTTTGTCATACAGATGTGTAATAAACTGCTGTTACTACAAGCCTGCCCAGCTCCATGAGAATCATTTGTCCAGGAGACATCTCACAGAGGTTACAAGTGCAATCTCGGCTCCCTCCTCATTTGAACACCTTGGCTTCAAACTGTCTGGTCCCAAACCCCTGGTTACTGCAGTAATTTACCGCCCCACAAAACCTAACCCTGCTGTCCCGTCTGATCTGTGTGAATTTCTCATACAACTATGCGCCATCTCTCCATCCATTCTGCTATTCTGTGACATCTTTAACTACTTCAACATCACCCAACATATCGACGTTCCTAGCCATATAAAAGGACACACACTTGACCTGGTCTGCCCCTCCGGTATTACCATAAGCAATTTAACCAGCATTGGCCTCAACATCTCTGACCACATGGCTATCACCTTGGACATAGACATCCCCACCCCACAGGTTAAGCAGAGTCGCACCATAACATTCCGGAGCATCAAGTCCATCAAGCTTCCATCACCACCGTTTCTGCCTGTGCCACTTTTTCGACTGTGTCCTACACTTGCCTGGTCAATTTCTATAATGAGGCACTCTCCTGCTGTCTCGATGTCGTTGCCGCCAGAAAAGCCAAACTCGTCTCCTTACCCCACTCTGCCCCCCGGTACACTGACCAACTTTGCCATCTCAAAGTGCAGGGCTGTCAACTGGAACTGGAACGTCTTGCCAACGAAGCTGGACTCACTGTTCACTTTGATGCCTTCGAACTCCTCTTCCAATGACAAAATTGCAATACACAACCAGCTGGCTGCCCCCTCCCCATCTACTACCCCCTTCCCCCAGCCCTCAACATGATCTTTCTCTTCTTCCACCCCACTCACTCTCATCCTTCAGTTCAATCACTCAACTGGACCTCTCCATTGACCCCCCAGAGTCTCCAGTTATCCTGAGTTGCACATGTCTTTGGACTTGGGGAGGAAGCCGGAGGGAACCCATAATGCCAAGGGGGTGAATGTGCAGACTCCACACAGATTGAACCCGGGCCCCTCTTGCTGTGAGGTGACAGTGCTCCCCACTGCCTCACCGTGCAGTGCAGCCCACAGTTCAGAATTATATACCATTTTATTTTCTCAAAAACTTATATTTTATTCATCCACCATATGATTGGACATTTTAATGACAAAATGTACTTAAATCGTAAAATAACAAGTCAGAAAGATTACAATTGAAAACGGGAAAGGAATCATTTTCATTCAAATTCAATGGAATCTGGAGAGAAACAAAGTGAAATTCTCAGGTACCTTTGCAGGCTGATGCTCAGTCTACATATTGGCTGTTAATATAATTAAAGTGCCAGCGTGCATGAAGAGCTTCAAGACCGGATAACTACAAATGTGCCAAGGGAACCCAACAGTTTAATGTTTGTTATTAACTGGCACCTAAACTACTGTCAATTTGCAAAATTGGCCCCGGGGCAAAACAAGTTGATTATCTTGCTGGAGCAAAAACAGCTACAGTCACCTTCTAACTACAGTCCTGCTGGCCACTGTTCAATTTGTCGACTGAGTTAAAAAAGGAAGATGAAAAGTAGGTGTGCAAGTAGGTGTGCTGGTGTTTAATAGGGTGTAGGACCTATCTCATGAATGGGGTGAATTCAAAGATCTGTTTATGGAGACCTTGGTGGAGTCTAGATGGGGTTGCCCAACAATGAAGCCTGTTAAGAGGATTGCATACATACTCTTAGAACAGGAGTTACATCTTGTAACTACATATTATTTTTAAATGACCAGGTTTCTGAAAAATCCTCTCCCTGGGATTTTAAATTGGAAACTTTTATTGTTCTTTAACTTATTAGAACTTGTAAAAACTCATTTGACCCAGGAGAGAACACACACAGAGACACCCAGACACAGTACCCCCTGCGGATATAGGGGGTGGAACACCGCTGCGATCCCAAGGGGTCTTGGCAAATCAACAACATCCCGGAGGGTTAGGGGGCCAATGACAAAGCACCATGGGACACAGCGGGCCAATGAGAAGCCACCTGGTGAGCCACACAGGAATATTGTTCTGATGGAGGGTTTGGTTTCACAGTTTGTGGGACCAAATACAGAGAGAAAGGGGAAATAAATCCCAATATACAGGACTGTCTCAGAAAATTAGAATATTGTGATGAAGTTCTTTATTTTCTGTAATGCAATTAAAAAAACAAAAATGTCATGCATTCTGGATTCATTACAAATCAACTGAAATATTGCAAGCCTTTTATTCTTTTAATATTGCTGATTATGGCTTACAGCTTAAGAAAACTCAAATATCCTATCTCTAAATATTAGAATATCATGAAAAAGTATACTAGTAGGGTATTAAACAAATCACTTGAATTGTCTAATTAACTCGAAACACCTGCAAGGGTTTCCTGAGCCTTGACAAACACTCAGCTGTTATAAATCTTTTTTTTTACTTGGTCTGAGGAAATATTAAAATTTTATGAGATAGGATTTTAGAGTTTTCTTAAGCTGTAAGCCATAATCAGCAATATTAAAAGAATAAAAGGCTTGCAATATTTCAGTTGATTTGTAATGAATCCAGAATGCATGACATTTTTGTTTTTTTAATTGCATTACAGAAAATAAGAACTTTATCACAATATTCTAATTTTCTGAGACAGTCCTGTATATCCTTGCAGTTCGTCAACTGAATACCGGCATGGGTAGAATATATGTTGCAATTTACTTTGTCCTCATGTAATTTCTTCATTCACGGCTAGTATTTTTTTCTAATTTAAATGTATTTAACATCAAGTTGTGGTTGTGGTTCTTAAAGGTATATTTTGATAATCCTCAAGGGGAGATTAAAAATAAAAAGTCTTGCTGATGTACACTGCCTCTTTTGTAAATAAAACAATTTCTAAGCATCACCCGGCATACACATGTAGCCCAAAATGACAAATTTGCCAAAGAGGGCTATACAATCTGTACAAATACAATTTACTCTGTCCCAGGGCGGGACATCCCCCCCCCCCCTGTCTAGTCTTCAATCACTCAAATAACTTTACACATTCATACACTGTTGGCAGAGGCCAATGTCACCAACTTCAAAAGAGATTTGGGGTTCGGTATTTTGCACAAGGACACTGCAAGACGTGAATTGGAGTAGCTCCAATTGGGTGCGTTCATGATATTGTTGTATACACTGTCTATAACATTATAATAAACATGAATCGCCACCTTAACGTGGTGGAGGAGTTTGAGAAGCTCAGTGATTCCGGGAGCTATGTTGTCCGGGGCATTAGCCCCTGGTAGGGTCTCCCAAGGCAAACAGGTCTCGGGTGAGAGTCCAGACTAAGAGCGGTTCAAAAACCCTGATGAATAGCAGCACACGAGCTTCAGCTACCTCGCCCGGACAAGGGAAACCGGGGCACCCTCCCGGAGCCAGACCCAGGAGGGGAGCTCGTCGGCGAGCGTCTGGTGGCCGGGCCTTCGCCTATGGGGCCCGGTCGGGCTCAGCCCGAAGAAACAACATCGAGCAGCAACCCTGTGGACCCACCACCCGCAGGGACAATCATCGGGGTCGGGTGCTATGTAGACCGGACGGCAAGCTGGGCAGGGGGCCTGGGCGAGCCGATCGCCGGTGACAAAAACTAGCTCTAGGGGCGTGGAACGTCACCTCGCTAGCGGGGAAGGAGCCAGAGCTGGTGCGGGAGGTGGAGCAGTACCAACTAGATCTAGTTGAGCTCACCTCCACGCACAGCACTGGCTCTGGAACCAAGCTCCTGCAGAAGGATTGGACTCTCTTCTTTTCTGGAGTTGCCCAGGTTGAGAGGCGCCGGGCGGGAGTGGGGATACTCACAAGCCCCCGGCTGAGCGCTGCCGTGTTGGAGTTTGCCCCGGAGAATGAGAGGGTTGCCTCCCTGTGCCTACGGGTTGCGGGGAGTAAAGCTCTGACTGTGGTTTGTGCTTATGCACCAAACCGCAGTTCAGAGTATCCGGCCTTCTTGGAGTCGGTGGGAGGGGTCCTGGAGAGGGCACCGCCTGCCGACTCCATAGTTCTCCTGGGAGACTTCAACGCTCACGTGGGCAATGACAGAGAAACCTGGCGGGGAGTGATTGGGAGGAACGGCTTGCCCGATCTGAACCCGAGCGGTGTTCTGTTATTGGACTTCTGTGCTAGCCACGGCTTGTCTATAACGAACACCATGTTCGAACATAAGGTGATTCATAAGTGTACTTGGTACCAGAACACCTTAGGCCGGAGATCGATGATCGACTTTATAATCGTATCATCTGATCTGCGGCCGTATGTCTTGGACACTCGGGTGAAGAGAGGAGCAGAGCTGTCAAGTGATCACCACCTGGTGGTGAGTTGGATCAGACGGCAGGGGAGTCGGCCAGAGAGACCTGGCAAGCCCAAACGTGTAGTGCGGGTGAACTGGGAACGTCTGGTCGAGGACCCTGTCCGGGAGGTCTTCAACTCCCACCTCCGGATGAACTTCTCACACATCCCGAGGGAGGTTGGGGACATGCAATCCGAGTGCACCATGTTCAAAGCCTCTATTGTGGAAGCGGCCGACAGGAGCTGTGGTCGGAAGGTCATCGGTGCCTGTCGCGGAGGCAACCCAAGAACCCGGTGGTGGACACCGGGGGTCAGGGAAGCCGTCAAGCTGAAGAAGGAGGCCTACTGGGCCTGGCTGGCCCAGGGGTCTCCTGAAGCAGCTGACAGGTACCGGCAGGCCAGAAGGGCTGCAGCTGCGGTGGTCGCGGAAGCAAAAACTTGGGCATGGGAGGAGTTCGGGGAGGCCATGGAGAAGGACTTTCGGTCGGCCTCAAAGAGGTTCTGGCAAACCGTCCGACGGCTCAGGAAGGGAAAGCAGGGTCTACCCCAGGCTGTTCTAAGCGTGGGGGTGGGGGAGCTGCTGACCCGGACAGGGGACATCGTCGGACGGTGGAAAGAACACTTTGAGGAACTCCTAAATCCGGCCAACATGTCCCCTCTAGAGGGGGCAGTGCCTGTAGACTTGGGGGGGGTCGCACCAATATCCCTGGCAGAGGCCGCTAAGGTTGTTAAAAAGCTCCTTTGTGGCAAGGCGCCGGGGGTGGATGAGATCCGCCCTGAGATGCTGAAGGCGCTGGACATTGTTGGGCTGTCTTGGCTGACATGCCTCTTCAATGTCGCATGGGGGTCAGGAACAGTGCCCTTGGACTGGCAGACCGGGGTGGTGGTTCCCATTTTCAAAAAGGGGGACCGGAGTGTGTGCTCGAACTATCGTGAAATCACACTTCTCAGCCTCCCTGGGAAAGTTTATGCCAGAGTACTGGAAAAGAGGCTCCGACCGCTGGCCGAACCTCGGATTCAAGACCAGCAGTGCGGATTCCGTCCCGGTCGTGGAACTGTGGACCAGCTCTTCACCCTCGCGTCCTCGAGGGGTCCTGGGAGTTTGCCCAACCAGTCTTCATGTGTTTTGTAGACTTGGAGAAGGCTTTCGACCGGGTCCCTCGGGAATTGTTGTGGGGGGTGCTGCGGGGGTATGGGGTTCCGGACCCGTTGCTACGGGCTATCCGGTCTCTGTATGCCTGCAGTAGGAGCTGTGTTCGCATCCTCGGCAGTAAGTCAGACACGTTCCCGGTGGGTGTTGGTCTCCGCCAGGGCTGCCCTTTATCACCGGTCCTGTTTGTGATTTTCACGGACAGGATATCTAGGCGCAGCCTGGGGGTGGAGCAGGTCAGGTTTGGGGGTCTTGGGATCGCCTCTCTTCTGTTTGCAGATGATGTGGTCCTGTTAGCATCCTCAGACCATGACCTCCGGCACTCACTGGGGCGTTTTGCTGCCGAGTGTGAAGCGGCAGGGATGAGAGTCAGCACCGCCAAATCTGAGGCCATGGTGCTCTGCCGGAAACCGGTGGATTGCTCCTCCAGGTGGGGACAGAGTGCCTGCCCCAAGCGAAGGAGTTCAAGTATCTCGGGTTCTTGTTCACGAGTGAGGGTAAGATGGAGCGGGAGATCGACAGGCGGATCGGTGCAGCTGCAGCAGTAAAACAGGCGCTGTACCGTCTGTCTTGGTGAAGAGAGCTGAGCCGAAAGGCGAAGCTCTCAATTTACTGGTCGGTCTACGTTCCAATCCTCACCTATGGTCACGAACTTTGGGTAGTGACCGAAAGAACGAGGTCGCGAATACAAGCGGCCAAAATGAGTTTCCTCCGTAGGGTGGCCGGGCTCAGCCTTAGAGATAGGGTAAGGAGCTCGGACATCAGGAGGGAGCTTGGAGTCGAGCCGCTACTCCTTCGCATTGAAAGGAGTCAGCTGAGGTGGTTCGGGCATCTGATTCGGACCGTTAGAGGTTTTCCAGGCACGTCCTACTGGGAGGAGACCCCGGGGAAGACCCAGGACACGCTGGAGAGATTACATCTCCCGGCTGGCCTGGGAACGCCTCGGGATCCCCCAGAATGAGCTGGAAAGTGTTGCGGGCGAGAGGGAAGTCTGGGTCGGCCTGCTGGGTCTGCTGCCCCCGCGACCCGACCCCGGAATAAGCGGATGAGAATGGATGGATGGATGAGCAAATATATTGATGTTGGACATCAAATTAAAGAAGACAACTTGGGCTACAAGTATCAGTGAGCCATTTCAACACAACTCAAACACCAACTAAAATTAAAATTAAAATATCATAATCATAATTTTGTCAGGTGTCGGCTCACTCAAAACGTTTCCGGAGCTAGCGACGTGTAGCTTCGTGCAATAATTAAAAACAAGATTTTAGAAAGCAAGAGGACTTCACATAGATTCTAAATATCTTTACAGAATCCTTCTGCACCAAAGCACCACGGAGATATGAGCCAAAGGACACATAAATAGTAATTCCTTCATATGTGTTCTTAGAAATAATAAAAAGTATATTAAAATGACTCTCAAGATGCTTTAGGTTCAGTTTCTTTCTTTTTTGAGCTGATTAGTTTTTGAGTCAGTATAGTTCAATCAATTTTGTTTTAACTCATCATAGAGTCAAGTATGTGTGCGGTCAAAAGAAAACTCTCAAAGTTTAATTTCAAAAGTTGACTGGTGGATAGTTTTTTGCTGGTAATTTTTAAAGGGATAGTCCTGCATAATCAAACAATAGCCTTAAATTACATGTAGCTGTGTAGGAGCTGCACGTGATGTGAGAATGTGAATGTGAACTTGGATAAAATAAATATGAGGCTATTAGTGATAATTTAACAGCTTACTTAGCAGAGACCAAAATAGATGAACTGCCAAAGGGAAGTACCTTAAAAGCCAATGAGAAAGACCACACATAAATAAAGAGCTCAGTTAAATCTGATAATACCCACTTAGGAGCATGGACACAGTACGGTATGGGTCGAGAATAACATTTTCCACTGCCTGCCAATGCATTCAAATGTCCATGCAAAAATATACCATCTATTTATTTCAGAAAATATTTAGCTTGGTGAACAGACACACTATTCCTATTTAAAGTTGTTTTAATTGTGCCCTGTGCTTGTGGATCACAGCAGAGCTCTCAGCTATCCAATCAGTCTGTATCTTCCCTCTCTGCATAAGTGGTGCTCCGTGGAGTGGCAATGCATTCAGCTGTACGTGTTAGTTCCATTAGCTGCTAGCCAAACATCGGAAACTTTAAGCTACCTTTTTCTCAGTAGTTCTTAAACAAATGTTTGATGATCTTTTTCACAGTAGGAATAGTATACAAATAGGCTATCACAATAACTGTGTTGTTGATATTGTTGAAGAAAAGAAAGCCAGTAAATGTGTGTGTGTGTGTGTGTGTGTGTGTGTGAGTGTGGATGTTGACATGCACTTTACAGTGCTTTAAGTGGTTGGAAAACTATTAATGTACTTTCGAAGTCCATTAAATATGATCTAAACTGAGATTCACGAACACCACATGGTGGAAATTATATAGCAGGCTGTCTGGACTTAATGTAGAAGCACACTTGGACATTCTTAAGGTGTGAATCACAATGTGTTTTTATTTCAAGTGTGGTTGATTGAAGGAAATCACTACCCTGGTCATTCCGCATGTGGTCAGATTGTTTGCTTGAGTAATAATTACCATTAGTAGAACTGCTAGTGCCATCTAGAGAGAAGTTTGTCCTTTGGTGAGATAATCATGCTACGGTTTAATTTTAGCTCTAAAAGGGCATTTGAACACGGCAGAACATAATGGTACATAACGGGTGGTCCTTCTTACCATACGTCTGATGTGGAGCTACTTCTGGATTCAAGTGCTTTTGTAAATATCACAGACATGGTTTGTTGTATTCTTTCCCTTTTCCGTCGTCCCTATTCATCTTCACCATATCTCACACTTGGAGCACATCTTTCTGCTGAGTCCTGCACTAATAATAATAATAATAATAATAATACATAAATGAATTTCTTTTGGAAAGATTTCTACCTCTTGTGCTACATTTGTCAAAAGAGCAATGTCCTCATTTACGGAAACATATTCTACTTCATGGATCCAAGCTTTTACCTTGTTTATTATCAGGTTCCTCGTAAAGCTACGCCTTTTCCTTTTAAAATGAAGGATGAATCAAATTACAACATGTACTCTAAACTTTGTTGGCCAAATAAATGATCAAATAATGTATAAGTGGTGAAACGGTTAGGTTGTGTTGGTGGCAGCATTTTTTACAACTTCATTTATCACAGCTAGGTTAATAAAACGCTTTATGTTTCCAGAAAAACTGTAGAAATATGCCGTTGACGTCACCAAGAAATCTACCAGGAATGTGACTGGCCACTGCAGCACTGTGCATGATGAAGTTGCATTGGGAACCGTTGCTATCACCCTCACGCTCGGTGCTATCATGGTGATAATGTGTGGTGCTAACGCTCGGTGCTAATGCAGGGTAATAATGCACGGTGCTAATACATTGTGCTAATGCATGGTGCTGTGGGCAAGTGGTTAGGAGGTCCGTCAATCCCAGAACCTAGCCCTAGTTGATGTGTCCTTGAGCAAGACCACAAATTGCTCCCCTTAGCCATTCTACGGTGTATGATTGTAAGTCGCTTTGGATAAAAGCGTCAGCTAAATATAATGTAATGTAATGGTGCTATGCATGGTGCTTATGTTGGAAGCAGTGTATTTGTATATTTGATATGCCCTCTAGCAGCACCGAGTGGCATTTGTGAATAGCTGAGCAAAGTAAATCGCAAACACACTGAGTAACTGGAAGTGACATTCAGAAAGTTCCTTTTACCCATGAACTCATAGTGACAATCTTTTCACAATCTGCGCAATCCTTGACTTAAAGTCCACTGTATCGGCTTCATCCGTAATTCATTCACTGTTTACATTTATATTAACATGTCTAGGTAAAACAGTTTTGGCGATTGTTAGTTTACTGTCACATGCATAAGGATGTATTATTGTAGGCTTCTTACAAAGGCATGTGTTTTGTGCTCTTTCAGTTGTACCTTGGAGAATACGGTGCTGGAGAATACATTGTCAAGCTGTCTGTTTAGCTGAAGAATATGTTTTATATAACACACTTGTGTGAGAACAGGAGGCTACAGTGCCAATGATCAGTGCTAATGCATGGTGTTAAAGTTTGGTGCCAATGCATGGTGCTAATGCATAGTGCTAATGCTCAGTGCTAATGCATGGCGCTATGTTTGGTGCTAATGCTTGGTGCTAAAGTTCTTCATTCTTTCTCTGAATATTACTCCCTATCCCCTGCATTTGAATTATAATGTATTTGTTTACCTTCGATCACCTTAATATGCTATTGTAGCAAATGTCCTGACTACATTTCCCTTATTTCTTGTGACCAAAAAGAAGAAGAATTGGATTGACAAACTCAGTGACTTTATCACCGTGGTGAAGACATGGAGAACATGTGTCTCGTTCACTCTGCAAATGTAAAGTGGACTTTGAGCACACTTCTCCGTTTCAAATTCATTTTCATGGCATTAACCTAAATGTCAGATTCAGCACATGTATGTGTGTGTATTTGTGTGCTCTCTGGGATGTCCTTTGTCCAAAGACTGACAGACGATCTGTTCCCATCATTCACCCTCATTATGGCAGATGCTTCTTCACTACTCAAGTGTACTGACTTTTAGAAGAAGGATTAAAAGATACTCTTATTTTTAATTTATGTCAGATAATACCAGGGATTATTCAGCGATTGCTTGCTGTGTGACTCACCATCCTCTCCTATACATTAAATCGTCTACATTCATTATTCAACAACTAAAGCATTTTGCTCATGCAGCACTGAAACAATCTAATATTCAGAACATACATGTTGCGTGAATGTGTATGGTACATAATATCAATTATTGTAGGTAGAAGAAAAAAGTTTGGATAAAGATACCTTTACTTAAATAGTTAAATCATGAAGCATATCTTGACTTTGCTTTGATTTACTGTATACTCTGGGGAAGTTCACGAAGAATAGATGCTGTCGCTGATAGGATCATGAATTGCACATCAATTGTACCTCTATCTTCCCCGTCTCAAGGGCCGATTTATAAAATATATTGTGCAATAATAATATACCAAAAACAGATTTGCGGCTGAGCTATTTTACTGCATCTTGTTGCAAGTATCCATGAGGCAGATTGTAAATGCGCCGGAGGCCATGACATGCTGAGTTGATCCGGGCTCTATCAAATGAGTTTGGGTTGGACTCAGGCTCATATAACTTTGCTTCTGTCATTGTGCCAGATGCGCCTCTGTGTGTGCTTTTGGTGCATGTTAGTGCATGTGTGCTACTGTTATTCTATCATGTCAATTCGCTCATCACAATGCAGACATCCAGTCCCAAATCAGTCCACTGTCTATTTATGTATTTGTGTGTCAACATAGGTAGAATAAAAGCAGAGAAAAGATAATGTGTGTGTGTGTGTATAAAACCATAGAGAGCAAGACAGAGAACAAGAGCCAGAGAAAGGGAGAATAAACAGAGATCACAGGTATTGATTCTCTTACTTTTAGTGAAGGTGATGAGGCAGACGGGGATTTACCTGGTGGGGAGAACGCAAGAGAAAATGTTGTTAGACAACAATAAGCAAATACACGTCCGATGGTAAGGCTTGCTGTGGGGTATTGCAGTGACAGTTGAATTATGGATTTCTTAAATGTGGAGGAGAGAGAGGGCGAGAGTCAGCTGGGCTTAGCTCTACTGCCATGCTGTCAGACTGACACTACACACGTACACACACAGGCATCACAGCATTCCCTTTAAAGTCTGTGTTTGTGTAACAGATACACAGAGGACCAGGCAGAGGCCCAGAGCTTCTGCATGTTTTCACGAACATGTGATGTATACGCAGGTGCCTCTTGTCGAGCTGTTACCATTGGGTGTCTGACTGGAGTTTTAAGGTACAATGAAATAGTCACTAAATACAAGGTTAGTTCAGTGTCAGAGATGCAGCCAGGATAAGAGCATGTCCAGCATGCATGTGAGAGGCATGTGACGGTACCAGGCTACTTCATTGAGAATGCTACTTGTCCCTCTTGCATTCACACATACAGGACAATCTGAATTACTATTTCACATGCATGTCTTATGAGGAAACTCAAACACACACAGACAGAGCCAGCCAGTCAATCAGTTGAGGAAAAGGACATTGTCATAACTTTACAAATACAAAAGATTGTTGATGTTCCTTGCTCCAACAAGCGGTCCTTTGATGGGTTAGTTGTATTTACCCATTGAAAATATGTGTATAACAAAGCTGCCGTGGAGCGGTGGTTAATATGCATTCAGTCAGTCAAGTCAACCAATGGTATTATTCTGTGATCCCTGAAATGTGCTGGCAGTTCAGGTGGCTAGAACAGTGTTTGCCACAGGATTTAGTGAGACTACGGCGGGTAAACCTCAGACCCACTACGGCTCCACTGAGAGTCAAATGCAGCTTTGCATTCAAGAGGATGAATCTCTAAAGAACGGTGTGCTCTTGTGAACAATCAGAATCAAACAAGGAATTTGTCTTGGCGGGTGGTGTATAACATTGGACAACAAGACAAATAAAGACGTACTTGTACTGAAACTTGAGATTTAAATCGTATGTAACTTTATACTTGTCTCCTTTCTCTTAGAGTAAGTCCAAAGTAGCCACACTTAATCTACTTTGCAGATTTAGATTATTAATAAAAAAATAAAAATGGCTTAAAATGTTGTATATAAAGTATTTAGAATTACATCCACCTTTACCAGCTAAAACAATAAAAGACATTAATGCATCAATAATTATAATCCAATAAATGTGTTTTTTTAAATGAGCCATCCCACATAATGAGTATATTTTACTTTTGGTACTTAAAGCATATCTCCACAATATCAATAAAACTCGTCATTATTTTAGAAAATGTTCCTATGATGAATAGCTTTGGGTGCTTCTTTCATTCATAAATCGGTTTCCGAACAGTCCAAGTTTGAATGCAACAAATAAAAAGCATGTCTGATGGAAATTAAGAGAAACAGCCGATTGTAGGTGATGTTGGGTGCAACAGAACATGACACTGGACACTAGGAACTAAATGTGGTACAAAGTATCTTTTTTTTTATGAATTCATTATTTATACATCTCTCAGTGAATGTCGGCACACCACCTGAAAATTAGACTACTTTTCCCTCCAGGGAAAGGCTCTCCCACCCACGACCTGACGACCATTTTTAACAACTCTGTGTTAGCCCCAACCCCGACTGCCAGGAACCTCGGGGTGACACTCGACAGTCAACTCTCCCTGACTGCCGACATTACTGCGACAACGCGTTCCTGTAGGTACATGCTGCACAACATCAGGAGAATACACCCTCTTCTTACTCAGAAGGCGGCACAGGTTCTGGTCCAGGCTCTGGTCATTTCAAGCCTGACTACTGTAACTCCCTCCTGGCTGGTCTACCCGCTAAGGCCATCCGACCTCTGCAGCTCATCCAGAATGCAGCTGCTCGACTGGTCTTCAGGCTCCCGAAATTCACCCACACCACTCCGCTTCTCCACTTCCTTAACTGCATGGTTACCGGTCCATCGCTTGTCGCTTTGGATAAAAGCGCCAGCTAAATGACATGTAATGTAATATACATAATGTACAACCTAAACTAGAGAATCTGCAGAAGGTGTAATAATGTATACATTTCTTGGCTGTAATACATGGCAATAAAAGCAACTTTACCAGTGATGAAGTAGGTTTGTCTTCCATTTGAATGTAGTTAAATTACTCGTATCAGTATTATAATTTAACTCAGATTATTATTTAAGATTGAGGAGTTCTCATTCTATATCAAAGACAAGTTTATGTATTTCTCCCCTGGAGGATTATCTGTAAGTGACTTCATTTGGTTGTCAGGTCTGAATCCTCAGGGGTTTTTGTTTATGAGAAAATAAGGGTATATATAGAGAGAACATTACATATAATAATAATGTTTTAAATTGTTTGTACATGCCATGCAACACACCTGCATCCCAATGCATTATTCAGCTGATAATATGCATCTCATTGTTTTATTTTGCTTCTCAGTAAAGTTTCCTAACTTATAATGAAACATTTCACCCTTCAAGGAAGGGTACAACGAAATACAGAGCTGTCACTCTGTCTTCTTCTCACACCTTTGTTATGATGTAGCGTGGCTTTACTGACACATCACACTATGTGTGCATCGACCAAGTCATTGTGTTTTTAGTATTTCATATTTAACTTGTCCATTTAATTTATTTAGTTTCCACAACGTCTAATACAGCATTGATTTTCCATCTTCGGTTTATCTGGAAGAAAGGTGCGTGCAAAATTGTATATACCTGTGTGTGTACAGCAGCAAAGTAGCAGTCTAATTAGCCTTGGGATGCAGCGTGGGTAAGGAGATAAGAACACACAAACACACTGTTGGATTAGCCAGATTATTATTTTACCTTTAAACACACACACACAAACGCAAAACAGTGTGTAAATATATATATATAAATATATATATATATATCACTTTTCAACTCTCCATTCAATTACCTTCAAACACCTGCATAAATAAATGCAGATCAAGAAATCTGCAATGCCCAACACTCAGCTTGATATTCTACAGAGTATACACCACACGATGTCTGTGTGTGCGCGTGCAAGTGTGTGTGTGTGTTTGGAGGAGTATCTGCAATGCATGTTTGAGGGAGCTGCCATGTGAGAGTTTCACAATTAGTATTTCATGCAGTGTCTGAACATGTTAATGTTGTACATGTAAGAGTATTTGAGGTATATTGGGTGAGAGTAGGTGTGTGTTTTTTTTGGGTCTTTCTTTTTCTGTGTGTACTGCAATGTTTACACTTGAAAACAGGTAACTGTGGTTCACAAAGATGCAAAGGGACACAAAGAAGCAAATTATATGTCATGCAAATATTTAGAAATTAGCATTTGGTCAATCAAAGATGAGAAAGTATCTCTCAATCACCAGAGCAACACATCCATAAACTTGAACCTAACTTAAGTTAGCTGGATAATGGAATGGAATTGCACGTTATTGAGTTATTCAATATCTCCCATTTAACCTCCTTAGCCCCACCCGATTTTTGAGGTTTCTGCTCGAAATGACATACCCATACCTGAAATTGAACAGCTCACTCTTATGCTTCCCCAAAAGTCTGCCTGTTTTTTAAAGGGACATACACACACAAACAAGCCATGCCAGCTGGAATTTATGGGAGAAAATAGTTTTTTCTTCTTCTCAAGAACAAAATTAAGTTGAATTTGTTGGATGTAAAGCTATGAAGCGATTAATATTTATGTGTTCTTTGGCTCATATCTACGTGATACTTTGGTGCAGAAGAATTCTGTAAAGATATTTAGAATGTGTTTAGTCCTCTTCCTTTCTAACATCTCGTTTTTTTACGATAGCACGAAGCTACACATCGCTAGGCCCCGAAACGTTTTGAATGGGCCGACTCCTGACAAGATTATGATATTTTTATTTCAGTTGGTGTTTGAGTTTTAATGAAATGGCTCACTGATACTTGTAGCCCAAGTTGTCTTCTTTAATTTGATGTCCAACTTCAATATATTTGCTCATGTTTATTATAATGTTATAGACAGTTTAAAACACAATATCAAAAAGGCACCCAATTGATACTTTAAGGAAATGCATTCCTATCACTATTCATTACAGAGCTTATCATTATCCACAGTTTCCCAATATGATTGCAGTGGACTGCATGCAGATCCCCATCAAATCGCCCTCTGGCCCAAATGAAGCAGATGTTGTCAATCGAAAAGGCTTTGACAGCATTAATGTGCAGGTACTTATGACATCATTTTCTTCAAATTTCATTGCTAAAAAAAACTATGATTTGTCTTTGACATTAGGGGTCATGGACCTTGCAACTGCCTGTTGTAGGTGACCCATGTACTGTACAATACCCACTGTACAATACCCATGTCCTGTGCAATACCTACGACATCTTAGATGATCTGTGACTCCACCTGCCTCACAACAAATGTTGAAGCTAAATGACCGGGCTCAATCCACGACTCCAGAATATTGTATAAAGTGATTAAGGTGGACTCATGAGAAGAATAGAGAGAATCACACATTATTTCTTTTTAATGCTTCAATTGATTGAATTTCTGATCATGAATAATACATACATACATCTCCACCCATACACAGATTTAACCTCCTAGTTCTATATGGTAATCTACACATACATATATATATATATATATATATATATATAGTACATGATACATAAGCGCACTAGAAAGATCTCATTGGATGATGCATTATATTAAGCCGACTGCCAGAAAGTACATTTAAAGAAATATAATTGGATTGATTGGGGTGATGAGGCACTTAAAATGAGCCGATACATTTTCCCAACACTTAAGCATTTAACTTGTTTGCAATATGTTGTCATGCTTCTAATCTAGCCCTCGCGGTGTAAGATTTTGCCATGATTATCGTCTGGAATTCCTCTTATGCATTCATGATCATCTCCTGCCAGTCAACTAAGAAAAAAGAGGCTCTTCCTTTGAGATAATTTGCCATTGTAGAAAATCATGGTTTCAGTGATTGACGCTTCCCTCTTCTGAAGTACACTCAAAGAAATGACTCATTGGATGAACTCAATTAAATTGTTGGCAGGTTTTCCATCCAAAAATTGTATGCAACTCCAACTCAAATTTAGCACATCAGTGCAATACAATGTAATTAAGTTAGTCCAACTCATTTGTATCAAATACGTCTAAAATAAAATAACGATATTCATTAAATTAAATTAATTTATGTTTGTCCAACTCAAAATATGAACTAACTAACTAACTAACAAACTCCACACAGAAGGAACGCCCCAACTGGGAATTGAACCCACAGCTCTCTGGCTTTGAGGCGACAGTGTTAGCCACTACACCACCGTACAGCCCTGAAAGTGTCTTCACCTCATGCAAACAAATGATTTTCAGAAAGCGCATGTGCACAGGGTAGTCCTCAATGAAACACATTTATTTTGAGTTGATATGCACACCATCTAACCTAAATAAATCTAATAAATGAAAGTATTCATACATTTTGTGTTACACCCATTAAATATAAACATCTATTTTTGTAATTGATTTATTTAAATGTATCAAACAATATTTAAATGTCACCTCGAAGAAGGGCTTGAATCGTTTTTGTGAGTGTAACCTAAATAAATCTAATAAATGAAAGTATTCATACATTTTGTGTTACACCCATTCAATATAAATATCTTCGTTTTGTAATTGATTTATTTAAATGTATCAAACAATATTTAAATGTGTCACCTCTAAGAAGGGCTTGAATCGTTTTTTTTAGTGTAGAGCTAAGACCTGTGATTGGATGGTTGTGTTTTTATAAAAAATGTTAAACCAGGAAAATCGCATTGATTGGTTGTATATAATATGGTGTCAACACATATGGATCAGCAGCCTGACCCAAGACTGTAGGTTTGGTTTCAGAGTTATTGGAGGCACACAGTAATAATGCAGTTTGGTATAACAAATTAAATGCTCTAAAAATGTATATTACTTAAAATATCCTTCTTTAGAAAATAATCAACTAAACGTGACTCAGATAAAAGGCATCAACATATTTAACAATAACCTTGAAGAAACCACCCCTTATCGCCAGTTGAGCAGTGACATGAGCATTAACTCAATCACTACCATACAGTAATTACATGTATAGTAACCAAATGGTTCTGCATTCATTATGCGTTGACATAAGGTGGTTGCCAATACAACGAAGTGTGGCAAAATACAAGCCAAATATATATATTTTTGAAAAATGTGTCTCAGTTACTACACAAGGTCTTAGTGGTGTTTATGCCTCGCACCATTACAGTCAGGAGTTATAACGTATAATTATAACCTAGATGATGGGTGTTATATGAACCAAAAATTTACAAATAGTACAACATTGTTGTACCTCTGTCAAGAGGTGGGTTGAGGAGGACGGATGAAATTCCATCTTGGAACATATAAACACCAATTTAGCATTATACCACCTACTCAATATAATTACCATTTGGCTGGCTCAAGGTCCTTGCTTGTTCTGAGATAAAAACGGTACTCACAATATTGTGTTTCATAGATACAACTGGGTCTGAAGCCTCTTAGTGGCCCCTAGAGTCTTCCATAGGTATTACGCCCAACTATACAAAATAAACAAAAACATACTGTTCAAGTTACTATTGCAATTGGGCAATAGTAACTTCAAACATTTTGGGATATGAGAACCTTGTCATGGACGAAAGTGTTGGTTAATAAAACGTGTTTCTCAAGATGAATTTTGATTCGAATCTTAGACGAAAGAAGACCAACAGGGTACCAGTAAGCTCTGACAGCTTTGGGCCTAAACAGGGCACGATCTCAGCCTGAAAGCTACGTGTATTTGATGCCACAGAATCAGGACATCATGCAGTTATCCATCCTTCTGTTTAGCAATTCTCTAGTGTGCTTATTATGTTCAGGGTAGGAGCAAATGTTAGCTTACATTGGGAAAGAGGTACATCATGAACTGGTGCACAGCCTATCACAGAACAACAATGGCAATTCAGAGTTTCAAACTCAGCTAACTGCATGTCTTTGAACTATGGGAGGAACATTCAAACTCCACTCACAAAATGGGTTCCAACCCCAGACCTTCTTGCTCTGAGGCAACAGTGCACTGATAAATATCCTCCAAATACAACCATTTTGAGCCTTTGGTACGATACTTCACCATTTCCAATCTGGCAACACTGAGCACCTTGCCACCTTCACTAGTTGCATTTTTGTTTGTGCGGCATGCTATACACTACTACCAGCGCCGCCGCTCCCATAACGCGCACTACGCGCTGTGCGTAGTGCAGGCACGTGCACAGACATTTTTGGGGGCAGGTGCTCAAACCAAAAAAAAGGGCACCCAATGCCCAAAAAAAATCTGACAGTTGAAGCATAAGCAGCATTACACTGATCATGCTGTCCTCGACCTGCGTTTCCTCTGGGCAGCATCAGACCGCTAGCTTACATTTTCTTTATGAATAAAGATGAATTATTATATAGCAACAACAGTACAAGCGTTCTGATTGGCTAATGGGCGTCATGCCAGCCACATATTGCCCTCCTCGCTGGTCTGATACGGATCCATATTGCCCTCTGACGTCATTTTCAAAATGAGCGATATTGATAGACATCAACAGCCAAGAGCAGTGGTCCTCAAACTAAGGCCCGCTGGCCTCCACATTTGGCCCGGCCCTCTGAACAAGAGAGGCCTTTTGATTATTTTTTCAGTCTGGCCACGCAAATCCTAGACTAGACCCTGTTAAATAGAACGGAATAAGAATTCTCTCTCTCTCTCTCTCCCTCTCTCTATTCTCTAAACATAACTAACGTCAGTAAACAGCTGGACGAGGCTTTGAAATCACGGAGTTTTTGTTTGTTTATTTTTTCAGGAAATGTCGGACCAGTTGTGACGTCATGTTTTCAGCAGCGCTAATGTTGTGGTTGATTTATCACAAAACAACGTCAGGGGTCAAACACCGTCATGATCTGTTTGCAGGGCTCTCAAGTGTCACGCATTGAGCGTGACAGTCACGCATTTCGGTCTTAAGTCACGCACTCCCGCAACACATCGTATTTCTCACGCTGAAAAAAACTCTCGGCTATCTAATGTTTTAATGTGCCGCAGCGCGCAAACATGAGCTGGCCGCGCTGCCCTCACCGTGGAGGAATCAAGCGCTCCCCTGGAGTTCTGCTGTGAGGTGCCGCTTATCAGCCAATCCAAAAAAAAAGCTATGGGCCAATCAGGAAAAAAAACTTATGTTGTATCTGGGTAAGATTTAATCCAGCAACCAATGAAAATAAAGCATCCTGGAATTGTGAGCGTCGCAGAGCATCTCGGGGCAAAATTCTCCCAAGATCTCAAATAATTGCCCCGTCAGATATTAAAACACATTTGGGGGGACTTGATGACAGAGAGAGTAACTTTTATTCTTAAATACTGATGAATGAAAAAAGTGGGCTCCAGCAAAAAGGGCACTTTTCTCATCCAGGGCAAAGGGGCTGGTGCTTGAGCACCACTAGGGTTCTATCTGTGCACGTGACTGGCGTAGGGCACAAAGTCCTGAGGGGGCACCACAAAATAGGCAACTAAAAACATCCTCATAGTTATAATAATTATAATGCCGATATTATTTCAGTCTAGAAATATTAGGCACCTTTTAGGCATGTATATGTTACGGTATGTGGTGCGGAGGACCCAAACGCAGCAGGAGTTTCTTGAAAAACAGAGCTTTATTTCCAGGACAGGAACGAACACCACACAGGAACAAAAAAAACGATCCGACACCAGACAAACAGAAAGACACAGGCTGTGTCTACTACCGGACACTTTACGAAGTACACTGCAATCCAGTGCACTGACATCTGTAGTGCACTCCGTCGCTGATAAGTGCTGTATCAAATGGAACACTTACGTTAACCACTTGGCGGAAGTGACGGACACAAATCTGTTCACGGCACACGCGAAAATAAGCCAGGAGTGACGTACGCAAATCTGCTTGCGATACCCGCGAAACTTAAACTGACAAAATGAATGCACTTCTTGCCCTCTTTTTGTCCCTTGTAGCCAAGATGGCGCCCGTTTAGGGCCAGTAGTGTCCATCTTTACACTGCATTTTTTGCCCGTTTGCAGTGCGCCATCCGGGTACTTTCAGTGCACTGAATTCTGCTGGTTTTGTGAGTGTGGCACCCTAAGCACTGAAAGTCAGTGCTCGAAGTGCTCAAGTGTCCAGTAGGAGACACAGCCACAGATTAAATACACAGGGGAACGAGACACAGGTGGAAACAATCAGGGCGTGGCTGGGAACAATCAGGAAAGAAACAGACAAGCACAGGGAGGGAAGAGCAGGGAAACAGGAAACGAGACAGGGACTTCAACATAAAACAGGAAACCCACAGATCCTAACAGTATATCACAAAACAGGCAGAACAAGAGAGATGTTTAATCGCTCAGCATTTTTTTAATATGAGTGTGTAATACAGTATGTTCATTCAGATTGTTTTTTAGGGAGAAATAACAACAGAAATATAGGTGATAAAAGAAAAGCAATGATTTATATTGGATCATTTGTAGGAAAGCACTGTATGTATGTATGCTTATTCGACATGAGAGAGATACAACAAACGTACAAAGTTTAGAATCTAACTCTACATGCGCTGTAACCACGTTGCTCCAGTCAGCATCATTAATCTGACCAGACAGATTTTCAGACTGGACACAAACATAAACTTCTTCAACAGACTGATGCAGGCAGCTGCAACTAACCACATTAGCCTTGGTGTTCAGTCCAGATTAAAATCATCACATCTTGGCTGCCAATTGCTTATGTGTGTGTCTGTGTGTGTGAAGCAGACAGAGACATCTCCCCGTCTGTACATTGTTTTGTGCGTGACAGCACCTTTTGTACAGCTTGGCATCGGACGCTACTCACTATATAAAAGGGTCGGGCAGGGAGCAGAAAAAGAAAGAAAGATTAAAGTCAGAATGATTTCCACAGACAGAGAAAAGAGAAGATGAAGACAATACAACACTGAGTAAGACACACACACACACACACTCAAAAACTAGATAATCAGTATGATGCCTGCTTTCGATTAAGACTAGAGTGAAAGAGATGTTTATTTGAAAAAATATAATTAGAATTACCAGATCTATAACTGGATGAATTTATCTTATGTTAAAAATATCAGCTTTCTAAATATACAATTGAATTTAGTCAATCCAGCAGTAAAAATACTTCAAATTCCCCAAATCATTCTAAACCATATTTGTTGTGTGTTTAAGGCAACACCTGACAGATACATTATCAAGTTAATTTAATGAGAATATGCTTAATTGTTAGTCATGTAAGTCTAGGCATCATTTTTTCTCATATTGTCTAATTGCGACCAACAAGTTCCCGAACGGAAACCGTTATGCCAAAGACCAAGACAAAAAGTCAAAGTGCTATGTGGAAACAACACGAGAAACAAGGGTGACGGGCACTGACTTCTTCAAGCTTATTTCAATCCCTGTCAGCTGTGACTCCTTAGCCTGACTGATGACGATGGCTAGTATTCACATGTGGATCACGTCCTTGACACAGACCTAGTGACACCAACTGGTTGGTCTGCCTCCACCCACAGGTGCAGTGCTGCCGCAGCAGGAACACACGCCGACACTTCTTTTCTCCAAATGAGGAAATATAATATTTGCAGTTTGCGTAGTCCGGTTGAAATCTAAATACAATTTTAAAGCACATAGAAATCCAATCATCATGACAGTGTATGTCCTTCAAGAGAGCTGATGGTGTGAAGATGAATATAGGGCAGCAAGTGTGGTGATAATAAAATAGGTCTTTGCCCTCAGCCAGTCACAGGTCCCTTAGCTCTGAAACCACTGTGCCAATCACAGTTAAACATACAAGTGACAGCTCTGCAAATAAAAAGCTCTACCTCATGTCTCAAACATACATCACCATAAATAGGCACCCCAAATAATATTAAGTATAATTTTCCATTTTGGTAGTGAAAGAGAAATAAAACTTTTGATATGACCATATTGGACTGAAGCCATTTGAGCAATATTTGTAATGTATCACCACGTACATGGTCACATTTGTCCTACAATATGTTTCAAGGATAAAATAAAAGACTACCAAGAGTCCATAGCAACATAGTTAGCTGCTTTTCAATGCTCTTCATTACTTGTTCTGAAACTGAATGATGAGAAGAGTGCATAGTCACAGGTAGCAGCAGGAAGAACGAGTTGCTTGGAGAAGCTAAATGCATGAAAGAGCTTTATGCATCAAGTGTTGATTCTCAGTGGGATCAGCAGCATTAGAGAGCTTTTTTTAATTCAAGGCCTCACTGGAATCAGTTAGTCAACAACTCTACATAATGTTGAATCAAACTCAAGTGTGAACAGAATAAATTCATCCATACTTGTCAAAACAAAAAAAGAGATCAGTACATTTTCTGAAAATGTCAAAATAAAATCGGGAATTTATCAAAACCTTCCGACATATACACCACAGTACTATCGTATACTTTCTATACTATCTATATCTATTCTATACTATACTATCGTATACCTTCATAGACACTTGCTATGTTTTTAAGAGGATCTAGTTTCCAAAGGACAAAGGTACATAAAAACACACACACACACACATACACACAAACACACACATACACACAATATGGATGGTGAGATAGAAAAGCCTATTGTATATAAAAGCCCAAGCTGTGTGACACTTCAGCCCTGAAAGAAGACAGCATGGGCCTGCAGGAGTTCGATGCAGTTTCCCCACAATGTAGTCTGTCTAACCTGTGTGCTAATACAGTGGTCCCCAACCTTTTTTGAGCCACGGACCGGTTAAGTGTCAGAAATTATTTTCACGGACCGGCAATATAAATTACGTAATAAATATGACGTCATACAATTATACGAAGGGCATAAAGTGCCAAAACAACAACTCATCATTACGCCGAATTAGTGTGAGCCGTGCGCTTGTTTACCTGCAACGAGCCGCTAATGGAGACGGCGACACAGACGTGTGTTTGGTACGCTGCTCCTAACCGAGTTCTGGTCGCTGTCATTAGAACACCGGCAGAGTTGTTGTGTGAAATGTCCCTTAAGGCCACCGTCATTTGCATCTCGAACACATTTTTTTCTAGCTCGGACGGGCTCGATTCACCGGGTGGGTTTGTTTACAAATGGGTTGCAGGTCTATTCTATTGCAGTCAGGTCTTTTGTGGTTGGAGTACCGCTCAAACTCTTTTAAAAGCCTCTTCCACCCGGTCAACGTCTGAAACATGTAGAATATTCCGCTGTTCACTCGCCCACACAGCAGCGACTTTATCGGCCAACTTGAAAACAGTTGTCATTTCCCTGAAGTGACAGAATTCATTGAGCAGGTTGAATATGTTTTAAGATTCTTTGTCACTGTGCCGCCAGCAGATTGTTCGACGCGTGAGACTCGCCTGCAGCGATAAACCCAAACTTTAAGACTCCTGAACGCGGCTCAGACGTACACACGGGTGTATCCGGTCCTTTTTCAAAATAAGATATTTTTCCGACTGATTAAAAAAAAAAAAAAAAAAAACTTTATTTATTCACTTTTTTTCCGCGGCCCGGTTCCAACCAAGCCGCGGACCGGTACCGGGCCACGGCCCGAGGGTTGGGGACCCCTGTGCTAATACACTGCTGTTCACAACTGATAACTTTTAGCTTTAGGTTTTACCTCCACACACAAATAGTCAATACTCTGGTAAGCTATCTTCAAATAAGTGAGCGGCTGAGCGGTGAGAAAGTTTTTTCTCAAGTCATCACTCTGAAGCAGACATAAGAAGATGCTTGTTATATTCCTCAAAGGGGTGCAGCAAAGGAGAGTCATTTGAATGCCATGCTGTGTGTGTGTGTGTGTGTGTGTGCGTGCGTGTGTGAGAGTGAGCAGGAGAGTGTCCTTGGACGGCTGGATGGGGAGATAGAGGGCATTTGTTTGAACAGCCAAGAAACAGAAGAGGTGACACCGAGGGGGGTCGGACACACCGCGGCTAGTAATAGTGGAGGTGTTTGTGCGTAATGTAAAGCGACTGGAAATGATGTGGCGTGTATAGCGGAGACAGTACGAGAGAGAAGAGAGAGATAAAAGGGGGAATGAGATAGTGTGAAGGAAATACACATGGGGAGGAGAGGAGACAAATAGAGAGACAAAAAGAGAATTGGAGGGCAGATGATGAGGCAATGAAGATGCCATACCCGAACAGATGCCAGCTGTTCCACTGTGTGTGTCTGTGTGTGTGTGTGTGTGTGTGTGTGTGAGCGTATGCAATCATCCTCATGCTGCTGTGAGCTCATTACAGGAACAGATCTGAGAAGATTGGTGATGATGAGAGAGATAATGGTAATGATGATGGTGATGATAATGATCATTGTAACAACAATATCTGACAATCTCAGCCTGGATTCACTTTGATGCAGTCGACTATTTTAGGTTAAAAGACAGATCATGGAACTGTTGCACTGGTCAACTCTATTCTAAAACACACATTAATCATTGTCAGCTGTGTTTGGGATTATTGGTTCTTTCAGAGTAGACACATGAGATCCGGCTTTTGACAATATCTATATATAATATATGACAGTTCCTATAAACAGAAACCTTATGCAGGGACATGTTGCTGGACATCTTATATGTGATAAATGGACATGAGTTGTGTTCTTTTAATTCCCCATGTGAACTGTGAGACATCACAAAAACACATGTAACCTGATCATGCTGCATACATGTGCTTTTTAGATATTTCACCTGTAAAATGTGGAAGTACAATTGACCACATGCTTCACGTAATTTCAACATCTTATCTTCTTCTAACCATTACTCGTGTGCATTTGTTAATAATGGGTGAGGATTTGTTGATTTGTTATATGTGGGGCCCTCAGTAACAATGGACACAATATCACAAACTGGACATTGACCCCCCCCAATATTTTCATGTATTTCTTATTTTTATTGATTGTTAATTGTTTTATTTATTCTCCTGGTATGTGTGTATCTGCAATTGTGTGAAAGGTTAATGCTGGTTAGGATGAGTAAAGCTCATACAGGCATTTAGGTCAGCTCAGGAAGAAAGTGAGGGAAAACGCTACACTAGTAATTAGCTAGTTATAGACCAACAGTCTGCAGGGGAGTTGCTGAGTGTGATGTGTTTCTGTGCTTTCAGGTGGGTAAAAGTGCTAAAATGTATAAAAGTAGGGACATGGATCAGAACTGTCAGTAACACGAATATGTAATTTGTGAATGTATGTCGCAGTTGCACGAATGTAATGTTATGAATGTGTCGAAGGGGATATAGTGCGTCACCGAGTCATGCTCGCGAATGAGAAGCAGTGTAGTAACCACCTGTAACCTGTGAGAATGAGAGTTGTGTGAATGTGCAGAATGTCGCCAGGGTGAATGAAGTAGTAAGAGTGATAGTATAAGCAGATATGTTCTATGTATATGTATAAGAAAGACGCTACGCTAGTAATTAGCTAGTTATAGACCAGAGGTCGTGACCCTATGGCTCGCGATTTAGCTTAAAACTCACAACGATGTGAATATGCTATATTTAATCTTAGTTCTTAGTTTCCATCCAAGTTTAATTTAGTTCACACGTTCGTATTAGCTCAACAGTCAAGTGAACAATACAAAATGTACAAAGGGATAAAGTCAGAGGATCACAAAAGGTTACAGTTCATCCTGTAATAAACATGATGGAGGTCCACCGATGAAGGATTTGTAAAGGCAGATATAATAATAATAATGGTTTGGTGCACTGACTCTCTATCTGTCTTGTTATGCTCCCTGCTTTCCACAAACTCTTCAGTGACAAAATTGGTTTCCGATGTCATTATCACTGGCCTTAAAAAGTGTTGGACTCAACTTGATGGAACTTGCCGGTACCCTGAAGCCAACAGGTGAGCCGATTGACTCCAGTAAAGCCGCCAGTCGGTATCAACAAACACCAGAGGCTCACAGGCTGGAGGGGTGAGATTAGTTGGAAACCTAACAAGTAACTTTCTTGAAGCTGACATGTCTAATACTGCCCATACATGGGATTTAGACAAATGGGGAGATGGGTAGGAGAGGCATGAGATAGTAAAGATAATGACAGTCTCTCTAGCTCACACATCTCCAAGGACACAGAAGGACAAACAGAAAGATAAGCAGGCTGACAAGTGAGTATAACAATCCCAAGCAACGTGACACGCCTCTGCTTGTCTCTCAGGATTTATATCCTGAAAGAAGAGCAGTGTGGAGCATCATTTTTTAGAAGATAAAAGGCTGCTCTAGTGATCCCCAAACGCTTCTGTGAGTTACAACTTTAACTCTTGAACAGTGTTTTCCTTTCATGAAAGTTAATTGTAACATTTTGGTCGTCGAAATTATTTCATTTTTATTTAGCTCCACCATCTTGTGACACTTCTGATTACAAACAAACAAGATGGCGAACTTTGAAAGGGCAGTCTGCCAACCAATTGGTGACATCACTGTGACTACGCTCGCTTCCTAATTACAGTCTCCGCCTGCATGGGGGAAAGACTTTGACGATACAGGCTGCTTTTTGCATCTGTCCCTCTCAACAGTCAACATTGTATTTATTCAATCATTGCTGCAATCCTTTTCTTACCTTCACAAAAATGATTGCTTTTTGGAAGAATGAGCAACAACACCCACGTTATAAATGAGTTATAATCACATATGTAGTGATAATAATTCATATAAAAGAATAAAACAGGTCATCTAGTCAATTCAATTCAATTCAATTCAGTTTATTTGTATAGCCCAATTTCACAAATTACAAATTTGTCTCGGAGTGCTTCTCTGTACAAATAGACATCCCTGCCCCAAAACCTCACATCGGACCAGGAAAAACTCCCAAATAACCCTTCAGGGGGAAAAAAAAGGAAGTCAATGACTGCATCTGCAATTCTGGTATCATACCAGGTTTTCAACAAGGAACCAAGAGCTTTACGCACATCACAACTCAAGACATGTAATCCCTCAAACATTATTTTTAACCAAGTCACTGCTGCATTGTGGCATTGCAAACTCACGCCGGGAGAGACTCTTTGCTAGCGACAATAACTCAGTCTTACCTAGGGATGGGTATCATTTGGGTTTTATCCGATACCGGTGCTAAACCGGTACTTTTAAAACGATACCGGTGCCTAAACGGTGCCTGAATCGTTACTTAAAAAAACAAAACACACACAAAACGATGATTGACAATGACAACATTAAAAACTTCGGCCATATTCCCTGTAAAAGCCGTTCTCATGGCCGCACTGACAACAAATGGATATCAGTCGCGCTTGCATAAACTAGCATAAGCATGGTTATAATGCTTAATTTATATTTTGTTGGCCTACTTTTATAAATGCATGACTTGCAATCGTCGTTACGGTGCTAATCTGAGTTAAGGCTTCTCTTGTCATCATTGGTCTTCACGTTTTCAGGGGGACCGGTCTCCCCATCGCGCCCAGCCTGACCCTTGATGTGCTCCGCAGGGCTCACGCAGACAGTCAAACATGGTGCATGACTCTGCTTTCAAAGTTAAATGATAGGCTATCGTAACCAGTGGCGGTGCGTCCATAGAGGGCGCTAGGGCGCCGCCCCTCTTAACATTTTGAGATGAAAAAAAAAGGAAGAAGAAAAAAATATAATATATACTGTCAAAAAACATTATATACCAAATCATTTAAATAGTAAATATACCGTGTTGACGCGCTAAATGTGTGTGGGAGACCGTAAGGCCCTGTCAACAACTACTTAAGTTAAATGTGACATAAATAACATATCGCCACTCATCATCACTGAGTGAAGCCCCTCCCCCTTTTCGGGGCGCCGGCCCAACGTGTGTGTGCGGCAGCGAGCAAACATTTCACGGTCGTTTCAGCAAGGACAGCTTCTCATTGGCGGATGAAACGTGAATCTTGGGGCGCAAAAGTTTGTGCCCTGGCCAATGACATTGTTTCTCATTTCACGTGACTGGACTATTCGCCAATCAGTGACCGGTATCATTCCCTCAGCCCAGAGAGTTCCACGGAGCTACGCGAGCAAGTTGCTAACCGGAGCTGGTTAGCTGGAGGCTCAGTGAGTAATGCGCTGTTTAGTTTCCCCTGTCTGTTGTTCCAAAGTCCTGGGACTGAAACTCTCTGGACTACAACGGGGGGAGGGATCTAAAGAGATTCAGACAAGTGTAAGAAGCACGAATCTTGCCGCAGCCATCTAGCTAACAGCATGAAGCTAACTCGCTAACAGCATGAAGCTAACCCTGTTTGCAGAGCAGAGCAGCAGAAGGAGACCGAACTGGCATCGAAAACACAACGAAGAAGAATAATAGAAACAGGCTCATCACAGACATGATTGACTTTAACCAGAGTTATTGAGAAGTTTGCCAACTTTAAAGAGAGGAGGGCTACTTTTCTTTACAGTAGTGGGTCTACTCTGTCAAACACCCAATGTAACATGTGATCTCTTTCTGACTCTATTCTGCTCTGAACCTCTTTCATGTGAGGGTGAAACTCTTTTATTCTGTAAACCTCTGAAACCCAACCCAATGTTCCTTAAAGCTGCTCTGAACCTCTCATGACCAAAGTTACAGTGTGTTGATAGTTGTTATTGGACAGTGTTGAGCACGGTGTGTTCTTGAAATAAAGCTTTTTTTTTTACAATATTCTACTCCAAACCTCTTTTCTTCTCTTTGTTGAGTGCTATTTAAACCGCGTCGCCCAACTGCGCCCCCCCCCCCCCAAAATGTCACCAGCCGCCACTGATCGTAACCTGCTGACAGAGTGGAGTCACTAGAGTAGAGAATTGTTTTTTCAATTTCAATCGGCTTAGGCACCAAAAGCAAGCACCAAAATGTGCGTCGCATTTCGTTCCGGTCGACACGGGTCGTATAGGAACCGCTGTCATATTGGTACTGGTTTTTGGTACCCAACCCTAGTCTTACCGGAGCAAACATGTGCTCTCCTTATGGATGCATTTTCATCTCTCTAACCCACATTACTAACTCTGCTTTCTCCCCGGAGTCCTTTTGACTTCACGCCTCATAGGGTCATCGGACCCGATGAGACAGCATAGATCCTATCTGCCTGATGGATCATCGAGGTCTGGGTCGTGGAATTCCTGCTACCAACTACGCCACTGCCCTGTTGAGACTCCGCCCACTGTTGAGACTCCGCCCACTCCTCCTCTCTACCTCCATCTGCCTGATGGATCATGGAGGTCTCCTTTGTGGAATATGCCTACTACCAACTATTCATACACTCTGTAATATTTATTGAATGTATTTTAACTCTAAATCTGTCCTTCTGTACACATTACATCTATTGCACCTGTCCATCCTGGAGAGGGATCCTCCTCTGTTGTTCTCCTGAAGGTTTCTTCCCTTTTTTCCCCGTGAAGGGTTATTTGGGAGTTTTTCCTGATCCAATGTGAGGTTTTGGGAAAGGGATGTCTATGTGTACAGATTGTAAAGCACTCCGAGACAAATTTGTAATTTGTGAAATTGGGCTAAACAAATGAACTGAATTGAATTGAACTTTAACTGGCTAACATATTTGATAGATAAACGCACAGAATCGCAGACAGCATAAAAACAAGGCCTACTACACCTGAATGCTATCAGGGCAAAGAAAGGTTGTTGAAAGTTAGACTTTTATACGATTTAAAGTAATTAGAATAATGTGAATATCATTTCACTGATTCCAATTAAAATTATTAGAAATGTAATTGCATGAGTTCAGATTCTAAATAGTTGAAATATAGATGTTTTATACATTTTTGATTACCCTATAACACCGGTGCTGAAGCTCTGAGAAATTATGTGTTCCTTAATTTCACTACTGCTGAAGTTCTTCTTCTTTTGTGTGCCATCAATCCAACTATTGGGTATGTGCCAGACTATTTACACAAGGCACAACACCTACCCTTAAGTTAAAAATAAACAATCTGCCCTATCATTAAGAAGAAGGGAGGGATATTTCTTAAATGTGTTTAAATACTTGGCCAATAATGTTAATTCTGACTGAAATAATATGCTAACTGGAGATTGGTAGTCAAGATATTATATTCTGGACCAAACATATCATTGGATATTGTCATCCAGAAAAAGAAAAAAAAAAGAATAGAAAAAGTTGTTTTAGATGCTGTTTTTGTTTGGAAGAAATAATAGAATCATCCCAACAAAAAGCCTTTCGGCCAGCCAGCATCCTCTAAACACACTTGAAACATCTGCCTGCATTAAGAAATGCATTGGTTTTTGCTGACTGATTTTCCAAGCTGCTCCTGAACGCATCATCTCACTCTTCTGGTAAGCTCTGGTTGCCAGCTCAGCAGCGAGCATGATTTCTTCTTCTCTCCCTCCCGCTCCCTCTTGCTCAGTGTGTCTCATGTATAGTTATCCCCCTGCCTCCCTTAATGATAACGATACATGCAACAAGTGTAGTTTATTTGCTAGGTTGGAGGCAGGTCTAAGTGGGTTAGATGCACGGCTCCGCGCTATCGAAGCTCAGACAGCTATGCTAGTTAGCCCGCCCTCTCCCGTAGCCGGCGCGGAGCTACAGTCAGCTGCTAGCTGTTCCCCGGCGGTAACCGTGCAGCCGGGTGGTTGGGTAACTGTTCGCAGGAGTAGTAAGTCTACACAGAAGCCCGCTGTGCACCAACCACTTCACGTTTCGAACCAGTTTTCCCTGCTCAGCGACACACCCGCTGAGGAACACACCCTGGTTATCGGGAGCTCTATAGTCAGGAACGTGAAAATAGCGAAGCCGCGGACCTCAGTCGTGTGCCTCCCGGGGGCCAGAGCGGGCGACGTGGAGTCTTGTTTGAAACTGCTGGCTAAGGACAAGCGGAGATACAGTCAGATTGTAATACACGCCGGTGGTAATGACGCCCGAGCCCGTCGGTCGGAAGTCACTAAAATTAATGTGGAATCGGTGTGTGCTTATGCCAAGACGTTGTCGGACACCGTAATTTTCTCTGGCCCTCTCCCAAATTTGCAGACAGACAAATTGTATAGCCGAATGTTGTCTTTCAACCGCTGGCTGTCGAGGTGGTGCCCAGCGAATAATGTGGGCTACGTAGACAACTGGAAGACTTTCTGGGGAAAGCCTGATCTGATGAGGAGAGACGGCATCCATCCCACGTTGGACGGAGCGCGTCTCATTTCTGCGAATATGACCAAGTTGATCACCGGACTTAATCCATGACAACCCAGGGTTCAGATAGGGAACCGGGAGCAGAGTTGTAGTTTAACACCCTTCTCTGCTCTTCCATTCGAGCAGTTACCCACCCATGACTCAGAGTAGAGACTGTGTCTGTCCCACGGCCACTTCAATTAAATAAATCAAAAGTAAGCAGAAGAGGAGTCGTACACAATAACCTTATACAAGTTAACACCATTATTTCAGCAGTGCAACAAAACAGGTCTATTAAATGTGGTCTCCTAAATATTCGATCTCTGTCATCTAAAGCTGTGTTACTAAATGATTTAATATCAGATAATCACATTGATTTATGTTGCCTAACTGAAACCTGGCTGAGCCATGAATAATATGTGATGATGATGGTTTATTTGTCGTTTGCTAGAGTACAGGTACAAAAGCATCGAAATTGCAAGAAAGGGTGGATGAAAGATTACAGCATAACATGAGGGAAGAAGGCGAGAAAAAAACAACAACCCCCCGACTATGCCCCTAGGGGGTACAGTGTGGGAGCAGGAAAAAAACACCTTAGCACATAAGCACATACATCTTAGACATGACTTGCAACGAGTAGGAAGGGGGGAGGGGAGGTCATCCAAAGACTGGGTGATCTAAGCCCATCCATTGGGGGCAAAAGGTAACCAGCACCGACAAGCAGCCAGCCGGTCCAGCAGCCTTTCACAGCGCCAGCCACAGCCCCATCCTGTCACACTGGGGGTAAGAAGCAGGTGAAGGCGTGGGATGGGGGGGGGGGGGGGTAGTGAATGCATATCAGTGTGTTGAAGTTCGTGTGTGAGTGGCCTGGTACGTCGTCCTCCCCCAGGCCACAACGGACAGAGTTCTCAGTCCGCAAGATGGTCGTTGCCATGGAGATAGCCTTGAAGGGTCCTGGGGAGAAAACAACCACAGGTGTCTGTGGATATGGGGAAGGGAATGAGAGAGATTCTCCACGGAAAGGGCTGCTAGGCACACGACACGCCAACGCTCCCACGCGTCCATCGTGTAACCAGCTGCAACCGTCCCGGCAGGACGGGCAGGTTCCCCCGAACCCGAGCTTCTCGTCGAGAAGACGGTGTCAATTGCGTTGAGAGACCAGTTGATCAGATGATCAGTTGATCGGTCCATGGTTTTTAGTTCGAAGAGCGATGAGGAGAGAGTCTCTCAAGTATAAAACAAGACAAGACATGACGATAGGAGCCAAGCAGGGAAGGGAAGGTCATGGGGAGGAGAGGGAGAGAAAATGCGACCGCCTTCGAAGAGAGCCAAAGAAAGAATATGTCTGCCTAAATGAATCGACTCCTCCAAGTCATATTAATACTCACATTCCTCGAGGCACCGGTCGAGGAGGTGGAGTAGCAGCCATCTTTGAATCGAGCCTATTAATTAATCCTAAACCAAAATTACACTACACCTCATTTGAAAGCCTTGTTCTTAGCCTTTCACATCCAACCTGGAAAACACTACAGCCAATTCTATTTGTGATTCTGTACCGGCCACCAGGTCCATATTCAGAGTTTATATCTGAATTCTCAGAATTTATATCAAGTTTGGTTCTTAAAACTGATAAAGTTATTATTGTTGGAGATTTTAATATCCATGTGGATGTTGATAATGATTGCCTTAGTGCTGCATTCATCTCCTTGTTGGACTCGATTGGCTTCTGTCAGAGAGTACAGAAACCCACTCACAGCTTTGGCCACACGCTTGATCTTGTTCTTACTTATGGCGTTGACATTGAGCATTTGAACGTCTTCCCACAGAATCCTCTTCTGTCAGACCACAACCTCATAACTTTTGAATTTATACTACCGGAGTGTACTCCGTTAGTCAAAAGTTTCTACACCAGGTGTCTAACTGACAGTGCTGTAGCTAAATTTAAAGAAGCGATTCCTTCTGTATTTGATTCGATACCACGTCTCAATATAACAGAGGACTCCTGGTCTAACTTTAGTCCGTCCCAGATTGATCATCTTGTTGACAGTGCCACAGGCTCTCTGAGAATGACACTGGACTCGATAGCCACTCTGAAGAAGAAGACAGTGAGGAAGAGGAGGTTTGCTCCTGGTATAACCCTCAGACCCGCAAACTGAAGCAACGTCACGAAAGCTTGAACGCATATGGCTCAACTAATCTCGAAGAATCCCGCTTAGTTTGGCGAGATAGTCTTAAAACTTATAAGAAGGCCCTCCGTAATGCCAGAGCAGCCTATTACTCATCAGTAATAGAAAAAAATAAGAACAACCCCAGGTTTCTCTTCAGCACTGTAGCCAGGCTGACAGAGAGTCACAGCTCTGTGGAGCCGAGCATTCATATAGACCTCAGTGGTAATGACTTTATGAACTTCTTTAATGAAAAGATTTTAACTATTAGGGACAAGATTAATATTCTCTTGCCCTTAACCAGTGCCAATCTGTCCTCAAGTGGAATGGCCTTGGAAACCGCTGTATGCCCTGGTGTATATTTGGAGGGCTTTTCTCCCATCAACCGTGACCAATTATCTTCAACGGTTTCTACTTCGAACACGTCTACCTGTCTCTTGGACCCCATCCCGACGAGGCTGCTTAAAGACGTTTTGCCTTTAATTGGCGGCTCTCTATTAGATATTATCAATGTGTCTCTGCTAACAGGCCACGTACCACACTCCTTCAAAGTGGTTATTATTAAACCTCTCCTGAAGAAGCCCACTCTGGATCCAGAGGTGTTGGCTAACTACAGACCGATCTCTAACCTCCCCTTCCTCTCCAAGATCCTTGAGAAAGTGGTCGCAAATCAGTTGTGCGACTTTCTACATCATAATAGTTTATTTGAGAAATTTCAATCAGGATTTAGAAAACACCACAGCACCGAGACAGCAGTAGTGAAAATTACAAATGACCTCTTAAATCAATATGGCGCCGTACGTGATGGCTGCTGTGTTGTGAGCTCCCGGATTTTGTAGTAGTTTTTTGTTATTTATTCTTCTTATTGCGACTATTTTTGCACAAAACGTTAGCAGCCAGTTAACGTACGACAGATGCACACTTCTGGAGATTGGATCGGCAGTTGCTCGCCGCCTACCAGAGTTTTTCAACTCTTACTCGGACGTCCCGCCAGGAACAGTAGCAGAACTATCTCCGTCCATTTTAGGCGCGATCTCACGCAAGCGTCGCCGACGGAGGGGGAAGCGAGCTGGCGTGCTGGTCAGGCTGAGACGTCGAGCCAATCGACCCCCACTACCCACCATTTTACTGGCAAATGTACAGTCTTTGGACAATAAGCTATGCGAGCTACAGGCTCGTATTCAATTCCACCGGGAAACTAAGGACAACTGCATCATCTGCCTTACGGAGACATGGATGTCGGAGGAGGTTACCGACTCAGCCATCGAGCCGGCAGGATTTTCCGTCCACCGCGCGGACAGAACAAAGACTCTCTCTGGTAAAGATCGTGGAGGGGGGGTATGTCTCATGATAAACAGATCTTGGTGCAACCAAAGTCATGTACATACTCTCAAGTCGTTCTGTTCCCCGGACCTGGAGTACCTAATGCTCATGTGTCGACCATTCTGGCTACCGCAGGAGTTTACAGCAGTCACCGTAACTGCTGTGTACATTCCGCCTCAAGCTAACACGGACATAGCGCTGAAGGAACTCTACGGGGCGATCAGCGAGCAGGAGTCGGCACACCCCGAGGCTGCTTTCATTGTGGCGGGGACTTCAACAAAGCGAACCTGAAGAAAGTTCTCCCGAAGTTCTACCAACACATAACAAGCAACACGCGGGGGGAGCGGATTCTCGACCACTGCTACACTCCCTTCCGGGATGGATACAAAGCCCTCCTCCGCCCACCGTTCGCAAATCGGACCACCGCTCCATCCAACTACTCCCCGCCTACAGGCAGAGGCTGAAGCAGCAACCAATCGCTGTGAAGGAAGTGCAACGCTGGTCGGACCAATCGGAGTCTATGCTACAGGACTGTTTTGACCGTGCTGACTGGGATGTGTTCAGGGTCGCGTCGGACAACAACGTCAGTGAGTACGCGTCCTCAGTCACCGGGTTCATCAAGAAATGCATAGATGACGTTGTTCCTACCAAGTCGGTTCGGATTTATCCCAACCAGAAACCGTGGATAAATGGCGATGTTCGCGCTGCACTCCGCAGGCGTCACACCGCCTTTGACTCGGGAATATGGCGGAATACAAAAGAGCCCGCTACGACCTCCGTAAGACCATCGGCTCTGCCAAGCGGGAGTTCAGGAACAAGGTGGAGGAAAAGCTCAAGAGCCATGACGTGAGAGGTGTGTGGAAGGGGCTATAGACAATCACGGACTTCAGAGGGAGAACCAGCGGTGAAGAGAACTCCTCTACCTCCCTCCCAGGCGAGCTAAATACATTCTTTGCTCGGTTCGACGTGAACGGCAGCCCGCAAGGCAGCGCTGCCCGAGGAGACCAGCCTGCTGATCATCTCAGAGGCTGACGTGCGCAGAGCCTTCAAGCGGGTGGACATCCGGAAGGCGGCAGGTCCCGACCACATCCCGGGGCGCGCCCTCAGAGCATGTGCAGACCAGTTGGCAGGAGTCTTCGCAGACATCTTCAACCTCTCCCTGTCCCAGGCTGTTGTTCCTGAGAGCTTCAAGATGTCCACCATTGTGCCTGTCCCCAAACACCCCAAGGTAACCTGCCTGAATGACTGGAGACCCGTAGCCCTCACCTCGATTGTCAGTAAATGCTTCGAGAGGTTGGTCAAGGACTTCATTTGTTCCATGTTGCCTGCCACGCTGGACCCATGGCAATTTGCATATCGTCAAAACAGATCCACCGACGACACAATTGCCATGGCACTTCACACCGCCCTTTCCCACCTGGAGGGGAGGAACTGTTGTGTGCGAATGCTGGTTGTGGACTACAGCTCAGCGTTCAACACTATTGTTCCCGCCAAGCTCGACACCAAGCTCAGAGGTCTAGGCCTGCACTCTACCATGTGCAGCTGGATACTGGACTTCCTGTCGGGCCGCCGCCAGGTGGTGAGGATGGGCAGTACCACCTCAGAGCCGCTGACCCTCATAACGGGAGCCCCTCAGGGATGCGTGTTGAGCCCTCTCCTCTACTCCGTGTACACCCACGACTGCACGGCCATGCACAGCTCCAACGTCATCATCAAGTTTGCTGACGACACAACAGTGTTGGGGCTGATCACCGACGACGACGAGACAGCCTACAGGGAGGAGGTTGGATCACTGGTACAGTGGTGCCAGGAGAACAGCCTCGTCCTCAACGTCAAGAAGACCAAGGAGCTGATCGTGGACTACAGGAAGCGGAGAGGAGAGCACACCCCATCTCCATAGACGGAGTTGCAGTAGAGAGGGTCAGCAGCTTCAAGTTCCTCGGCGTGCACATCTCCGAGGACCTCACATGGACCACGCACACCACTCACGTGGTGAAAAGGGCCCAACAACGCCTGTATTTCCTTAGGCGACTGATGAAATTCAACATGGCCCCCCGCATCCTCAGAACATTCTACACCAGTACCATCGAGAGTGTTCTGACAGGTTGCATCACCGTCTGGTACGGGAACTGCACCGCCCTGGAGCGTAGGGCACTACAGAGGGTGGTGCGGTCGGCACAGTACATCGTTGGAGGTGAGCTTCCCTCCATCCTGGACATATACACCAAGCGGTGCGTGGCCAGGGCCAAACGCATGATGAAAGACAATAACCACCCCGGCCACAAACTGTTCACCCTTCTACCCTCAGGCAGGCAATACCGCAGTATCAAGTGCCGCACAAACAGACTGAGGGACAGCTTCTTCAGTCAGGCCATCAGGCTGCTGAACAAGGACTGAGACCCTCATTAACACTATACACCAGAACATATTCTGTGAATATCTATGGCCATGGTGTATATTTTATTACATTGTTTTATATATATATATATTGTATATATATATTGTATGTATATACATATATATATATATATTGTCTCAAAAAAGTGTATATTTTATTACATTGTTTTATATATATATATTGTCATGATGTATATTCTATTACATTGTTTTATATATATATATTGTTAATACTTTCTTCTTTTTTTGTGGATATTGTATAGTTTATTCTCATTCTTATTCTTTTTTTAGTCTGCTACTGCTGTCGGGTGTTTTGCACATAAGAATTTCACAAACCGATTATACTTGTATAAAAGGGGATGTGACAATAAAAACTTGAAACTTGAAACTTGAAACTTAATGGCAGCAGATAAAGGACTCCTCTCTGTACTGGTCTTGTTAGACCTTAGTGCTGCATTCGACACCATTGACCATGACATCCTGTTACAGAGACTGGAGCAGTCGATTGGCATTTCAGGCACGGCACTAATTTGGTTTAAATCCTATTTATCAGATCGATCTCAGTTTGTATTTGTAAACGATGACGCCTCGATAACCACCAACGTTAATCACGGAGTTCCACAAGGTTCTGTGCTTGGACCAATTTTATTTACCTTATACATGCTTCCTTTGGGCAATATTATCAGGAAACACTCCATAAACTTTCATTGTTATGCAGATGATACTCAACTATATTTATCGATAAAACCAGAAGAGAGCAACCAACTCGGTAAAATTCAAGCATGTCTTAAAGAAATAAAAACATGGATGACCTGCAACTTCTTGATGTTAAACTCAGACAAAACCGAAGTAATTTTAATCGGCCCTGAGCACCTCAGAGATCAATTATCTGGTGATGTGGTTTCTGTAGACGGCATTGCCCTAGCATCCAACACCACTGTAAATAATCTTGGCATTATCTTTGATCGGGACTTGTCCTTTAACTCCCACGTAAAGCAAATCTCAAGGACTGCATTCTTTCATCTACGTAATATTTCAAAAATCACGCACATCTTGTCTCAAAAAGATGCAGAAAAATTGGTTCACGCTGTGACTTCGAGACTGGATTACTGCAACTCCTTATTATCAGGCTGCTCTAATAAATCTCTTAGGTCCCTCCAGTTGATCCAGAATGCTGCAGCTCGTGTTCTCACTAAAACTAAGAAAAGAGATCACATCACTCCTGCACTAGCTGCTCTGCACTGGCTCCCAGTAAAATCAAGAATCACTTTTAAAATTCTTCTCTTAACGTACAAAGCCTTGATTGGTGATGCACCATCATATCTTAAGGAGCTTGTAGTACCATATTGCCCCACTAGAGAGCTACGCTCACTAAATGCGGGACTACTTGTAGTTGCTAGAGTCTTAAAAAGTAGAATGGGAGCCAGAGCCTTTAGTTATCAAGCTCCTCTTCTATGGAACCAGCTTCCAATTTCAGTCCGGGAGGCAGACACAGTCACCTCGTTTAAGAGTAGACTGAAGACTTTCCTCTTTGACAGAGCTTATAGTTAGGGCTGAATCAGGTTTGCCCTGGTCCAGCCCCTTGATATGCTGCTATAGGCTTATAGCTGCCGGGGGACGTTTTAGGATGCACTGAGTACCTATCTCCTCTTTTTTCTCTCCTTAAGGATGAATTTTCATCTCTCAATCACATGTTACTAACTCTGCTTTCTCCCCGGAGTCCTTTTGACTTCACGTCTCATGGGGTCATCGGACCCTATGAGACGGCATAGATCCTATCTGCCTGATGGATCATCGAGGTCTGGGTCGTGGAATTCCTGCTCCTGACTACGCCACTGTCCTGTTGAGACTCCGCCCACTGTTGAGACTCCGCCCACTCCTCCTCCCCACCGCCATCTGCCTGATGGATCGTGGAGGTCTCCATCGTGGAATATGCCTACTATGAACTATTCATACACTCTGTCATATTCATTGAATGTATTTTAACTCTAAATCTGTCCTTCTGTACACATTACATCTATTGCATCTGTCCATCCTGGAGAGGGATCCTCCTCTGTTGCTCTCCTGAAGGTTTCTTCCCTTTTTTTCCCCCTGAAGGGTTATTTCGGAGTTTTTCCTGGTCCGATGTGAGGTTTTGGGGCAGGGATGTCTATGTGTACAGATTGTAAAGCACTCCGAGACAAATTTGTAATTTGTGAAATTGGGCTATACAAATAAACTGAATTGAATTGAATTGAACGTAGATCAACTTTACAACACACAGTAAATTGTACCAGCCTCCACAGTAACATTTTTTGAATCACAAAACGGATTCACCGTGAACTTGTAGCAGATTAACACAGCCTGCCTGACCCACACACAGACACACACAGAAGGAAACTCAAATGGTTGCTGGTTGTAAAACAGAGGTCTTTTGTAGTGCCAGGTTAATGGGACAACCACTGCTGGTTAATGTGAGGTATGTTACATAGATGCACAGTGTGATGCTACTTTTGTATGCACGTTGGCAAATAAATGAGGAGTAAAGAAATCATCTAGCAAACAGCTTGTGTGTGTGTGTGTGTGTGCGTGTGTGTGTTTAACTTTGCTGTATGAATGTTCCAGAATGCTGTTCTTTCACCATCTCCTGTGACGGCTCTGTTGCTGTGTCTTTCCATCTGCTCTTTGCCTGAAGTCGGGTTACAGATGGCTGTTTTGGTGATGCATGAAAATCAAAAAAATCACACAAGGCGATGACTAGGAACCTAAAGTGAGCCATTTGTAAAACTATATAGACTATACATCAGGGCCGGAGTAGGGCCACTTTTCAGCCCGGGAATTTCAGGCTCAAGACCAGCCCACTTTTTTCATGGTAGTGGAAATTGGATAAATGAAGCAACAGTTCAGCTCTTACTATCCTGTAGTTCTTTTATTAATACCATGGTCCAACAAATAATGTAAAGGTTCAATACAACAATAATAATCCACTTAAGATGAGAAGTTAACAAAAAATATGCATAACATTAAAAAAGGCAGAAGGGCATAGCAGGGGTGTCAGACTCAGATTAGGCAGTAGGCCAGATTTGTTGGAGTGAGACCTCATGGGAGCCATCATTGTCATGGTCATTATCATTTTTCTGCATGATTTACTCCTTTACTACACCCACTTCTGAGCAAACAATGCATATTGGTTCATCAAGTACTGTCATAGACTGCTCTTTCTTAGAATATATCACTTTAAATCATATTGTTTCCTCTGTTATCCTCTCTACCTGTCCCTGTAGTCATGGCCTCCTCATTGCAAATGTCTTATCTGCTGCTCCGAAGCTACAAAGAAAAATTAAGAGTCATATTACTGCATACTTCAATATCAATCAATATCAATAGTATATATCAATATTTGCATAATATTTGAAAAGTCTATGGATCACCATATTTTGGGTGATATAAAAAGGCTAATATTTTAATTCAATTTAATATTTTGCTTGGGAATAGGTTGACAACGCTACAATGATATTAATCAAGGCTACAACGTTAGCCGAATAGTTATGTTGCTTATCATTAGGCCTATGTCTCTCTTTACCAGTTGCCACTTGTGTTTGTCCTCTTGAAAATAAATCTGTAAGCTTGGCACATTTGGCAGCATCCTCCTCCAATGCCTTTCTTTTTTTCAACCTGGCTTTTTCAGCCCCTCCTGCCCTCTTCCTCCCGTCCATCCTCCCTGACGCGTATCGTTGCGGTCGGGCCGGCCCAGCTATCCGTAGATGAGAAAACTTTTTGGAAAAGACGGCTAAGGACCGAACCAACTCTATTATTTGGGAGGGGTGAACTTCCTCGCATGGTACAATCCATGCAGAGGCTGCGGTGTCAGAATGCGGAACATGTGTAGCCCACTTTAAGAGAAGATGGACTAACGTGACAAATGTCAACAAATAAAATCATCGACCGGCCCAGAATTGAAGCGGCCCACCGGGAACTCTCCCGATTCTCCCGATTACCCACCCCGGGCCTGCTATACATAAACACACACACAACTGAATGTTAGTTTAAAGAAAAGTGAAAAATAAAAGTTCCACTAGCTGTCCCTTTAAGCTGCACAATTCCAATGCCTTTAAAGTAGCACTTTACGGTGTCCCCTGTCACGGTTTGTTGGTGTGTCTAATAAATGTATTTTTACTGCACTAGAGAAGTGGATATGTAATATGGCGCTCGATGAATTTTTAGAGGATCATCACATTTTATTTTGTATAGCCGAATGTTACAAATTGGCCTCAAATTTACCAAATACAGAGTCTATCCATCCAACATTTCATGCAAAACCACACATACAGGATGGTCAACGTTTGAGGATGTATAGTGTGTGAAGAAATAATATCTGCACAATCCATCAAGTATATGGTCACTAAAGTTGTACTTCTTCTTCACTATGCTGTAGTTAATATTTCGCATTTAAGATCCTTCCTGGGCTTTTTCTTAATGCATTAAGCAACATTGCAATTACCAGTATAACTAGATTCACCTTGTGTCAAGAGCAAAACATTCAACACCCTCATCCCCTTCCTGCCTAGAAGACACACCTTCAAACAACAAATTTGACCGATTAGAAATGCCGCTGGTCTACAGGTCAAAAAAAACATTTGGACACTTGTAGCATGCTATGCAACTAGAAACTATAATCAGAATCTATGAAGTGTGGGTTGTATATTTGGCTGGTTCTTGGCCTGTCATCTCACCAGAACTCTGAGGGGGTTTTGTGTTTCACTTGTAAATGTACCATCTTTTGTTGAAAAAAATGACAGCAGGGCATAGTAGTGATACGACCTGATCTAAACTTAACTAAAACACAATACATTACATGTGATTGCTCAAATATACAAGTGTGATTCACCAATGTTAATTTCAATATCAAACAAGAATAGCAACAATTAATCACTTTGAAATAGCAATATAGATTAAGGAAATCATTCGAAAACGTTAAAGTCACCTATTAACTGAAATGACTAGCAATGGACAGCCTCTTTTTCCAATGAATTTCCAACGTAGGTTTACTTAGTCTTTAGGATTACTTCACAACAAAACTATTTGGTTAGGCTAAGGAAAAGATTAGATTGTGTTACGGTTAAAACAGGTATGTTTGTTCCATAAAATAATGACGCTTGTTACGTAAAGGATGTTGGTTAAGTACAGATGTCATATAACAACAAATTACATAAATTACAGTTGACTTTGTTTCCAACAGGAAACAAACAGCAGTCATCTGGATGGAAGTCGTGTGTTGGTTTGACCCATCTGACTTCCCCTACCATCTGGTTAAAATAGTTTGGTGCACTTCCAATTAATCTGTTTTAGCCGACATAAGCTTTTCTCAGATGTTTCAGTATCTTCCACCACGGAAGAAATAACAACTAGTTATGCTTTGTACATGTTGTGGAAGTCCCAATTCATTTTGTAAACTTGAATCTTTTTGAATTGAATGTTTTGTCTACATTTCTTTAAATTTATAGATAAGAGCTGCTCCTCAAGATACTTTTTTCCACAGTGCAAGGCTGATGTTACTGAATTGTATGTTGTATTACCTCGTGTTAAGATGCACTTTGGGGTTTTTATTTGACTGTAGAAGGGAATATTTCTAAATAGTTTTTTTGTGCATACTGTACTATCTCAGGTTCAAACTGCACCATCTTTTTATAAAAAATCAATTTGAGAAGTTGAACATAGTGGGTCCCATTGAGAACGACTGTCCAAGACCAGTTTATAACCACTGCCAGACAAGTTGAGAACCACTGCACAGACTAGATGGGAACCACTTCCCAAGATCATATCTGTCACATGTTCTGAGCAGTTTACTACTTGTTGGACTAGAGTTATGTCCTTCTCAACTTTGACAAAAAAGCTTTGAACAAAGTTAATGCAATAATGTGCGTTTGATCATTGATACAGTAATGTGGGTTTCTTAACCCTAAATTAAATAGATTCATGTCATAATAACAGCGACATTTTCTTACAATTATGTTTAGATTCATAGAAATGCATGTACAATATTTGTACATTTGAATAAACAATAATCAAATGCAAAGACAGGTATTTAACAATATGTTCTGAAGTAGTTACATTCATACAGTGTTACAGTTACTATCAGCCCTTTGAGGGCAGCCATGATGCTGATGTGGCCCAGGGAGAACATCTATTTGACACCTCTGGCCTCGCCATTTGAAATGCACAAATAAGCCTAGCGGCTAGCGGACTGACTCATCGACAGAACACCATCGATGAATTTTAGCCTGCCTGTAAGTTTCTTCAGCCTAACTTTATTGAAACAGAGCAGGTAATAACTAACTGTCGGTCATTGCCAATTGTTGGAATGCCGTCTCTGCTCTCACAGTGATTTGTTAGGCAGGATCTTGTTTGTGGTGGGTCTTTAAATAGACCCCCTGCAGTTTGCATCCAGGCCAGTGCACAGGTCGCTCTCACTTCAGTTTAGCTCCTCAAGCAAATTGAAAGGCCCACAAATGATGCCAGTTTGCCATTTTCTTGACTTGTGATATATATCTTTAGATGTCTGCATCATTAAGTGTGTTTCTCAGAAGTGTGTTATGAGAGGAAATGATGTCTAATCAAAAGGTTTCATACACACTCACACAAGTTACATACACAAGAATACCAAAGACTTTTGAACTTCAGAGGACGCATGTTTTGTCAACTCAGTTCTTCTTCTCAGGCTTTAGTTAAACGAACAGATGGTCGAAATCATAGAGATGAAAAATAAATGATGTCTTTTATAGTTTTAACTTATATATTTCATATATTACTTCTTTTTGATTCTATGAAAAATATTACAGCGAAATAGTAGGTTTAGTCGACAAATATATAGTACATTATTAGATAAGCTAATTGTTTGTACGAATACAAGTGAAAGAAAACTTTTTAAATGTAGTGTTATGACAAGTAATACACATGTTACCATAGCTCTCTGCCAGGAAAAATCCTCAACTCACCCCAGTCAGAAAAAAATGCCTTGTTCTACTCCAAAACCACAAGACCTCCATAAAACTTCCCTCTGATGATGTATCACCACTATCTGCTACTCATTCAACCTCCGACTGTTGCAATGTACTACTATCTGAATTTGTGCTATAACCCTTGACTCAAAACGCTTAGGAATGGATATCATCTTTGACTTTTTGGAATATTTCTTTGTTATGTCTACATTCCCCTGTCACGGTTCGTTGGTCTGCGTCAAGATGTTTCTGAATGAATGTATCTGTATCTAGCTGTGGAAATGAATTTCCTCTTTGACCTTTAAGCTGTGGGAAACATTTTAAAGATATGAAGTTAATGCAGGATAGCAAAACTCAGGGGTTTAAAAAAAAAAAAAAAAAATCCACAAGGGCTGGTGTATCACTATTGGACATGAGTGCGTGTGGAAACATACATTTTGAAGATCATTTCACTGAATTCCCATTATGAACTATTTATAGTTTAAGGGGAATATGTGTCGCTCCATCTTCTTCTTTCTGTCTTTGTCTTCTTTCTTTGGTAACTATGTCTCACTCACTACCACACACACACACATTGATAACACATAATGTAAGACGTTTTTAATGCATATTATATGTGGTAATCTCACATACTGTAGTGAAAGGTAGTCATGGCAATTCTTAATAATATGAATAGGCTCTTGATCAGGAATCCAGTAGACTTCCCAGTTACAAGACACTCTTAGTATTGATTGTATTAATGTTGGTCACATAGAAAGCAACATCGGTGGTAATCATGTTTTCTTTTAACCCAAGGCTGTTGAGAGACATACTTTTCACAGCTACTTGTCCAAGCAAACACATGTGTGATCAAAGAGGGATTGTTGCAACACATTCTCTTTGCAAACTTGTCAAATGCTGCTGCTTTGTCAGGGGCCCGAGGCTTCAAACTTTAACGCTTGAGGTAGTTTTAAAGTAAACTTCCATAAAACTCCCCTCTGAGGATGTATGACCACTATGAGGTCCTGGGACAGGGATGTCGTATGAGTACAGATTGTAAAGCCCTTTGAGGCAAATTTGTAATTTGTGATATTGGGCTATACAAAATAAACTGAATTGAAAATGAATGTTCACAGGAAATGTACGCTTTCTGCTTTTTACATACATATTCTCTTTTCAAAATAAAATGTGACTTTACCTAGTTTGTAGTTGTACTTGTGCAATAAAAACACTTAGTTAGGCTTAGGAAGGGATCTTTGTTTGCATCGGAATAAGCACCTCTGTTACATAAAATCATTTTATGTTACATAAAATCATTTTATGTAACAGAAGTTATGTCCCAGAACTATGGAAAAATAAGAGATGTGCACATTTACAAAGTGATAGAAAGTACCATTGTTCTGGTCACCTTTGACACATGTCACATTTACATTATATTGCCTTTCTAAAAGCCCAGATGAATGAGTTTGGCTCCGGCTGCTATTATGGATGGAGTCAGTGGCAGACCTGTGTAGTCTGTTGGATGTTCAGTTTTAAGATTGGCTTTCATCTTTAGTCTTGACTGTCACAGCTTAGCAATTTGGCGTTTATTAGGTTTTTGTAACTCTTCTCTTCTGCTGAACCTGTATAGATCTTTTCTAGCCTTCTGACCACTTAAATCACTGCATTAAACCGCCAGAATGATAACATCGTGGAGAAGCTGACGGCTCTGCAAATGAAATTGGATCGATTTGAAATCCTATTTGGGAGGAAAATGGAGGGATAGTGGTTGCGCAAATTCTAATGCAGCTACTGGAAGACCAAACAATCCCAATCTTATCTGCTTTCGGCTCCCTCTACCAGGACGGGCCTTGGCCAAGGCCGTTACTGGAACAACAACTCCCCCGAAGATCACTGAAGCGAGAACCTCTCTCATTCCCTTCCCCCGATCCACAGACACCTGTGGTTGTTTTCTCCCCAGGACCCTTCAAGGCTATCTCCATGGCAACGACCATCTTGCGGTCTGAGAACTCTGTCTGTTGTGGCCTGGGGGAGGACGACGTATCAGGCCACGCACACACAAACTTTCAACATACAGATTTGCATTCACTACCCCCACCCCCATCCCACGCCTTCGTCTGCTTCGTCCCCCCAGTGTGACAGTCTGTGGCTGGCACTGTAATGGCTGACGGACCGGGCTGGCTGCTTGTCGGTGCTGGTCACCTTCTGCCTCCAATGGCTGGGCTTAGATCACCCAGTCTTTGGCTTACCTCCCCTCCCCCCTTCCTACTCGTTGCAAGTCATGTTTAAGATGTATGTGCTTATGTGCTAAGGTGTTTTTTCCTGCTCCCACACTGTACCCCCTTAGGGGCATAGTCGGGGGGTTGTTTTTTTCTCGCCTCTCTTTCCTCATGTTATGCTGTAATCTTTCATCCACCCTTTCTTTGCAATTTCGTTGCTTTTGTACCTGTACTCTAGTCAATGACAATAAAACGGCATACCATACCATTCACCTAAAGCTTCTTAATAACATTGACGTAACAAAATATCATGATGAGTACATATAACCATTATCATGATGAATGACAATCTCATCATCATACTACTTCATAACAGAACTTTATATCATCACCTGTTAATTTGGCGCTTCTTCTGTGTAGAGCCAAGCTAAGTGCACTTGTTCATGCTGATTAGCAAGATAGCAGACACACAAGTCAAGTCGTTGTCAAAGTGGAGAACATTTGCATAGTTGGAGGAGGTCATCAATAATGTAAAATGAACTCAATCTTATAATTTGAATGTATCTAAATGTGTCCTTGAAATATGTCTGGATGGACAAGTCAACAGATTTTATTCAAAATCTAAAAAAGTCACAGATCATTATAAAATAAATTTGAATTTGGTTGAGACTTATGCTACTGGAGACAGGAGATATAACATATAACATCAGAAAATAGCTTTGAGAAGCTTTGACTGCAGGAATTAAAGTAACTACAATTACAGTTATGTGCGTCAAAGTTATGTAATGAAGAACATTATGAATTCCTTCTCCTCGTGACCGTGTACAAACCTGAGATCAATCAAGTTTGTATTGTCCAAAGTTGCGTCTTCTTTGTCATTCTACGGATACTGAGCTGAGGAGACCCATGGATACAGGACCCACGTAGAGGCACCTTATCAACTCACGATGTCAGCAAGAACAAGCTGTGCTCATATATAGCCCACACACTTTTCAATGTCATGCCATATTCCAATTGGTTGCTTTGGAGACTTGAGTTGTCGCAGCAGTTATGTTGACAGAATTTTTCTCTTACATTTCAGAATTTTGACAGTCTTTGATCATTAAAACCTGAAATTAGTTGTCAGTCGACGCTTCTAACTATAGGATCTATGACCACCAACGATTTCCTCTCAAATTTTTGTCAAAGCCAGTCTGAAATCTTATAGAAGGCTTTGGAAAAGCTACATTACAAGAAGTAAAAGGAGATGATAAGGAAGAAAACAGTTGAAAGAATAATGAAAAACAAAATACTGAGTGAGAAGGAGAAGTTGAAATGGGGGTAAAGTAGTCAAACAGGAGAGGAGACAAAGACTGGAAAGGTGAGCAGGAACAATGCAAGAAAGATGAAAGAAAGAAATGAGGAAAGGATGAGAGAGAAGGGGAGATGGACAGAACAGAAAAAAAGAAGAGAGAATTGTGGGAAAGGAGAATACGAGGCGCGGAGGTGCAGAGCAGACGAAAGAGAAGCAATAGGGAGATGCCGTTAATTCGGAGTTCAGAGAGATTTTTTAGTTTGAAATACTCGGCAGGAGGCCTTTGACTGCTGCTGCCTTTGAACTACAGTACACACACACACACACACACACACACACACACACACACGGTTGGCCAAGGATAATGTTCGCTTGGAGGTAAAGCGAAACAGAGAAAAAGAGTACAAATTGAGATAGCCACATATCCTTATCTGTGTATTAATTGATATTGCTTCATCTTGTCTGTAAATGCCACATTCTATTAAAGTCTGAGATGGAAAAAAGCTCCTTATAGTTGTTTTATGGAGTGATGACAATAGAAGTCTTAACACACTACTGGGTTCCTGTAGACCAGTGGTCCTCAACCTTTTTGGCGCCACAGACCGCTTTCGTGTCAGATAATATTTTCGGTCATAAAAATGACATAAAAACAAATATAAAGTGCAATAAAATAAAACTCACCATTAGGCCGAATTAGAGGGATTCCAAAGCCTGTTTCTCTATAACGAGACGGTCCCATTTCGGGGTGATGGGAGACAATGATACTTGAAGTGTGTTATTTATGTTCAGTCTACTCCATAACTTAGTTTTGGTTGCTGTCACTGCAGAAAACCTGCTTCACGTTGTGATTATGATGTTGGAAATGGAAGCAGGGTTTTCAGGGTTTTATTGCCGATTTCGGGATATTTTGCCTTGATTTTAATCCAGAACACCGACAGAGATGTTGTCTGAAACTTACTTTTAAGGCTACCGTCAGTCAGTCATTTTTGCTAGCTTGTGCGTTTCACTTTTTAGGTAACATATCACTTGACATGTGTCAAAACGCTCAGACACACAGACGGATGTATCTGGTGATTCTTCAAAATAAAACATCTTTCCGAGCGTGATAATCAATCACATTTATTTTCCTTCATTCATTCTGTGCGGCCTGGTACCAAAGGACCCACTGACCGTTACCGGGCCACGTAACCACCTGCTGGGGGGGGTGGCCGACACAGCTGTAGCTAACCATCGTCAACTCGGGTGTAAAACTAAGTAGGGTTTTAAGCGTCAGTGAATACTCATCGTACAAAGACTCGGAGGATAAAGACATAGGAGTCTTTTGTTGGAGTCTTCGGGGGTGGATGAGTATAATATTGCTCCGTGTATATATGGTTACCTTCCATACCTGTGCGTATATCAACTTGTAACTCGGACTCGTTCACACATATACCGAAATTCCTCCTCTGTTATCTTTCCCACCCGTTCTACACACACCCAACGCCTTGTCAAAGGGGGCCTCTGGAACTGTCAGTTAGCTTCATTTCTGGCTTTGCTATCGAGCAATCGCTTGACTCCCTGGCTCTCACTGAGACTCACACCTTACAACACATCTACCACTGCTGATCTCTCCTCAGTCACACATCCAGACCCTCTGATCGAGGTGGTGGAGGTTTACTCATCTTCAACAAATGTAGTTTTTCTCTCGACTTGCTTCCAAACTAAACTACTACTACTAAACAGTGTTGTTCTCTACCTTCCTCCTGGTTCTTTGGGAGATGTCTTTGAAGAATTCTACGTCCTCCTATCGAACTTCTCAGAAAATCCCCTCATCCTTCTGGGTGACTTGAACATCCAGACTGAGAAGTCATGTGACATGTTTCTCTTACTGTCTTCATTTGCTCTTACTCAGTCCCCGCCCCCCCCCCCCTCAAACTCACACACACCAACAGACTCTGCACCGTTAATATTCTCTCTCATCCTAAGTCTCCCACAGACCCTCTCCTCTCTACTCTGTCTTCCTGTCTTGATTCTATCTGTCCTCTTAGGACACGACCAGTCCGCAAGTCCTCAATGGCTCAAATCCACCCTGTCAAGACTGAACTACTTTTCCAGCCTGTCGCAGTAGCTCCCTGTGTGTGTTTTCATTTACTTTCTTTTTTTCATTTTTCCGCTCTTTTCTTTCACATTTTGTTTAAATTACAGTTGAAGAACGTACTGTTCTGTTAATTTTCTGGTTGTAAATGAGAGACACACAATGAACGGGGTCATTATCTATTCAAGCGATCAGCTGATTGCGTTTAGCAAACCACAACCTGTATACAGCGCCACTGCCCTTCCCCCCTTGGCAGGTCTGATCACAACCTGGTCCTGTTAACACCCACAAATGTTCCCCTGGTGCAGAGGCTGCCTGTGACCACCAAGACTGTAGGAGGTTGTCTCGGGGGGCTAATGACGCCCTACAGGACTGTTTTGAATCAACGAACTGGGATGTGCTGTGGCAACTACATGAGGAGGACATGATCAGCATCTTGGACTGTATCAGAATATATATCAAGTTCTGTGTTCACACCACCTTACCATCCTGGACTGTGCGCTGCTTCACAAACAACAAGCGGTGGATCACTAGTAACCTGAAAGCACTTCTTATTAGGAAGAAAGCAGCTTTCAGGTCAGAAGACTAGGACTAATTAGAGTTCAGCGTGACCTGAAGGTGAACCTCAGGGAGTGCAAGGACTCCTACAGGAGGAAGCTGGAGGTCAAACTCCAGCGGAACAATGTGAAGGAGGTGTGGACCGGGATGAAGCCAACTGGGCTGTGTGCTGTCTGGGTCACAAGGAACTGTTCTGTTTCCCTTCCTGCTCACCTTGTACACCACTGTCTTCCAGTACAATTCGGGGTCTTGCCATCTGCAAAAGTTCTCTGATGACTATGCAGTGGTCGGGTGTATAAAGGATAGACAGGAGGCGAAGTACAGGGCAGTAGTGGATGACTTTGTGGAGTGGGGAGGTAGAAATCATCTGCCTCTCAACATGGCAAAGACCAGAGAGATGGTGGACATCAGGAGGAAGACAACGGATCCACAACCGCTGAGAGTTCTGGGAGAGGATGTGGATATGGTGGAGTACACGTTCCTAGATGTCAACATCGACAACAGACTGAACTGGAAGGCCAACATCAACGCTGTGTAAAAGAAGGGGAGGAGGCAACTCTTTTTTTTCTTGGAAAACTTGAATCCTTTGATGTGTGCAGCAAGATGTTGGAGATATTCTAAATTACATTACATGACATTTAATTTGTCTGACGCTTTTATCCAATGCGACTTACAATAAGTGCATTCAAACATGAGGACCAACTCAGAACAACAATAATCAAGAAAGTAGCATTTCTTCAAGAAAGCTAAGTCTGTACCAGTGTGTTGGACCAGGGCTCTGTCCTTCTCCATAGTCTGTTGGGGGAGAAGCATTGGAACTGGAGACACCAACCGACTCAATAAACTTGTGAGGAATGCCAGCTGGGTGCAAACAGGACAGGAGAAGGTGGTGGAGAGGAGGACACTAAATAAAGTATTATCTATATATCGAATGAACTGCTGAAAAATAAAATCCTGTTTCACACTAACACACATCAAGTCATTCATGTATCAAGGAAAGATTGGCATATATGTAGCAAACAACATTTTATTGGGGAATTAAGACAAGCCAAGCCACATATTATGTTTTAAAGACTGTTGCTAGTAAGGCAGATTAGAACAGCACTTTGGACTGAAGGTGAAAGGCAAAGTTTGTTTTAACAACTACAATTTGGATCTCTCCCGTTTCTTGTCCCTCGATTTGATCTCTTTCAACACCAGAACCAGATGAGTGCTTGATTGTCATTTCTTTATCCACTGATTTCCCTGAACCGCTTCCTTGATCTGGTAGTCTCTTTCCTGACCTCATTGTTCTCTCTATCCTACCTACCTCACTTTATCTCTTCATCTGAACTCATTGCACTTCAAGGACCTCACTCTGTGAACAGCAGGAGTGTGTGATTGGATTTGAGTATAAGGGAAAGAAGGTTTTTCTCTGTGTTTGTACAAAAGGATGGTGGATGAGAAAATTCAATTCAAGCAGTTAAACCTGCAGCCATTTGAATGCAGTTTATGTTAATGTTGTGAACACTACATTAACATATAACCGTATCTTGCTGAGATGAGATGGACGATTACTTTTTAAACCTTTGAGATTCCATTGTATTTCACAGCAAAATACAATCATCTTTTTTTCCTTTTAAACAAACTATGACATATGCTTACATATGTGTAGCCCTGGGGGGAAATAATAATAATACAAATAAGCCACAAAGATTTATATATATTTTGTCTTGATTGGATTGATTGGGCACACAGGTGTCAATTGGTCTGGAGGTGTGGAGGATCGTGCTGTTGACCGAGGACACTGCTGCGGGTGGACACTGCTACGGGTGGACACTTTTGCGAGAGGACACTGCTGCGGGAGGAAACTGCAATGGAATGAGCACGCGGCTGTGGGAAGACGCTGCTGACGGAGGACGCTGCACCCAAAAGAAGGTCGGCGCTGGAAGGAAGGAGCTGCAACAGGCCTGCAACGTGTTGGGGAGCGTGAGTGTGTGTGAGCGTGTATGTGGGCCCAATAGGGGGTATTTAAATTAAGTAATTAATCACCATCATCAATGCTACCGATTTGTTTGGAGAAATCCGTTTTTTTAGTTTGATTGTTTTGATTGTCTCGTATGTATAATTTAAATCAGTAAACTAATGGTGGTCACTAAAAGCGGTCATCCGTGGTCAGTCTGTTAACTTCTAATATGGTCGATCAAATTGATCACGCAAATTCTGCTCAATAATAATGGAGACATGAACCCAACTACCCCATCTTGCAAACTCAAAGTGTTGGGGTGCTACATAAAATAGAGGCACTGCTGGGATCATACAGTTGTTAGTTTCTGACCACAGAAAACCACCTTGGGGAGGCGAGATAATCAGAACCTTTAACAGAGAGTACAATTAAAGCTGATATATATATATATATATATAAAATAAAAACACTTTATTGAGGCACATATAAATAAGGAAAGCACATTATGGCACAACTACGGCACTGGTGCAAAGGTGAAGACCTTACCCCTTTGCATGCCATACTGGTCAAGGATGTTGAGGATCAAACCGAGGTTAGCTTCATTGAAAAAACTCTGCAAATCATAAAAGCTCTGGGAATTGTTAGGGTCCTAGGAAGGGTGTTTGACCCTCAAGGTCAATGCCTAACTGTACTATGTGAATGCAGAGAAAAGGTCAACACACCAAGCCTCCCTCTGGATGTGTTCCCAGAAGACAGGTTGTCACCTTGGAGCATTTTTGGACCCTCTGACGAGGAAAAGGTGTCCCCTAATGCCCCACTAAGGGATGAGGCACAGGAACCGGGAAAAGGTTTTCCCCTCCGAGAATCCACGCCGGAAGCTATTATTAGAGCCGTGGGAGTAATGCAGTGAACATCCAGACCTACCAGCGATAGTTACTCATACCGGAGGTTGCGGATATTCTCTGGAGTCACCCCCACTCCTGCTGGAGAAGAGCCGCTGGATAACTGGATAGAGCAAGCTCGCCTGAGGATAGATGAGTGTGATCGATCAGACAGAGATAAGAGAATGAAGATCATGGAGAGTGTCGACGGTCCTGCCTCCGAGATCCTGCAAGCTGTTCGATTCAACAACCCTGATGCCACTCCTATAGAGTACATTGATGTTATTGAGAACACTTTTGGAACCCCTGAAACGGGGGAAGAGCTTTACTTTGCTTTTAGACTTCTGTGTCAGCACCCCTCCGACAAACTTTCTGAGTTCGAGAAGAATGGAGAGCTTGTTGAACAAAGTAGTTCAAAAGGGTGGCTTGCGCCATGTCCAAGCCGATAAAGCAGGTCTGGACCAATTCATTAAAGGATACACCTGATCGGACATGATGCTCCTAAACTTCAGGCTTTGGGAGCAACGGCAGCAACCACCGTCATTCTTACAATTGTTAAATGAGATACGCACTGAAGAGGAGTATGAAGCCTCTCATCGCAAGTTGACGCCAATCAAATCCGTGCATTATACATGTTATGATACCTGCCGAGGCAGAAATAAGAGATCTTGGAGCTGAAATACAAGAACTGAAATCACAAGTCCACAAGCTTACAGCTTGGTTCACAGCAACGTCACCGTCGCGGCCTTCACTACAACATGCAGTAATTACGGAGACGGACTCTACAAGGGAAGCTGGAAGGCCTCAACGTCTCAAAGCCTTGAAAAATGATGTTTGAAAGTTGAGGAAACAGGTCTCAATTATGTCCATCCGATCTACCCAAGCTCCTACACCCAATCATCGATGGGAGAGCGCACAGCCCAATCAAGCTCCCACGCCCAACCATTAATGGGGGAGAGCACAGCCCAATCAAGCGCCTACACCCCACCCACGATGCGAGAGAGCACCATCTATACCAGAGTCCCCGCCCCACCACAGGTGGGAGAGAGTCTCGCCGCAAAGAGATGCAAGTGACTTTTTCTGCTCCCGTTGCGGTGAGGAGGGGCACTTTGCCACGAAATGTCGGGCGCCGGAAAACTATCAAGAGGTGATACAGAAATTAATCCGTGCTCAGCGACAGCTGAGAATAGGCAGTAGGGAAAGAAATTATTCCACCACTAGAGAAGACCCCCATAACGCCCATGTGAGAAGAAGTGCGGTAAAAGTACAGACCAGCCAACTGATCGGGCCACCCTCCACCGCCTGGGTAAAAGTGGATGGAAAACCCTGCAATGCTCTTCTGGATAGTGGATCCCAAGTGAAAATCTTTGACAGCTGGTTTGCCAAGGACCTATCCCATGTGCCCTTGCAGCCAGTCAGTGGGTGAGACATTTGGGGCCTTAATGAATCAGAGAGCAGTTATCCCTATAGAGGCTACATCCAGGTGGAATTAGAGCTTCCAGAAAAGGCACCTTGCACCCCCACATCAATCCCTGTTCTTGCTTTGGTGTGCCCTGATCCCCGTTGTTCTGACAACATTCCTATTCTGGTAGGCATCAATATCCGCAAGGTCCGACCTTTTACGTCAAGTGAGGAAGTGAGGTAAACGCTGATTCATGAGGGTAGGGTTATTCAAGCTTAAAGCTCAGCCCTTAACTACCACCATGTCTCAGGAGGCCATATGTATATTTCTTCAATCAGTTACAATACACATTTAACATACATAACCATAACACAAGGAATGCTAGTTTAGGTCAATTGATACCGCCAACCCCAAGAACTAACCTCCTCAAACGTGCTGTTATCTATCGTGCAATTACCGCTTGGAACTTACTACCTCCTCATTTAACTCACATGAGTAATAATTTGTCATTAAAAAAACAATTAAAGGCGCACCTAAGAACATTCACCACTTGACGTATTCTATTGCTTTTTAGTCATCTGATTTTCTTTTTCTTTGTATGAATTAAGTTGAATTGCATAACATATCTTATCCTTTGACTGTACTGTGCATCTGACTGCACTATTTTTTACTTTGTTGTACTATTTTTAACTGTTGGTTTCACGATATGTTTTGTATGTTTTTGTATGTATTGTATTTTGTCCTTTCTGTGGACCCCAGGAAGATTAGCGGTCGCTAAGGCGTCAGCTAATGGGGATCCAATAAATAAACAAGAAACAATATGTGAGAGCCCCGAAATTAAGTGGTCCGGCCCTGGCCCTTTTGTCATTCTAGCTGGCAGTGAGTACATAGCCGTCTGTAAAGTTCACGAAAAACACTGTTTGGCAGAGAGTATTCTTATCACAGAACGCGCCTCCTCAACTGCTCTACAAGTGTGTTTGTGCAGCCCACTGTTTTATTCTCAAAAATAATGGACAAGAACAAGTTTGTGTGTTTTTGCGGAATGAGTCAAGAAAGGCCACTGTGGCAGTGGGGTGTGTTTAAGCTCGGCTGCAGAGTGGGTGGAGCGGGGGTGTGGTTCAGGGAACGGTGTCTGATTGTCATCAGCTGGTCCGATGACAATCAGACCAGCTGATGACAATCTGTGTTTGTGTATCTGCGAGGCTTTGTCTCCATAAAGGAGCTGGACAGGAGGAAGATGGGAGAGTGCCGAGCAGAGACACTGTCTGGGGTCTGAAGTAATAAAAGATATTACCAAGTATCCCTCCGACTACTCATTCATTGGTGCTGACAAGGAGAACCTACCAGTGACGGCTTGACACCTGTCACACTGGAGCCAAACGTGGGGCCTTTTTTTTTTGGGGAAAAAATATATAATTGATTTTTTTTGGAAGAGCACATGGAGAGCAGCCGGCAACACTCAGATCTGCCGACCCAGCTATTGATGGTGCTGGGGCAGATGCTGGAAGGGATGGCAGCTTTTCAACGGGACCAGACAGAGGCAAACCGGCAACTCTTGGGGGCACTCCTGGCCCAGGCAGAGAGGCAGACGGAAGCCCTGGAGCGGCTCGCCGCCCGGACAGCTGCAGCTCCACCAAACCCTCCACCCTGGGCGGGGGTGGAGGTCTCGAAGATGACAACGGCAGATGACGTTCAATCGTTTCTGGAAACGTTTGAGGTGACGGCGGAGGCGTGTGGCTGGCCGGCGGTGGAGTGGGCAGTCCGCCTACTGCCTTTGCTCACCGGGGAGGCGCAGACAGCGGCGCTGTCGCTGTCCCCGACAGCGCGGCACAATTACGCGGCCGTGCGTGAAGCCGTCATTGATCGGCTGGGACTGACTCCGCAGGACCACCAGCGGAGGTTCCGGGAGGCAACGCTGGGACCCAAAGACCGGCCGTTTGCCTACGCACACCAGCTGAAGGACGCCGCCACCAGATGGCTACAGCCCGGGAACTCCAGAGGGGCGCAGGCGGCGGTGGAGAAGGTCGTCAGGGAGCAGTTTGTGGAGGGGCTGCCGACCGGAACAGCAGAGTGGGTCCGCTGTCACGGCCCCACGTCGCTGGAGGCCGCCATTGCACTGGCGGAGGATCACCTGGCAGTGCAACCCGGCGGGCAGGTGGACAGCGACAGCTCACTGGCTCCGGCCAGGCCGACGCGGCCACTGCCGCGACCCATACAGGCCCCAGCAAACACCGGCACCCTTCCCAACCCACAGGTAGTCCCTCAAACACCAGGGCAGGAGTGTTGGAGGTGTGGGCGGCCCGGACACATCCGGTGGGAGTGTCCGCTGATGGAAGTGGGCCAGGTGATCCGGGTGGCCGGCTCTCCAACACCCTCCCCAGGTCCGGGAGCGACATACCGCGTACCGGTAAGAATCCAGGGGGGTATACATCAGGCAATGGTGGATTCCGGCTGTACACAGTCTATGATCCACCAGAGCCTGGTTCGACCAGGGGCATTGGTGGAGGCATTGTGGGTGAAGATAAGGTGTGTGCATGGGGACATTCACGAGTATCCCATAGTGTCAGCGGAAATTAGATACGGGGGGAAAAAGCACAACGTGAAGGTCGCGGTTAGCTCCCGCCTTACGCACCCCGTACTCTTGGGAACCGATTGGCCGGGCTTTGACAAGTTAATGGGGAAGGCTGTGGGGGTGCGTTCACGGCAGACAGGGTCATGCGGTGTGTGCGCCGTGCTCAGCGGTGACGCGAGGTTGTCCGACACTGCAGACGGGGAGGGGGAACCGGTGGAGACTCCTCCGTCTACCGAGTTTCACTCCATGGAAGATTTTCCACTCGAGCAGTCTCGGGAAGATACTCTACGCTCAGCCTTTGACCAAGTGATACGAATTGATGGTCAGCTGGTGCGCCCTGACGCAGCGCAGACATATCCGCACTTCACATTGATCAGGGACAGGCTGTACAGAGTGAGCCGTGACACTCACACAGGGCAGGAAAGCACCCAGTTGCTGGTGCCGAAGAGCCGGCGGGAAATGGTTTTCCAGGCGGCTCACTATAACCCGATGGCTGGTCACATGGGATATGATAAAACTCTGGACCGGATAATGACCCGATTCTATTGGCCGGGCATCCGGGCGGATGTGCGCCGTTGGTGTGCGTCCTACCCGGAGTGTCAATTGGTAAACCCTCCGGCCATTCCGAGGGCACCTTTGCGCCCTCTGCCATTAATGGAGGTTCCATTTGAGCGAATCGCTATGGACCTCATCGGGCCATTTCACCGGAGTGCACGCGGATATCGCTTTGTGTTAGTCTTCGTGGATTACACAACACGATACCGGGCGGTGCCTAGCGCAGCATCTCTGCAAAGAGTGTCGCGCAGGCGCTGTTTCAGGTCATCTCCCGAGTCGGAATCCCGAAAGAGATTCTGACTGACCAGGGCACCCAGTTCATGTCAAGAACACTGAGAGAACTTTACGGTTTACTGGGCATCAAGTCTATTCGGACCAGTGTGTACCACCCACAGACCGACGGTCTGGTGGAGCGTCTGAATAAGACTTTGAAGTCCATGATCCGTAAATGTATTAATGACGATGAACGTAATTGGGATAAATGGCTTGACTCTCTGTTGTTTGCAGTACGGGAGGTTCCCCAGGCCTCCATGGGATTTTCTCCCTTTGAACTTTTGTTCGGCAGTACTCCACGGGGGGTGCTCGACCTCATTAAAAAAAACTGGGAGGAGGGGCCGAGCACCAGTAAAAACGAGATCCAACACGTCCTGGACCTGCGAGCAAAGCTCCACACATTGGGTCAGCTGTCACGTGAGAATTTGCTCCAGGCCCAGGAGCGTCAGCAGCGGCTGTACAACAGAGGTGCCAGGCTGAGACAATTCACACCGGGAGAGAAGGTACTTGTATTGCTTCCTTCTTCCAGCTCTAAACTCCTCGCCAAGTGGCAAGGGCCCTTTGTGGTCACACGGCAAGTGGGGGATGTCGACTATGAGGTGGTGCGTTCTGATAGGGGCGGAGCTACACAGATTTACCACCTCAACCTCCTAAAAGCATGGAGGGAGGCGGAGTCTGTTTCTCTGGTGTCCTCGGTATCTGAGAGAGAGGAGCTGGGGCCTGAGGTCCCAAAATCCACCAATCCGGCCTCGCTCCTTTGTGAAGACCGTATCTCCGGGACCCAGAAAACAGACATTGCCCGGTTGCAAAAGCAGTTTGCTGATGTGTTCTCTCTCCTTCCAGGACGCACAAACCTCATAGAGCACCAGACAACCCTACAGGTTACCTGAACACAAGAGAAAGGTGGTTCAGCGGGAATTGGCTGCAATGCTGGAGATGGGGGTAATAGAAGAGTCCCACAGTGCCTGGTGTAGTCCCATTGTTCTCGTGGTCAAGAAGGATGGGTCTATACGGTTCTGCGTGGACTATCGCAGGGTGAACGATGTGTCACGGTTCGATGCTTACCCAATGCCCCGGGTCGACGAGCTCCTGGACCGACTGGGCACTGCGTGTTTCTTTACGACACTGGATTTAACCAAGGGCTACTGGCAGATTCCTCTGTCGCCAGAGTCTAAGGAAAAAACGGCCTTCTCCACTCCGTTTGGGTTATACCAATTCACCACGCTTCCCTTTGGGTTGTTCGGGGCCCCGGCCACCTTTCAACGCCTCATGGACCGGGTGTGCGTCCGCACGCTGCATATGCTGCCGCCTACCTGGATGATGTGATCATACACAGCACCACCTGGGCGGAGCATGTGCAGCGGGTGGGCGCGGTGCTGGAGTCCCTGAGGCAGGCGGGGCCCACGGCCAACCCGGGGAAGTGTGCAGTTGGACGGAGGGAGGTACGGTATCTGGGGTACCACTTGGGCGCCGGGCAGGTGCGCCCTCAGGTGGACAAGACCGCCGCCATCGCAGCCTGCCCGCGGCCCGAGACTAAAAAAGAGGTGAGGCAGTTTTTGGGGCTGGCAGGCTATTACAGGCGGTTCATCCCGAACTTTGCGGAGCTGACCAGCCCCATGACTGACCTGACCCAGAAAGGTGCCTCAGATCCGGTCCAGTGGACGGAGCAGTGCCAGTTGGTGTTTGAGGAGGTAAAGCAAGCTCTCTGTGGGGAACCACTCCTTCACACACCTAACTTCTCTCTCCCTTTTACTCTGCAGACTGATGCGTCGAACAGAGGGCTGGGGGCCGTTTTGTCCCAGCAGGTAGGGGAGTTTGACCGCCCCATGCTGTACATCAGCCGCAAGCTGTCGGAGAGGGAGGGCAGGTACAGCACGGTGGAGAAGGAGTGCCTCGCCATCCGGTGGGCGGTCGACTCCCTGCGCTACTACCTCCTGGGACGCTCATTCACCCTCTGGTCGGACCACGCCCGCTCCAATGGCTCCACCGCATGAAAGATACCAACGCCCGAATCACTCGGTGGTATCTGGCTTTACAGCCTTTTAATTTCAAGGTGATCCATAGGCCGGGGACACAGATGGTCGTGGCCGACTTCCTCTCCCGCTCTCATGGGGGGGAGGGGGAGTAGGTTAGGCCGGATGTTGCCCCGGCCTAAGTCGGGCGGTGGAGGTATGTGGCAGTGGGGTGTGTTTAAGCTCGGCTGCAGAGTGGGTGGAGCGGGGGTGTGGTTCAGGGAACGGTGTCTGATTGTCATCAGCTGGTCTGATGACAATCTGTGTTTGTGTATCTGCGAGGCTTTGTCTCCATAAAGGAGCTGGACAGGAGGAAGATGGGAGAGTGCCGAGCAGAGACACTGTCTGGGGTCTGAAGTAATAAAAGATATTACCAAGTATCCCTCCGACTACTCATTCATTGGTGCTGACAAGGAGAACCTACCAGTGACGGATTGACACCTGTCACAGCCACCTTCATCCCTCCAGGTACAGTGATTGCTCACCTATATGTAACGGATATGGTGACTGAGGTATCAAGTAAAAAAACAGATGCAGCCCCAAGTATTGACGTGTCCCTGTTTGATTTTGGTGATTCCCCCATTCCCGCCGAGTATGAAGACGGACTAAGACAAAAACTCTATGAGAAGTGCAACGTTTTCTCAACCGCCGAAATGGGACGTGGGCTTAGCCAAGAGAGTGGAACATCGTATATGGCTGACTGATGATACCCCCTTCAGGGAAAGATCTCGGCGCATATCACTCACTGACCGAGACGACCTTCGACGCCACCTTTAAGGACTTCTGGCGGCCGGGCTAATAAAGGAATCCAGAAGCCCCTATGCTTCACCCATTGTCCTGGCACGAAAGAATACTGGGAAACTGCGCATGTGTGTGGACTATTGAACGCTGAATCGAACAACCATCCCTGATCAGTACACCATGCCACGCATTGATGATGCGTTGGACTGTTTGACCGGAAGCAAATGATTTTCAGTGTTGGACTTACGCAGTGGTTACTACAAGTTCCCGATGGCAGAAGAGGAAAAAGTGAAAACTGCCTTCATATGTCCATTAGGATTTTAGCAGTTTGAGAGGATCCCCCAGGGAGTCACCGGAGCACCGGCCACTTTCCAAAGACTTATGGAGAAGGCAGTCGGGGACATGCACCTGCTTGAGGTCATAGTGTACCTAGACGATCTGAACGTATTCGGGAAAACTCTGGACGAGCATGAGGAAAGACTCCTCAAGGTGATAGACCGACTGGAAGAGGCTGGGTTAAAGTTGTCTATATACAAATGCCAGTTCTGTCGGCCAGAAGTCACCTATGTAGGACACATTGTGTCGGAGAATAGAATTCCCACAGACCCTGTCAAAGCTGAAGCGGTAGCCAACTGGGACCAGCCCACTAACCTCAAATCTTTGCAGTCTTCCTTAGGATTCTGTGGGTACTACCGTCGCTTCATAATGAACTACTCGATCATCGTCGGACCCCTTACTGAACTCTGTAAGGGTTATCCCCCTACACAAAAGAAGAAGAATGCGGCCCAGGTACCAGATAAAACCTGCTACCAAGTGAGTAAACCCTTTGGGGACAGGTGGGATCCCCATTGTTTTATGTAGTCAGCCCCAATCGATTACAGATAGCTTTTAAAATTTGATGAGGACATCAAAGATTCTAGAAGGGGGAGTGTGCAGCCCTGGGCGGAAATTATAATTAAAAAAACCACAAAGATATATTTATATATATTTTGTCTTGATTGGATTAATTGGGCACACAGGTGTCAATGGTCTCACCTGGTGGGGGCGGCGTTTAGAAGATAAAAGGTGAAAGGAGAGAGTGGGAGAGATGACGGGTGAATGAGGTGTGGAGGAGCGTGCTGTTGACTGAGGACACTGCTGCGTTTGGACACTGCTGCGGGTGGACACTGCTGTGAGAGGACACTGCTGCGAGAGGACACTGCAGCGGAATGAGCACGCGGCTGCGGGAAGACTGCTGCAGGAGGACGCTGCACCCGAAAGAGGGACGGCGCTGAAAGGAAGGATCTGCAACAGGCCTGCAACGTGTGTGTGTGTGAGCGTGTATGTGGGCCCAATGGGGGGTATTTAAATTCAGTAATTAATCACCATCATCAATGTTACCGATTTGTTTGGAGAAATCTGGTTTCTTAGTTTGATTGTCTCGTTGTATGTATCATTTAAATCAGTAAACTAATGGTGGTCACTAAAAGGGGTTATCTGTGGTCAGTCTGTTAACTTCTAATATGGTCGATCAAATTCTGCTCAATAATAATGGAGACATGAACCCAATCACTCCATCTTGCTAACTCAAAGTGTTGGGGTGCTACATAAGCTAGTACCAACTAATTTCAACTGACTGTTTAATGACATCAATCCACTAATCAATATTGTATTGACAAGGGAGGTAGGTGTGTGTGGAGCCACGGTCCCTGCAGTCACCATCTTATTACATCAATTATTTATCAATATTTAATATTTTGAATAATTCTAACTCTGTATAAAACTTGTATATTTTTTTTGGATTTTTTCACCACTACCACATACCTTAAATAGATAATAATGTCTGCTCTAACTTCTGGTTCTATGGGACTGATATAGTAAATAAGTTATTTTTTCTAAAATTCTCAAGCATTCTCTGAAAAATTTGAGGTGAAGATGAAGTCATGGACAATAACTTTAATAAATAATAATATTTTTGTTTTAATTTTGTTATGACTTAAGTATGACTGAAAAAATAATAAAAATGAATAAAATAAATAAATATAACATAAATAATAAATATAAATAAATAATAAAATAATAAATAAAATAAATGTTAAAAATAAATAAATAAATAAATATACAAAATAAATATAAGTTATAAATCAATAACACTATTAAATAAATGTACATCATTATTTTCTATATTTATTTTATTCTATCATTTTTATATATCTGTGTCTATATGTTGTTTTTTTTATATTATATGTTTGATATGGGTGTCCATTTTCATCAATGGGGTGGTCCCAACCTCATTAAACAAGAAGAGAATCAAGATCGATCTTAGCAGCTTGAAACCTAGCATAACAAGTGTTTATATGCATTCTTTGTATGTATTCTTGTCTGTACTGTCTGTACACTCAATAGTGTAATTTAGTCATTTTTTAGGAAGAAGTTAGTAGTTTAAGTTTCAAATTAGTGTCTGTGGCTGTGGTTCAGCAGAATAAGGATATGAGACAGAGATTTGAGGTCTTGAGGCCTGAGGTCTTCTCTGGGGCGCCTGACTGCGGCTGGCGCACGAGCCTGTGTTGTGTGGGCAGGACTGATGCTCAATGCTCCGCTTCCGTTAGCTCCTAAACATCCGACATGAGGTTTTGTGCTGAGGAGGTCTGAGATATTTTGGATTTATTAAAATTAACAAAATGATATTATAATTTTAACTGATAAGATTCATCAATTTTACTGACAGCCTCTTCTGGGTCAGGAATATTAGACGACTACTATTACAGTTTATCTGAGCGATATAAAACAACACAGGCACAAACAACCACACACATTCTACTCCACTCACAACACACACAGGTCTCAACACACGCTGGGTTCGGTTTTCCTCAGCTCCAAGGATCAGCAGCTAGGCCAGAAGTTCCAAGGATCAGCATGCTTTATCATCACACACACACCAGCAGACCACAAGACCACACTCCACTCTGCACACCTCCACACCCCACACTGCCTCTCTCGGCCTCGGCTGCTCTGCCCATGCCACACCAGCCCAATTGGCCAAATTGAGACAGCTGCCAGCATTGGAGCAGCCAAATTGTGAAACAGTATGAGCAAGAGTTGATGGTTGGAGTAACCATAAGACCAAAAAAGACCATTTTGACACCCGAGACCCCAAAAAACCACAACCAGACCTAAAAGACCAGAGACCAAAAGAACACCTCGAGTACAAGTTAGACTAGAGAGCATCCAGAGCAGAAGTTAGTTGAAGTGCTTTTTTTAGTTATCAGCTTAGCAGAAGTTAAGAATGACAGCTTTTTTTTATCAGACAAAAATCCATCCCTCAGTTGATCCATAACAAATTAGATTTTGATGAACTGATTGGTTTTTGATTGTGAAAATTTTTCATATCCTATTCATTATTCCAGCGCTCTGTTTTCTAAATTGATATCTACCTATCTCCAAAACTTATCAGTGATCCAAAAACTAATAAAAAACTAAAAAACTCATATTGAAACTTTTGAAAATTAAAATAAAAAATTGTAAAATTTTGTTTTTGTAATTTGTGGCTCAAAAATAAAAATATTGTAATTTTGTGGGGCTTGTAGTGTTTTGTTATACTGGATTGTAAGTTCTTTTATTATTGTATATCTTTTGTATATATTTGTTTATTTGTTTATTAATCAAGAGCGAGTTTAACCCCATTACCAGATGCTATTACGTAATCTTAGGGTAACATGGCTACTCTGTAAACCCGCTAATCCTCATGCTAAACTCTTTTTTTATTGTAACAGTGAACATATGCTGTGTTGTTTGACTTTGTAAATTATCTTTCAGTTCCAGTTGAGAAACACAAAATGTTTTTTATCCAAACACAAAATGGTAACTTATCTAAGTAAACTTTACATTAGTCAGTCATGTTGTGGTATTTATTTGCAAACCGTGATTTATAATCAAGAGCACATTCAATTCAATTCAATTCAGTTTATTTGTATAGCCCAATTTCACAAATTACAAATTTGTCTCGGAGTGCTTTACAATCTGTACACATAGACATCCCTGCCCCAAAACCTCACATCGGACCAGGAAAAACTCCCAAATAACCCTTCGGTCCATCTTTCCATCCATACCATGCCTTTGGGGAGATAAGGAAACGCGGGTAAATCTAATTAGTTTCTTTCAACAAAAAACATGCATTGTTGTATTGTGTATAATTGTTGAGCATTCCTTGATGCTGTTTGTTTGTTCACAAAGTGTTGACTGTCAAGCTTAATTTGCTTGTGTTCTATTTATTTGTATTCATGTAAAGCAGGGGTGGCCAGGATTCCTAGCCCGTCAGCTCTCGTCTACCTCCTATCTCCCAAAAAATGCATTACATCCTGTGGATATTTTTGTTGTGTGAATTGAGGTGCACATGTACAGTGTGTGGACACCCTGGGGGCAGAAAAGGAATGGGCAGATCAACGGATCACACCAGAGAATAAGCAGATAAAAAACATGTGGCAGAAAAAGGGAGGATGATGGAAAGAGAGGATTTTTTTTTAATGTATTCGCGCCTTTGTAATGAAAATGCATTGATCTGTGTTCATCAATATTCTCCAGATCAGCAGAGGGCTGGGTGAGGCAGAGGTAACACAGTGGGAGACACCAACACATTTGTGTAACTACACTTCCAAGGGCCTTCCATTGACTGCCAGCCTTCCTTAGCCCAGTTGGAGATGGATGAGAGGGAATACATTACCAGTCACTAAGGCTTTAGACCTCACCAATCAAATCACCTTGTTCCCTTCCATTTAAAACCACTGCACTCTCTGCCACAGTGCTCTGGTAATTTGGTGGCATAATGGGAGTGTTCTCTTCCATTACCAAAGCTTCTCTCCTGAGGAACAGATGGCCCATGTGCACAGAATAAGCTAATATACGGCACCTTGCATTAAATTAGCTCAGGGGGAGATAACACATTTGGTTAATTAGTTTTGCTCTGGTCCCCAGAGAACAGTTGCTCAGTATAGGAACTGGCTTAATGTTTTAGATGGTTCGATGATATTAGATGAAAATCCAAACAAGAGTTGGGAGCAAAGTGCAAGGACAGTTTGGCTCCAGTAGGGAGGCCACTCCCTGATATTTGCACAGGATTTGTATATCCACAATCTGGTATGTTCAATGAGAACATAACTACATGTATCTTAGAAACTACTCTGAACGGCAGTGGGAGGCTGAGGTTGGCTGTAGCTCATGGGGAGAGTGGTCGTCCTGAAACAACAAGGTACCCGGTTTCATCCCCCGTTCTCCCCATAGTTGCATGTTGATGAGTCCTTGAGCAAGACACTGAACCCCCAGTTGATCCCCGGTGTTTCACTGCAGCCCACTGCTCCTAAATAACTAAGGATGGGTCAAATACATAGAAGAGTTTCCCCACTGTGGGATTAATAAGGCAATGTTATATCATGTTTTTCCAGGTTATAGAAACGTCAATAAAATGCCTCCACGCAACTGCATTGTTTCAGATCGCAGGCTTTAGCCAACAATGTGTAAGAACGTGCATCCATCTGTGCACCCAAGTGTATGTTGGTCTTAAAATGAGGTTATTTCAGATGCATTGTTGGCTTATTACTATCTTCAGGCATGCAGCAGAACATGATTGCACTATTGACCAACCAAAACCAGATGGAATGTTGCTGTATTTTCCTGCTATTTAAAGAGTGTATTGCTCAGATAGTAAGATGTGCTTTCATAGACATCTTCACAATGACATGCGGTGCTGAAATGCCAAAGAATGGCCACTTAAGGCTTGTTTAACCCTTGTGTTGCCTTCGGGTCATTTTGACCCGATTCAATATTTAACCCTCCTGTCGCCTTCGAGTCAATTTGACCCGATTCAATGTTTAATGTCGGTGTTCTTTCGGGAGTCAACAAACAAACATAAAGTACCTCACACTTAAACTTGGAAAACAATATTAATTCTAATAATTTTCTGGAGATTTTAATAGCTGGGGTCATATTGACCTCAAGGGTAAAATATGTTAGTAAATATAAAGGTAACAGGAATGTTAAACATTGAATCGGGTCATATTGACCCGAAGGCGACAGGAGGGTGAAACATTGAATCGGGTCAAATTGACCCGAAGGCAACACAAGGGTTAAAAAGTAAAACCAAGTAAATTTTGACAACCGGCTGAAATTTGATGAACATATCAAGACAAATATTCAGTCACTTGAGGAATATTGCAAATAATAAAATTAATAAACTTCCTTCCAAAAGTTGGAAATGGTTATCAATTATGTCGTGTCCTTCCATTTAAGAACACTGCAATGGTCTTTATTCTCAAAACTCTGCAGCAGGTATACTCACTGCGTCTTCATATCGCTCTCACGTCAACCCACTTCTGATGTCCCTTGAATCTGTTCCAATTAAATGTAGGATTCAATTCAAGATCCATTCTCGGCTTTAAGGCTTTAAAAAGTCTTGCTGCATATGAGTCAATTACCAATGCCGTATATCTCTGTTTGGCCCCAGATCCTCTGAACATGGCCTTGTAATTTGTTCTAGACTTTAAACATGAGGTGACTGAGCGTTTAATTCTCATGTTTACTATCTTGCGCTGTGATTGTCTTCTTGTCTGCATTGGTTGTCATTGTGCTATTTTCTCACATTTGTGTATTCGTATATTGTTCTTTTAATAATGTAGGCACTTTGGAACCTAGGTCTTTGAAAGGTGCTATATGAATAACATGTTACATATTTTAACTTAACTAAACTTAGACCCTGGGCAATATATCATTTGAATAGGGCTTGGGACATGTGAAAGGAACAAGGAGAAGAACAAACTAAACTAGAACAGGCACTTGGTAGAGCGCATACTTTCGCATATTACAAGATCGGGCATTGAATTATGAACATTTTGGCATTAGTTGCATGCCAATTGGATAAAAATTGACCGTGCTATGGTAAAAATAAGATTTTGACCTTTTCATGACATTGACCTTTGACCCGATCGATCCCAAAAGACAATGGAAGGTTAATATGCAGGATATCAACGGCAATGGTGAGGTAAATACCATGTGAGAAGTTATTGGTCACAGCCGATGACTGACTCTCCTTTTTTATAATTAGTAAACAATATTAATTAGTATTTTTATTTTGATGGAGGAGTAATAGGAATATTTATCACAGTGGCTCTCAACAAGAACATGTAGTAAGTGGCTGAATGCCTAATCCCAAACTTTCTACATCTGCATAGCCACACCCATGCAAATTCCTATTGACAGGATGTGTGTGTGTGTGTGTGTGTGTGTGTGTGTGTGTGAGACTCTCCTTTTATAAAACCCTTGTGTGATTGGTTGCTGTGTATCTAAGAGGTGGGGGGAGTGTGCTATTGATACAGATACTACGAGAATCCCATTGGCTTGCCTAACAACCAATTGACCAATTGAACTGCCCTGCCCAAATATGGATGTGTTAACCCGGTCACCATCAAATCACCAGGGCTCTTCTCTGATTCTTTGAACCTCTCGACTGCAGTTTTCTCTTTTTTCCTTCTTTCTTAGAGGAAATGAAGATAAAGCGTGTATACTGAGGAAGACATCATTTCAAAAGGTGCTCTCTATTTTAAGGTCAGTGAAGTAAACAGCAGCATTCAATACACCAAATATGGCAATTATTAACTATAAATGAAAAGCAACTAAAAATACTGATGCTCCTCCTACCATTTAAGACAATAATTAGTTTCTTACCAAAAGTAACACAGGTTTCAATGATATGCTTTTTAATCTGTCAATCCCTCTATTTCTATTTCCTGATGTACACTTTTATTAATCCCACAGTGGGGAAAATCTTCTCTGCATTTGACCCATCCTTAGTTATTAAGTAGCAATGGACTGCAGTGAAGAACCTGGGGAGCAACTGGGTGTTCAGTGTCTCGCTCAAGGACACTTCAACATGAAATTATGAGTAGAGCGTGGATCAAACCAGATAACTTGGGGTTATTTTAGTTTTTTTGCCCCACAACAAACCTTTTGGAAAATGCGTCTTATTCAATAACTAAAAATACATACACTAATATTGTAGAATAACAGAATTCTTCAAAATTAACTGAAACTGAAGGAGACATGTTGCAGGACAAGCTCATCCATCACAGACGAGGACCGAGGCATGGAGACCCTTGCCCTCCAGGCTGTGTCAATGCACAGTACATGAGGAGCTCTGGCCGAAAGGCTGAGGGAATGCCTTCCTACGAGCTAGCTAGTATTCCATGGCAATTGCTACCAAACCTCGGGAGGCCAATCCGTGGTCTTCTGGACAGCCCTGCATGACTAACGGACTCACAAGGTGAAAAGAATACCAGTCATGGCTGGTAAATGGGGGCTTGTTCACAGCTACAACCTTTTAGTGACTCTGGTAATGAAATCAGTGACAACCCAGCTGCCAAGCAGATTTCATGAGTGTAATGATTAAATCTACAGATACTCAGTACCAAGATGTTATGAAATAAATCATCAGTGAGAGAAAACATGTCTGTTGTGTGGCAGTACATTGATCTCAATGCCCCCTTACTAAAGCCATGCGACGTTGGGTTGATGCCTCAAATCAGCCAAGAATTACACGAAAAATGAGCTTTTTCACAAATATACATTCACAGTATTATTTCAACTTCAAATACTTTTGTACATCGCGAACACTACTAATTTGAAAACATCTGCTTTTTTTTATGTTCTTACAAATATGGAATTGTTATTTATAGACATAGCTCAAAACCACGATGTGTTGTCGGTTTAAATTGTTCTGATGACATACAATTGGTCTTAAGTGGTAAACTTTTGTATTATAGCCAGTTCCTAATGTCTGCATGTTGAAGTGTGGGTTAAATGCAGATGTCAAATGCATGTATAGGACAATTCAAATACAGTTTACATTATGTATTTGGTTCAAATCCCACTCTTTTCTGACATACACTTTTTTTAATGATATACTTAATACTCAGTTCTGCAAAAAAGCAGAACTAAGGAGCAGGACTAGTCACTGCTGGCCTAGTCACTGCTGGCCTTTTACCCATTGTGAGCTCCTATAGGCTCTGCCACAGGTTCACAAGTAGATAAAGAACATGTTAATTTGCACTGAACTGAAGTGACGTTGTGTGACTCCCGTTGTGCGCTGCATTCATTGTGTGAGGTAGACAGAGCTGACAGGCAGAGCTGAACGCTTTTCACACTGATGCAATTTAAGATGCTGCTAATACATGACCGTCTAACATGTGACTATTGTTTTGGGTTGGAAAGGATCCAATCGGCATTCATTCCCAGGACAAATGATGCTTTATTCACAGGTGTGTATCGGCTCAGCAGTGATGGAAACATGACACGGTGGCTTTTGCAACTTTTCTTGTGCGATGCTATGTGACGCAAGTTGAAGTGAATATATAATGAATATAATCAATTAGCAAATTGTGTTCATTCATTATTAGCATTGAAAAATCTAATTAACATGTTACATATACTGCAGTAGCATTTTTATTGTTGATTGATTTTTAACGTGCCAGAAAAGGAAAAAAGACAGAAATGCGTACTCGTCTATTGGCAATGGAAAAAGATTATATCACCTATTTTTTGGGATTTCTTTCTGTGTTTAAATAAGCTGCAGATACATTCAAATAGGGTATTGTTGTGAATTACAGGTTATGAAACAAAGAAAAAGCAAAACGCCCAAGCAGAAGTGATGTTTGTTGTACTCTAAACTACATGTACTATAAATCTTTCACACAATACATCACCGAAAAAATTATGAAAAGTGGACATGGCATCGAAAAAGTTAAGTTAGTGGAATTGACTGCATAAAAAAAAAGAAAAAATGGCAAAGGTTTAAAATAGCGCCACAATCTTTGATGAGAAAAAGCACTTGTGTGGTTCCTCATGCTACCTTCAAGAGGGTGAGGCAGCGTTTTTTCGTCAGTGCTGACAACCAGTTGCAGCGTTAATCAGTCCACCAGTAGACATGACAGCCTTAATTAGGACAGGAGAGCTTGCTGGCTGAAAATCAACACCAGTCCATTTGTAGGTCTCAATTTCTGACTGTGATGCATATAAATAACTTGCATGGCCCATTACGCTCATCACACGCTGACAGAAATACAACAGGTTACACGCCCACACGCGTTCTGAGAGCGACTCACTCCGCCGACTCTGACAGTTGTCAGAGTGAATTGCCTGCACGTCAGAACGAAACAGATACTTTGTAGAGCACATTGACTCGGTCAAGGCTGCTGATCTGTTTGATTTAGTGCAGAGAGGACAGACCGATACACTCGCTCTGGAACACACATGCACTTGTGCACACAAGCACACACAGAAACACGTATACACACACACACACACACCCCTACCCACACATACACACACGCACACACACACTTCAGCCTCTCTCAAGTTGGATGAGACTGAAACTACAAATTCAACATGAATGTAATAGTTCAAAAAACAGCTATACAGATATACTCTTGATAATTGAAACACGTTTGTTTAGGACTCAAATAAGGTTTTATTTTTTGAAGTCTAAAGTTTTTTGAGTATGTGAAGACTGTTCGTGAAGTAACTGCCTGTGGTTCAATGGTTAGCAGGTCCGTCTTTCTTTCAGAGCATTGGCGGTTCAATTTCCGGCTCTGCTAGTAATAGATGATGTGTCCTTGTGCAAGACACTTCCCCCTGAATGGCTCCCTGTAGCTATGGTCTAAGTCACTTTGGATAAAAGCCTCAACTAAAAATGTGATTTGAAGGTTCATTTACGAAATTTAAATATGTGTTGCTTGATTTCTAAAAGTAATTACATGTTGATTCATGCTAAAGAAAAAATATTTATGGATACTTAGACAATATAAAAATGGGTTCCTTTTTAAACGTATCAAACATTTGAGTATCAATTGAGTATTTTTTTTTAAATGAAGTAAAGTAGGAGGAATTGTGTGAATGTGATGTATTAACATGTTTCTTTTTTCCCTCCAAACAAACATGAGGAGTTTCTTACTCTAAAAGGAAAAGGATGATTTGTTACGTATAAGCAGTTCATACATTGATTATCAAAGTGCATAGAACTGAACTTTCTGACTGGTGTGAATGTCAGGTATACACAACATGTAGTTAATTCAATTCAATTCAGTTTATTTGTATAGCCCAATTTCACAAATTACAAATTTGTCTCGGAGTGCAGTAAATGAACTGTATTCCTTTGTAAAATGCATTTTATTTTACTGAGTGGCAGGTGTCCTCCCACGGTAGCAGAGTAATTAAGCTACAAGTGTTGCCTTCATAAAGAAACACATGTCTGACATGTGCAATTTCATTGTTACATTTTGCCTCACACTTGTAGCTGCAAAAGTAAAACACGTGGTTGAAGTTCTGCCTGTCACAGTTTGAGGAGCCTATTTGATGTGCATACTTTGAGAACTCAGGTGTTTCACCTCCACGGGGAGACGTGGAGAGTGAGTGATGAGCGTTGGCCAAGTGTAAACCGGATGTTGTTTGTGCACCATATGTTTAGAGACTAACTAATCCCATGAAGTTAAATATGCCCGTTAGTCTATCTTTGTATCCATAATGTGTTGATCTGTTGGCAGTCTTAGATGCCCAGTGCATGCTGGGATATATGCTGCACCCACCTTCCCCAGCACTTGATGATAAATGACTGATGTCTGTAACCCAACAGAGGCATCATAAATCAAGAAGCCTATTTTTAAGACTGAAGTTTAAATTATTTCAGCATTTTTTAGGAAAAAAAGTCAATCTCCATCAGTCATGCAGCACACCCACATGTTTTACCCACAATCCCACTCAAACAGCTCTTTTTCTCTTCATGACCTGCATTTTGAAAAGCCTAAAATAAGTATGAGCTACATTTGATCAGCTGTCACCGCCTTTTCTTCATTTGTTTTCCCTTTCTTTTCTTCACTCTCATCTTCCCTTTAGCCAGCTTCAGAATGTTGTGTCCAATGAAGCAGAAACAGGTGTCAACAGAGAAGAAATGGTCCTTGTGCTCCGGCTGTCCCGCCATGATGTTTCTTTGTTGGCCCCGCCCCCTTGTAGTTACCAGAACATTTGATAATTTTCCATATTTCATTTCTACATTACATGCCAACAGAAATGCCTGGCTGGTGGTAATGTGCTCTTGTCTTATTTTAAATCTTCAGCTTAATTTTTTAACCATACCTCAGCCAATAAACTAATCTGTTAATTACTGCATATGGCTTGCTGAGTTACCAGCAATTACCTTCATCTTTACTCCTGGACTGGCTTCATTTATGGATAATCGTAGCTATTTTACAATAATTTGTACATTTAAGGTCTATTAAATTTAATATTTCATAAAAATACAAAGGTAGAAAATTAAGCTGCCCAAATCAGGAGCTCATGTTACCAAAAGAATAATCAAAGCATGTAAATATCTTCACTGTCCAGCTTGTATCTAGGCATCCGACCACTTAAAGCTTTAAAACTAAATGACATCATTCACCCATTCATAGACTGATGGCAGGAGCTACCATGCGAGAGGCCACCTGCCCTTCAGATCTAATCACTCATTCATACTCTGCAGGGGTTAACGTTAACCGGGGTTTGAACCACCGATCCTGTGATTGGAGGACGCAAACGCAGACCTGCTCCCTCTTTGCTGCATCAGGTGGTCTGATCGTCTAATGATGACGTGGATGGACTAATATTTCAGTTCGTTGAAAACGTTGTGCGTTTCAGACAAACGCTAAGTTTACCATTAGCTGCTTTAAATTACAATCACCGTGAACGAAGATGACTAAAACTTAGTTAAAAGGCATAAAGAATTGACTATTTTTGATAATTGACCAATTGTGGCTGCCGTTTACTCTCTTTCAGCTGTTGTTATGGGTTCACTGTCCCTGTTCTACAGGGGACAGACAGCAAGCCTCTCCGCAGAATCTGTATTCTGTTCAGGAGATTGAAAACGCTGAAATATTTGCTCTAACAAATGCTCTTTTTGTATTCAACGAAATGAGTCAAATATCCATTTATTTGCCACATCGAACAAGGTATAACACCAGCCGTCTGAGAGGCTGCGCTCATGTACACACCATGAACAGCAGCTCAGCATTATTGATTATTACAAGAAACCAAAAGTTCACTTCTGTTTTTCAAATATATTTATTTAAAAAAGTCAGCTGGTTGAACGGCACTGTCACTCAAACATAAGCCACCGCAGCTCATTCTAATGTAGACTCACAAAAACTGCTTTTTTTGCTTTTATAATAATTAACACCAGTAAATAATACACTAAAGTGCAGTCAGGTTGGGAACCAGCAGGCTTATGCATATTTCTCCTTGTTGCAGTTGATATATTTTGGAATATGCCCAATGTGTTGGAGTAGAGTTCCACAGCCTGACATCCGAAACACTTTCCCACAGCGTGCCATAATATCCTGAGGCTCATCCAAAACTCCATGACAACATGCATGAACCCTGGTAGGGCCCAACATGTATGTTTGTTGTTACATAAATCAATTTGGAATAACTCAATGCTGACAAACATCTACTTGTTACCAAAGCGTGGAATCTTTGCATCTCTATCTCTCTGCCTCTTCTTTGCCTCTTTGCCTCTCTGTCTCTCTGCCTCTTCTTTGCCTCTCTGTCTCTCTGCCTCTTCTCTGTCTCTCTGCCTCTTCTCTGTCTCTCCGCCTCTCCGCCTCTCTGTCTCTCTGTCTCTCTGTCTCTCTGCCTCTTCTTTGCCTCTCTGTCTCTCTGTCTCTCTGCCTCTTCTTTGCCTCTCTGTCTCTCTGCCTCTTCTCTGTCTCTCTGTCTCTCTGCCTCTTCTCTGTCTCTCTGTCTCTCTGCCTCTTCTTTGCCTCTCTGTCTCTCTGCCTCTCCAGACACTTCTCTATAAATGCCGACCCACTGGGCTAATTTAATAAAAGCCTTTTCTATGTTACCATGGAGACACACCAGGTAATTACACCCACAGCCTGGCCTACACGCACATGTTATTATGGGATAGAGAATTGATCTGAGCGTGCCCAGGGGTTGCCTAGGAGACGGATGGCCACCGCCAAGTGTCTTTTCTCCCGTGGCCATGGAAACGCAAGGCAAACGAGAGCATTAACGAGTCGGCACACACACACACACAAACACACACACACACACACACACGCTATTGATGAACCGATTGGCTAATTTAGTCTTTAATCAAATAGCCAGATAATCATGAGACAGGAGTCCTCTTTGTCTCCTTTTCAAACAGCAGCCGTTTCATTTCAATCCACTAGTCAACACACTCAGTGAATTGTTTGGCCTTTTCGTCTCGCTAAGAAACAATGAAGTAATAGAAAAGAGCAGCAGAGAAGGAGAGGGAGAGGAAGAAAGCTGGCTGCAACCTTTTAACGCCTTCATTGAAAACCCTGGTGTGTTTTTAAGTTGTTTCATTATTAAGACCAGGTGGAGAGAGCGAGAGAGGATTTGTGTGTTATTTCATTATTAGTAGGGGAGGAGGGGGAAGAGTGAAGAGCAAGAATTGTCCAAAGACTTTTAATTGGATTGCTAAAGCGCTTTTTTAATTGAGTTCTGTATTCTTGCTAATATAAAAGTGTACATCTTTATGTTGTGTGGTGCTAACACACACACAGGCATGCACACAGACTCACATCTAAATTGAGCCCAGGGGGTCAGAGGTAGCAGAAGGAGATGAGATTTGATGAGTCGAACGCCGGACGCTTCAGCAAAAATTCAATTTAGACACCCTCAGATTGACTGGTTAATTTCTAACAGCTTACCTATAATAGCTTTCCTTACTGTCGCCTTAATTAAGTTCTTGCATTAATGCTTTAGCTGGGGATCAGCGCTCTTTAGAACCTGTTAACACACATTTCCCTGGTGGTCAGAGCACACACACACACACACACACACACACACACACACACACACACACACACACACATAAGAGGTGAGGGGAACACAACACCTTTGTCTCTGAGCGACCACACACACAAACTGACATGGTAAAGGGGCCCTCAGGAGCCGCACCTGGAAATGGCCCGACTCATTTAATGTCATTCCTTAGAGATTAGGACCACGCTCGCGTAAATTTTCCACCCGGGAAGAACAAAGAAATATGGCCACTAACAGAGTTTCTATCGTAGACAAAATGTATTCAAAATTGTTTTTCATTTATTTTCCGCCCCGCTGGAAAGTGAACAGAAAGAAAACTGTGACATCGGGAGTTCATTTGCACATTTCCTACCTTCGGCTGTACAAGGAGCATCTGCCACAGCTCCATGAAATGAAAGCTTGAACTGTGTTTGAAGAGTTTTCCTCGCTGCGTGCTGTTGTCCAAGTCCAGGAAGTCAGAAGGGACTTTACTCAGGTACAGTAAATTCTGAATGTAAAATACACTCAATTGAAATACAATTGCCTTCACTGAAGGAGTTTGAAAATTCCATTTTGAACCTGTTGGCAAGGCGTATTAACTTTATATTGCCACTTTACACTACAGTGTAATAATTGATCAGGTGGATTCAAGGAGCGTGGCTTTCTTTGAGAGGCTCTCCTCAGGTCAGACGACACATATGTGCACAGACCATGCCCTGTTTCACAAAGGTCTCATGACCTAATGTGATCTTCCCCCAGCTAGATGTTGCTATGCTCATCAGCTTGATCCATGTACGTTGTCTGCTGATGATGCCATAAAGGAGGCTGAGAAAAGCTGAACTGCGTATGAAACGCAGAGATGACTCTCAATTTCCATCAAAGTATTTCACCTCAATAAAAAGGCAAAATGTGATGTAATACAGAGCTAATATTTGTAATTATGGTGCTATTATACGTGCTAAGTGCAACGTTATTGTCTTTATATACCAATTACAAAATGTTGCACACTGAAGAAATTATTACATAAGTATATCAGGATATACTTTATTTGTCCTGATAGGGGACTTGCTTTGGACTCTGCCCAGCAGTTCCACTATACATGAACAAATAAACAGAAGAGAGCAACAACACATAAAAGAAACAGATATATAACCAGCATCTGGCATCATAAAACCACCACGCCTAGAAGAAATATAGTATGAGCAATACACAATAAAGACACAATGTCTGAGTGATCACATCCAGCATCACTGCAAGGACTGGTCATATGTGTGCAGTGTAGCACATAGAACCATGCCCACTAGTTATGTCACGATGTACTGACACACCATGGAGTGCATGTGGTGACAGTATTATATCACAACATTAAAAAGTTGTAATAATTCTACCAATGTTCACTAAAGCTGAAGGTGTTTCAGAAAAGGTATTTTTTCATTTAGTGAAGCTTCCTTTGTCAAATGTTCAGGAAGGGAAAACTCTTTTCTAAATAATCTAGTGATGAATAGCTTGTGAGCAACAATGATCAATAGTTCATATGTTCTCCTTTAATTAAGTATAATTTTTACAATACGTTTTTTAAAACTGCATTTTGTTGTGCAACCATTGTTGCATAATGACAATAAATCAAACTTTAAAAATATAATAACGTCTGTAAACTTGTAAACCTGATAATTTGTGTGTAAATGTCTGTATTTGTGAATCTTTATATGCATGCCTCGTTGCCTGTGTGTGTGCATGTGTGTGTATGAGAGTGTGTGTGTGTGAGGGTGTGTGTGTGTACTTGTGTGTGTGTGATCAAATAGAGTCTTACGGGCCAGATGCTGTCGTAAATCCTTTAGTGGCCTGTCATGGAGCTTTATAAGGTTAAAGTGAACAAGGCTTAATCCGCACCCAGAAGACACCAGGTAAGTGTGTGTTTGGTTGAGAGAGAATAAAAGAGACAGAGATCAGCTTACAAATAAATGAGATCCAGACTGTGGTTGGCTGGTTCATTTGGACTTTTCAGTCGTAGAGTATTTTACGTGTCCATTTGTGAGTAAGTGAGAGTGTTTAAATACATATATGAATGGTTTTTGATTTTGAGTGCTGCATGAATGAGCAATGCAAATTGTACCTCTGATTACTGTGACTCTTTCTTTCTGCCGAACATGTAGAAATGAAAGAAACCAAAAAACTAAACTGATATAAAATATACTGCCTCGCAGCTTTAAAAAAGTGCAGACGGGAAAAAACTCACAATCTCAAATGTTCTCTGATTGCCCCATTAGCTCAGTTAAAGGTGTAATTACAGAAACTCCTAATCTTTAATTATCTTATAATTACCATATCATGTAGTCATTATAGCGGCTCCTGGAGGGAAGAAGTTAAAGTTTTTACTTTGGTGTTGAAGTGTAATTATTTTGGCCCTGAATACTTGGCTGCAGACGTCTTCTCTGGTGTGATGATACACATCTCCTAAAGCTTCTGTCCATTCAGCAGCTATTTCACACCATCATTTACTGCTGGTAGTATTTGGCTAATAATCTCATCCACAGCATCTTGGTATTTTTTTTATATCTACAGCATCTCCTGGTTCTATTTTCCAAATGTATATGAATATTCTGGAACCCAATGATTTTGTAGAGAAACCATATTGTTATCTGTTTAGAATTTGGTAAATATTTATTTGAACTGCCAACTATTGAATGAGTGAGTAAATGGCCTTTTACAGAGTATAAACTGATACTTTGAGGACAGAGTAAACAATTAAAACAGTTTCCACATTAAATGCCATGCCGGGTTCAGGTTTAGCCGAGCAACATGGATTCTATTCCAGGAGCCGACGTCTGTTAGACAGAAACAGGAGCAAAGCGGTTGGCCTTCAATGTCTCTTAACCATGAGACATCCACCCCAAAAACATAATTCTGAAAATAATCCCTAAATTATAAATGAGTCTATTCTGGGTGCAAAAAAGGAAAGAAATGGTTAAACAATGTTTTTTTTAAATTATGTCTTTTGTAAATCTACGTTTACATGGTCTGCGCACAATTTAAAAGAACTGCATCAGAGTTAGATAGAAGCTCATTTGTTGTCCTTGGGTAGGTAAACAAAGAACAATCCCATGACAACATTAATAGATACAAAAGTAAAAGTGCATCAGTATGAGGTCATACTGTACATCAGCTTGGTTGTTGAATTATTACACTTTGAACTTGTCCCAACTTTACATTTCATGTTTGTCATGAAGTGAACCGGGAAGAAGTCAGCTGAGGTAGTGCTGTTTTTTGTCCACGAATATACATTTTCATATTGTAATATCTGTAATGGCTTTACATGTATAATATTCATTGACAGTCAACCATGCAGTGATAATGAGGCATTTCTTACCCTGCAGGGTTTTCATTGTAAATACATTAGCTGTATTGTTTCTCACTGAATCAGTGTGCATGTTTTACTTCAGAAACATAAACCCTGTGATATAAGGATACATGCGATGAGATATAGTTGCCAAACATCAACGATCTTGCCAAAAGGTTTATACAGCGTTAAAAATCCCTTTTAGTTCTAATCGTAACCAACCATAGTGGACAATGTTGCTCATCAATAGGCAGTACTGTTTTATTTCAGTATTAGTTAGTTCGAAAAAATATTGGGAAACACATTTGCTAATTATATTGTGCAGTGGTGGGTGATATCAGGCCCTGAAATAATGGATCCATAACATCTTTTCCTTTGTAGATTCATGAAACTGAGACTTGCATCTCATATCGATTGTGTGGCCTAAACAATGAGGGATTCACTTCTTTTTTCGATCTACAGTACAATATATATCAAAATAAATGACTGTAAATTAAAAAGAATATTATGATTAAAGCTGTTTTTGAAGCTGTTTTAAAATATGTTTTTATCTTGACCAACTTCATGTAGAGTACACTATATTAATTAAGCAAAAGCATGAGCATCACCCACACTGGCACTGTTATTTTTAGCTATGACAGCATCAACTCTCCTCCCTCCCTCCAGGCTCACTTCTGCTGCTACATTAGCATTTGCATGAGATTAGTGTTGAAAAAAAGTCGACACGTTGAATTTGCAGCTGTTCTGCCATCAACAAGGACCAATATTGATACACTAAGACTACAGCTTTAGAAAACACAGAGAGGAACATTGACAGGGCTGTACTGAAAACACAGACATATGGGAGGCCTGCATACACAATTAAACATGAGTTTCTGGTTTGGTGTGGTGTCAGGGCTGAATCAGGAAAAAAGTTACTTGATCCAACACTGATGCCTGTATATAATCTGATGAGGGGGAAAGGCGGGAGGCAAGGTAGAGAGAAAAGTAAAAGAAGCAGGAAGTGCAAAATACATACAAAGCTTGAAGAGGCTAAAGACGAACACGAAAAGGGGACTGAGGCATCTTTGTGTTTGGTTTGGTTCCGTCGCCAGTCATCCTGACAGAGAACCAGAAGGAGTGATGCTGAGGGAGGAATAACCAACAGAGCGAGTTATGCCTCATTCCATCAGTCACTCTGGCCTTTACCGCACAACGGACAACTGATTTTGAGACAAGACGCATCAGAATCAGTCGACATGGAAGTTAACGTTTGTGTTTATGTTCTGAATTATATTCATTAACTCAAGTTCAGTTTATTTTTGTAGATGGCAAAATATGGAATTAAAAGTTGTTTATTACAAATGTGTCTCATATTAACGCAACTCAAGCTTTACCAACATGAAAAGGATTGTAAATGAACACTAACTGTTGCTCTGATACCAAAAATGTGGGTGGCACTACCCCCCCCACACACACACACACACACACACACACACATAACAAGCAGCGCTGGCCATTATTCTGCAAAGCGACAATACAATTAGTCGACAATAAAAAAGGACCAATCAGATTGGATAATGTACATACTCAGTTAGGGACACCCCTACTAACATTTAGATCTCTAATAGTTTTCTCTTCATTTAAATAAGGATAAGCTGACCTTTTCGAGTCCTACGACCACTCATAGCTCTTTAACACTACATGACATCATTCACCCATTCATACACTGATGGGAGGAGCTACCATGCAAGGTGCCACCTGCCACCATTTACTCCCACCCATAACCCAAAGGCACAGCCTGGTTAAGTGTATTGCCTAAAGACACATCGAACCGCCGATCTTCTGATTTAAGAATGACACGCTCTACTTCAACAGGTGGCAATACCCTTGTTAGATGCACCCATCACAGTCTTCATCGTCTCAGTCTGCAGAGTTATGAAAGGAACACCTCCCGGAAATACACAGAATAATGCTTAATTATTGGATTGATATACATTTTTGTAAACCGACAGAGCTAAGCAGCTGTAAGACACTGACTGTGATGTAGATCTCTAACCTCCTATCAGCTACAGAGTTCAGCTGGGTTATCTCAAGAGCTTTGAACATGGTGGAGGAATGAAGTAATGGACTAAAGCCGACGTGCTGATGAAGTCATCATATTATTGCTACATTAAATATGTTATCCATCTCAATAAATCACTCTATGAATGCGGAGCTTCCTACATAAGTGTTAAATAAAGTGATCGGTCAAGTTGTGCGTTTCAATGATGTTTCACTTAACCTATCAAAATAGTTGTGTTTTGCCGAAACATAATGAATGCTTTTTGTTATGTCTGTGTGTTCTTTTGTTTTTAATTTACAATATTACAGTTACAAATTATGGGATTAATCCAGGAGACATATAAATACATAATTGAGAAAGCAGTTTAGTTATATGGGAACGTCATTTTGTTGGAGACATGTTTGGTAATGTGCATGTGTATGTTTATTGTTGTGCCTTTCAGCTCATTGTTTTGGTTTAAGATACACAAATGCTGCTTTTGATTAAAATATCTTTGTCGTCTCCTACCTCAAGTAGACGTGTAACAAAAACAAGCTACCTTGTTTTATAATCAATCAATGTAGCAGTAGAACATTTGAGCAAATCCATAGATTCATGGATCGATTCTCGGCTCCGCTAGCCCATGTCAATGTGTCCTTGGACAAGACATTTAACCCTAAATTACTACCTAGCTGTGCCTACGGTGTATCAATGTTAGATAATCCTGATGGGCAGGTGGCACCTTGCATAGTAGCTCCTTAGTTATTTACATCATGACACTACCATTGTTTTCATTGAGTCACTAGGTCTATCTAATTCAAGAAAAGGTGGTTGGCCTATTATACAAAATACATACATTGTTAAAAGAATTGTGAGTATTTAACTCTTTGTTATTGAATTTCTCATGTTCTTCAAATCTCATTCATGTCTGTAAAAGCGATACAGTTTAGTTTTGTGGTGGAAAAGTGAAACGAAAATAATTCAGTACTTTTCTAACCATTGCACATTTTTGTGATTTCAGTCTGTTATCACATATTCGAGGTTACCAGATGCAGCAATATGCTGCAAAACAAACATGGTGAGACTAATCAGTTTGGAGCAACATTGACGAAAGAACTGAGATCGTCCTCTCTCCACAATACTGGGATTGTATCATTCGGTGTCAAAGTAGACAGCTTTTCTTTACATTTCAGATTTAGTTTAAACCTTATCTATATGCTATTTAATGGCAACAAATATTGTTAAATGTTTTTGTTTCATTTTGATGCACTGAAATCAATCAAATACCATTTCATGTAACATTTTTGTGAGCTTTTCTTGATCCAATGCGAGGTCTAAGATCAGGGATATCATTTGTGTACATATTGTAAAGCCCTCTGAGGCAAATTTGTAATTTGTGATTCTGGGCTATATCAATTAAACTAAATTGAATTATTTCACTTTTAAGTGGCACTATAATAGAATGTGTGTCTTTCAATCATTTGGCTCTGTTGTACAATGTATCGTATTTGCCCCTACAAAGTAATCTAGCTCCAGGAACCTAAAAAATGATGTTTTATTATATATATATATATACTGTATATATATTATTATTTATTATGTATTATTATTTATTATTGTTTATTATTATTTATTATATATTATTATTTGTTATTTTTATTTATTTATTATATACAGTATATGGTTTGAACACAATGGGAACATAAACCATCACATGAACAACACACTTAACTCTTCATACAGTATATTAGGGATGTGTGGTCAGGGGAGGCAGGTGTGGCAGAGCCTCACCTGTCATCATGAGTAAAAAAAGTTTTAAAAAATAAATAAAAATATGTATAATACATTAATATTTGTCCACTGATCTTTATGTATGACTAATTTCGAACATTTTATAGTCAAAATCGTTGAATTTGCCTATTTCCTGTTCAAATACAGGATGAAACGAGAGTTGAGGCAGCGACGAGTCGAGCCTCACCTCTGATTGCGCAATCCATCACAAACTGGGTTGATGCATGTAATTGGCCCGTGCGAGTTGCCGTATCTCTGCATGTCGCCAATATAATGTTTGCAGATATGTTTATTTGCCCTGATTTCCCACAGTCTGGCTAAGGTCTTTAACAATTACAGTTTGATGTTTGTAAGTGACATATTTAGTTTTGCTGATGGGAAATAGAACCGCAGTGAAAAGGCGCAGGGTGAGGCAGATAATACTCTGCCTCACTGCAGGGGGCACTCGTGAGCCAACGGGTACCTGGTGCTGCTTCTTCTACGCAGAGGCGCCAGGCGAGTCAAGTCCGTTTGTTTTTGTATTTTGCTACGTCAGACTGCCAACATGGAAGAGGATTATATATCTAAGCTTAAAAATTTCTCAAACTGGACTTTTTGTCAAAGTGGACGTGATTAACACAGGTAGACCAACGCCGGAGCTAAAAGGTTTGCTTCAAACTTTTTCTTACCTTTACGTATCTGTAATATGTACCGTGTGCGTGTGTGTTGTGTGGAGAATGCTGATGAGACATGAAATAACCAGTAGCCAATTGAATAAGCTACCCTTTTGAGTTTATATATTTGTAAATCTGACACTAAAGGAGTCAGTGCCTCACCAACCATGAACCTCACCGCACGTCACTGCAGTATATACAGTATGTTATGATTAATTAATAGAAATATAGGCTTTTGCAGGAGTGGTGAATTAGCTCACATTTAAACATTATCCTTGTCACGGTCTTAGGTTTTTGTGTTTTGTTTCCTGCTTTATTTTGAAGTCCTTATCTCTCATGTCCTCTGTTTCCCTGCACTTCCTGTCCCTGTGATTGTCTGCTGTGTCCCTGATTGTTTCCTCTTTTGTCAAATCACCTGCACCTTCCCAATGTTTTTTCGCTTTTGAGAAGAATAAAGTTTCCCTCCACCATCGTCGGTGTTGGGGCCTCTCTCCGTGGTTTCACATGACAAGACAATGACATGTTTTTTGATTTTTTTTCCCAGCAACTGTTGGTATCTGTGTTTAGTTCACTGGACGCTTTGAGTTGATCTTCAGACACAAGCCACAGACCTCTGTGCACCTCCTCACACTGTTTCTCTAATGGCATGTGGGTAATCATGTGTGAAATTAGTTTTGTGTGAATTGTGTAAGCCCTTCCTTGATGCATCACTATTCAGGTGCTGAAGAGAAGTGCAAGACGAGATGGAGGGACATTTGCAGCTGATACACATATGGTGCAACCATTTGCTCTGGTGGTGATGTCTTTCATTTTAAATTAGATTATTAGGAGAACTTTTTGAAATGCACACAGTTTAATCGCAAATAATTACAAAAAGCATTTTAAGACATTTAGAGTTAAAATTAGCTTAGGAAACAACCATTTTCTAAGTAAAGATAAAGCAACGTACAAATATACACACTCTCCCTCCATCAGAGCTTTTTCTTGATTTGTTGACATAGCCAGGATGGCCACGAGTGGCTTTAATGCATGTGAGTGCATGTGAGTGTGCCCTATGGACTGCCACTCTGGGACAGTTGATAACCGACAGTGTCATCACGGACATGAAGCAGACGGCATCAGGTAATCACTGTCAGCATTGGCTGACTCTGTACCGTTAGCGTTGTTACAGCTGTGGCAGAAAAACCTGTCCAAAGATTGATTTTCCATTCAGAATTTAAAACTGGTTTGGTAAGGTTTTTTTTTTTTTTGGAGGGTTGGGCTTTACAAAGTGTATTAGATGCAAAGTGTGCATGAAGAATAGAGAAAAAAATAGAAGGGAGGAAAGGAAGGAAGGAAGGTCGTGAACCAAAGTGCTGCTGAGTTGACTGAATATAAATGATGTTGATATGATGAACAGTCACCTCTGTCCTCTACTGTAATCAGTCATTCTGCCCTGACACACTAAATGTGGCCATTTGCTTGAAGAAGGGGATAAGAGAGCAGTGAATAGAGATGGATGGATTTTAGAAAGAAAGAAAGTCAGCGATAAACGAAAGCATGGAGAAGCAGGCAAGTGTTTGAGGGAAGAAAGGCAAACAATGCTGATATTAAGAGTTGGGTTATGTGGCGATTCAGGTAGACTAAGACAACCAATGATCCAGTCCGAGCTTCATTTCGCCCAGGCATTGATGAAGTGATGATAATGATCTGATGAACATCCACCTGATTAACGTGTCTGAGGTCACTTACAAGGTTTTAAGAGGTTCCTTCTCAGTAAAATAATTTGTCACACTTTTGGGCAGGTGGCAGAGGTAGGCTTTATTTATAGCGTGCATACTATGCAGTTTGTCAAACTACCATTTAAATAAACTTTCAAATGTATTTTGATACCTGATTTTTCAACTAACACAGATAGTCCTAACAGCTATCAAGGCTGGTCAAAGAAAGTGACACAATGGTGTGTTCACATCTTTCCAGAGACCTGGTTCGATGGGGGCCTCCCAGAACAAACAACGCATTGAGCTTGATCGCCTTTGTGTCCAACCCTAACCATAGCAAAGACAGCAACCTTCTCAGTACCTGAGCTTGTCTCGATCGACCTTTGTTTAGAAGCAATTCATCAGGATCTCCACGTTCAGGCAGCAGAAAAAGTGATAGAACTTTGATGCCTGCAATACTCAAATCAAAGATTTAAGTCGGTTTAGTATGGTGTTATTTATCAGTTGCAGAATGTAAGTACTGATGAATGAAAATCAGCCGATAAAAGTGAGCTCTTTAACAGTGTTATTACAATCAAATGAGTTAATTTACATCGTGACTGAACACATGCTTCTGTTTTCATTTGCTTCGTTGCCAGCTAAGGACTTAATTCATTGTGTTATCCAGATGTTTTTTGCACTGTCTGGAATTAATTCCTCAAAGCTCAAGGGGAGAATGTAACAAATACATACTGGTAGAATAAAGGAAAATATGTGCTTTTACATTTTCCGTGGAGATTAGAGGGCAGGCAAGTATTTAAAATATCTGAGGTTTACAAATCTCAGGTATTTTACCCTTTTGGGTAAATCTGACTCGTGAATATTTTTTTTATTTACAAGCCGCTGCATAATGTGTTCATGTTTGCAATTATAGGAGATGTTTCTACACAAAGAAAAGTAATAAACATTTTTACGGGTTGATTATTGTCGAATAAGTAGAGTACATTATTGCTCCTCAGAGGATTAATAATGGCAACAAAAGACCTCAGGCATCACGTGAGTAGATGTCTTTTCGAGAGTTTTTGTACATAAAATGAACTATTATATAATTAACAAATATAATGATGCCATAAACCATATTAAATAGCAGAGCTTGGGCTACACGACTAAGTAATCCATCTGTACATGCTCCAAACACAACTCATCAACAAAAAATAAACATAACCATAAGCATTACTCAAGAAGGACTTGGAAAATGACTCGAAAATGATGTACTTATGAACTATGATCCTGATAGCATTATGCTACACATCACCGGACGTCTCTGTAAAGCTCTCAATTTACGGATTCAGACACTAATTTCCAATTTCCTCTCAGTAAAATATCAACCACACTGCACCAGCCAAACAATCTCTTTATAAGGATGAAAACGTGTGGATGATTTTCTGTGGATAAAAGTGCTGTCAAGAAAAAAAAACAGTGTATGTGGATGTGTTGAACAACATCAGTGATATAAAAGGGAAATAAATAGCGTGTTATAAGAGAACACATCTTCACTAATCTCACAAGAATACCGAATGTATTCAAATAGCGTGGTTGAGGATATACACTCGTTTTAGTAAATTTTTAGCAAATCTTCGCAATTTAAAAAAAAGTGGCTTGTTTTAATAATGTTTGATGACATAGTAAGATCCCATGAGCTTTAGCCCAACATGCATTTTTATATTTTAGCATGACTACAAAATACTAAACAAATACTCTCACACTTAGTCACACGTCAGTGACACACGCAAAGATAAGATTTTGTCATTTTCCGAAGCAATGTAAAGTTTGTCATAAATATAAAATATCCTGGTCTATTATGAAGCTAAAGTCATTTCAACACTGTACGGTCATCAAACGGTTCTCTAGATATATGGACAGGTTGTGTGAGTGTGGGCGTGTGTGTGTGTGTGTGTGTGTGTAGGTGTGTGTGTGTGTCTGTATCTGTATGATATGAGTTTGTAAAGCTTTAACTGTTCAGTGCTTTTTAGACGGACAGGACATATAATAACACATCATCAGCTATATTTGAGGTGTTATTCAATTCCACTTAGCACATAACCCGTAACACACATTTAGACAAGCACACTCTTAATATTTCCTCACACACACACATGAATGCATAATAACACTGCTTTCTGCAAGGTTGTCCAACCACGGACACACACACACACACACACACACACACACACAAAAAGCATCATGAAATGCTTCTGAAACTAGGTCTGTTATTTTTGGTGGAGCTTAAGATATTTGAGGTGTGGAATGCGGGCTTTGCTGCTAACGTTGTCTAAAGCCCACTCGTTGAAAACGAGACCTAGTTTCAGAAGCATTTCATGATGCTTTTTGTGTGTGTGTGTGTGTGTACGTGATAGTGATGTGCGTGATGCTGTGTGTGTTGCTTGTTTCTTTTTTTTTTGTAGTTTTTGTTATTTATCTTCTTATTTCATCTGCCTTACGGAGACATGGATGTCGGAGGAGTTACCGACTCAGCCATCGCGGGGCGGGATTTTTTCCCCACCGCAGGACACAACAGAAAGACCTCTCTGGTAAAGATCGGGGGGGGTGTCTCAGATTACATACTCTCAAGTCGTTCTGTCCCCGGACCTGGACCTAATAATCATGTGTCGTCCATTCTGGCACTACGAGCGTTTACAGCAGTCACCGTAACTGCTGTGTGTACATTCGCCTGCGGACACGGACATAGCGCTGAAGGAACTCGATCAGGCGCGATCAGCAGAGCAGAGTCGCACACACCCGAGGCTGCTTCATCAACAAAGGACGAACCGAACCTGAAGAAAGTTCTTTCAACACATCTAAAAGCAACACAAAAAAAGAGGGGAGGGGACGACCACTACCTGCTACACTCGATTCCGGGATGGAGCCCTCCCCTCACCGCCCACCGTTCGGCGCACCGCACCACCCGCTCCACCAACTAGGCAGGCAGAGGCAGGCAGCAGCAGCAACCAATCGCTGGGAAGGAAGTTCGACTGGCGACCAATGACCAATAAGCTACAGGACTGTTTGTGTTTGGTTTACTGGATATGTGACTGGGAGGCGTCGGGACAACAACAAACAACAACGTGCGTGAGTCTCAGTCACGGGTTCGTTCATTAAAAGAAATGATGATGGCGACCAATCGTCGGTTTATCAACCAGAGAAGAAACCGATAAAAACCAGGATAAATGGCGGCTCTCGCGAGACACCGCCGGCTCCGACAATTGACTCATGAAAATAAAAGAATAAGGCGAGAAGACCCTCCGAAGAAGAAACGCTCTGTCAGCGGGAGCGGGAAACCTGAGCTCAAGAAGGAGGAAAGAGGAGGCCAAGGTGTGTCCAAGAGAAGAGGGACCCCTTCACAATCGAGGAGAGAGGAGGACGAACGCTCGCTCCCTCCCTCTCTACCTCCCTCGCTGTCTCTTATTCTTTGCTCTCTTGCTAGTTCGACCAGCCGCCGCAGCTCCGCGCCGCCGAGACCAGCGCATGATCATGCTCAGAGCAGAAGGAGCAAGACAGTGGACAAGCGGGTGGACATCCGGTCCGCGGCACTCCCCAGGCCCAGGCAGAGCCTGCCTCAGAGGCAGCCCTTTGCAGACAAGTTCAACCTCTCTCTGACCCCTGTCTCCCACTGGCTGCTGTTGTTCCTGAGTTCCTAAGATGTCTGAGGTCCCTGTCAACCAAATGCCTCAAATGTTGCCTGCCCGACTGGACCCCGACCCCCCACCCTTACAGTCTCAGATCCATTGAGAGTAAATGCAGGACTTCTTTGGTTCCTCACGTGGACTGCCACGTGGGACCATTGGCTGCACATGCATCAAAAACAAGATCACCACATGGCGCAACACAGGCTGGCCACCACCACCGAGGACCACCACCTGGAGGAGAGGAACTGGTTGTGGACCTGCTGGCTGGCAGCTGTGCAGCTCAACACTCACACTCCTTATCCCAGCGCTCAAGCTGACCTGTGACTCTAGGGCCTGGCCTCCACACTAAGCTGCTGGCTCCCCTGTACTGCCACGGCAGGTGAGGATGGCGGTACCACATGGATGGCCTCAGCCACCGCTCCAGCGTCACACCTCCCGGCCGGACCTCCTCACGACTCGACGCTCACTGTACACCCTCCATGCGACCATCAACATGCTCCCTCCAACAGTACAGTGTTTGCTGGGCAGACCACCAGCTGATTGTGGGCACATTAGACGAGCAGACATCACTGGTCAGGAGGTTGGGACACGCAGCCTGCACAGTGCCAGGAGAAGAACCTCGTCCTCAACGTCAAGAAGGAGAACTGGAGTGGACTGAACAGGAGGAGAGAGGGAGGAAGAGAGCCATCTCCATAGGTGGAGTTGCAGAGTCCCACGCAACAGGTTGCGGAGGGCATCATTTGCCTTCCACCACCCATGTACCCCACACACCCACAAAACACCACGTACCCAACTGCCAACCTCGCAGCTGTGTACCAGGAATCTTTGGAGACCCAGGCCCAATGAACCCACGGCACAACCATCCCACATGATCACCAATTCTGTCAAAATTGGACATACACACACCATGCAACTGCCTGGGACACCTGTCCAATCGACTGTTCTGACAGGTTGCAGGTGCTGGTGGTGCATCGGTGGCCCTCCAACAGCTTGAGGCATACCAAGCGGTAGGTGGCCGTGGCCACAGGCAGGATGAAGAGGATCAATACCCACACAGGCACAACAGCTAACCTGTACCACAAATGGAGGATGATTGTACCTATTGTACATATTGCACTATCAAACAACATGCTGATCAGTTATTCAGTAGGCATGTATATATATTCTGTGGGACATATACTATATTTACAATTTTATATATATATATTCATACATATTATATTATATATATATTTATATATATTATATTATATATATATATATATATATATATATATATATATTATATTATATATATATATAATATATATTATATTATATATATATATATTATATTATATATATACATTATTATATATATTATTACATTTGTTATATATTATATATATTATGTTTTCTTTTTTTGTTTTGATATTTTTGTATTATTCTTTTTCTTATTCTTTCTTTTTTTTTTACTTTTTACTGCTGTGGGTTTTCTTTATTTTTTTACATCTTAACTTTTGCAAAAGAAAACTTGGTTTTCTTTTTCATGAATTTTAATAAAAACATCCGTCAACAAAAAGCCTACATTCGCGTGGTCTGTTCCCGGTGTTTCACTCTGATGCGTCTGCACTTTGTGTCTTCATCAAGTGTAACACAGCTTAGAAAGATTATATTGCTAAAAAAGTGCAGACGTAGTGTGCATCAACTGACACATTATATGATAATGATGAAGACGGCAACAATGATGCTGAGATTAATGGTTCAATCAAGAAATCATTTTATTGTTTAAATGATTTCTTGCTGGCTTTTTACTATTTGAACTGGTTGATTGTATAAAGACTTTAAAAACCTGAGATGACCAAACTTCAGGAGGACTTGACAGAAAAAGAAATTTGCACTGTATGCACATTAACATCTTAGTGCAATAGACTGTAACACTTAAAATCATATCTTATGACTTGATCATTTAATAATACAAAAGGAATATCTGTATTAGAAGGAGATATTAGAAGTTATTTCCAAGTAATAATAATCATGAATCAAATTGGCTATCGAAATCATATAGGAGCAGTAGGTCAAAAACAAATTAAGATTCAATTCAATTAAATTAAATTCCGTTTATTTTGTACAGCCCATTATCACAAAATACAAATTTGCCTCAGAGGACTTTACAATCTGTACACATACGGCGTCCCAGGAAATCACATCGGATGTCTATTAAAAGTAATTATTCACAATATATTAAACATCTTGTGCAGCACAACAGGCATTTAAATTCCATTCCGTTATCCAATCCTCTTGGCCTATTCATGGTCGGGTTGCTGGAGCCGATCACAGCTGACATGGACAGGGTTCACTTAGACAGGGTTCACCTGGACAGGTGTCCAGTTCATCTCAGAGCTCATATAGAGACCATTCACACTCACATGCACACCTACGGGCAGTTTAGAGTCTCCAGGTAACCTGAGCTGCATGTCTTGGGACTGTGGGAGGAAGCCGGAGAACCTGGCGAGAACTCACAATCTCACGGGAGAACCTGCAGATCCACACAGAAGGACCACTTGGGATCGGGGATCGAACTCCGGTGCCTCTTGCAGTGAGGTGACAGTGCTAGTCACAGGCCAGCATTAATTCTCCACAAACATTTAGTAAAGCTAACGAAGGTGAAGCACAAAACATTAAAGTCACTAAATAATGAAACCAAACAAACCAAAAATTGTATGTTTGTGTTTTGGTTCCCCATTTTACTCGCTCCAAATATACAGAGTTTCATTTGCACTTGCTCGGCGTGAGTTGGTAGCGTGAAGATTCTGGGCAAAAGTCACGCTTCTAATGCCACAAAGCAGAGCGCAGCATCTGGAACACTTCTGAAAGGAACTGCTGCACATGTGGTGTGTTCTGTTGAGAAGTGCACAAAAACATGACTTGCCAATGGGCCGCACGGGCAAAATGTGGACCCACTCGACGCTAAAGGGCTTTTATTGTGAAGCAGGTACAGGAAACGGCATGTGTTTCTGGCCGTGGTCAGCGTTGCCATTCATTGTTCTAAAATAATGGGTAAACAAAAGGCAATGGTCCTTATTTCGGCTTTTTGTCAGCTGTAAGAGCTGCAGCCAACAGACAGACATTTACCTCTTTACCGCCAACTCTGTGTGGAGAACGATGATGCTTTAAAGCCTGACGTTAGTCACAGTTGCAACCACTGATGTTATTAATAGTAGAAATTTAGATTTTTTTTTATTTATCACTCTTCTACAATTTAAGGTCAGTGAGTTGATCGGATAGTTTTAAAATGAGGTTTTACCATGTGAGTAAATCCCTGAGTGGGGAAAGCAATATGCAAGCCCAAAACCGTAAGCAATACAAACCGATGGCTAGTGGGGCTGATTACCTGTTGCCCCTCTGCACTTTGATTGGATACATGCCAACTACAGTTGGCACCATGAACATTGTGGATAATCTTTAACAGCACAATTGAAAGTCTACCTTCTGAATAATAGCTTGATATGAAACTTTTTTGTGCCTCTGTGCACGTTGTCACACAGAAGCATTTGCTTTTCCATCTTTCACACTTTGGTTTGTTTGGTTTTAGTTCTCCAGTCGAGCATCTGTTTGCTGAATGGTTCATCCAAACCTTTCCAAGCTCAAAGAAGATGTCAGGACGATTTCGCTGAAATATATGATCAAATCAAACTACTTTGCTTTCTGTGCAGGCAAAAAGAATAGATTCCTATGAAATTTGAAACTCTCAAAGTTGATCCCGTCTTCATTGACAACGTTGCTGTTTTCATTTAACCATATTTGAGCAGTAAGCAGTTTTTAACAATGTGTGCTGTCCATGGAAAACTATAAAAATCCTGAAACTTTGATGTTCCCAACAGCTATCAAAAAGTTGCAAGCAGAAGCAAAAATAATGCTAACTTCCACAACTGTCAGTTGAAATGAATTCTTCATCTTGAGACAGGCCTTCCAGCACTTCTTTCTGAACAGGCCAACATGAACGTCTGACATGAACCCCATTTCTCACATTCGTTCAGAAATGACAACTGAACAAATGCTGCCGAGGTTAACCGCTAAGTCCTTTTGTAAAGAAGGACGTCTGTAAACTTCGACTCACGTTTCATTGCATGAAAGCATGAGAGTAATGTAAGAGATGACTACATAGAACTGCTGCTTTTCTTCAATAGTACCAATCGACCACAACAAAGACAAATAAATGAAGAATCTCAAATCTTTCTTCAGGTTATTTAATAAAGTGTTGCTTTAAGTAAAGGAACACAAATTGGAAATACTTGTCTGTCAGAAACCGTCTCATAGTTGTAAAATCAATAACATACCGACAATAGAGGTTTTCTTTTGTGCCTTAGGAAGTTAATAAGTAGACTTTTGGTGCTTTAAGGTTGAAAGTAAAGATTGACTTTGATTATACAACATATTTATAATCAAAGTAAGCTAAAGCATCCCAAAACTGCCGTCCCGTTTAGTTTTCCTAAAGAGATTTTCCAAAAATGGAAGTTCATCTCAAATGAACTTCCATCTTCACTGGAGGTGAAGATGGAAGTGTCACAGCGTGGTTGATTAACTTGACTGTAATGCGCGCGTGTATGTGTGTGTGTGTGTCCTGTAACAACGTGAACGACCTACATGACACAATGTCAATGTTGGCTTTTAGTTTTGTGTGGGAAAGGAACGACGGTCACCTCGATGAAAGTGCTGTTTGTTTGACCCATCTCGCTGTGGACCCGCTCTCGCTGGATCACGAGCTATGTGTGCTGGTGTCAGGCACCGAGGGTAACGACCAACATGCACCACTCGACGCATTTGAGTGAGAGCAGTTTAGTCCAGTTTATTAGTCGATGAATATTTGCTGCAAGACTCAAGATCGAAATTCATAAATATTGTCGAACAGTTAATTATTAACAGCCCTACTTCCTTCATGATGACCCATCATTGTCAAATGGACCTGCCTCCCATTTCCATCAACAGTCATCCATAGAGACACAAGTCAAGTGATGGCAGTCTCTTGGCTATGCGGATTATCAGATAATTCCTAAGTATTGCTGTAATCAGAATTTCTATTAAGTTTCGATCAAGTTTATTTTTTGAAACTAATACGGTTATTATTGTAGGAGATTTTATTATTCGCTTGGATATTGATAATGATTGCCAATTGATTGGCTTATGTCAGAGAGTACATCACATCAAGCCACACCCTCGACATTGTTCTTACATGTAGCATTGACATTGAGCATTTGAAGGTCTTCCCACCGAACTTTCTTCCGTCACAACCTCATAACTTTTGAGTTTATACTACCAGAATGTACACCGTTAGTCAAAGGCTCACTGAGAATGAAACTGGACTCGATAGCCCCTCTGAAGAAGAAGACGGTGAGGCAGAGGAGGTTTGCTTCCTGGTATAACCCTCAGACCCGCAAACTAAAGCAAACATCACGAAAGCTTGAAAGCGTATGACGTTCTACTAATCTGGAAGAATGACGCTTAGTTTGGCGAGATAGTCTTAAGACATATAAGAAGGTCCTCCGTTATGCCACATTATTTTTCTCCATTACTCATCAGAAATATTTGTGCAACCCCGTTTTTTAAGTTCGAGGAAATCTTAGATTACTCCAACAGAAAAAGAATCCTAAAAGGCTTGAAGCAATGTCAACTGGACATGAAGGTAATCTCCAGGGAGTGAGTCAGGCTCTTTGTCCAGGTCCGTCTCTTAATGTGAAGGAGTGATCACTGCTTTAACTGCTCCAGTCAAAACACACTTTATTCCACCTGCTTCATCTTCAAAAACACTCTTCCATGTTTGATCATTTCCTGATAAAAAACTAATCTGTTACTAACAATTTCTCACTGTATCCTGCCTGTACATTAGAGTAGGACTTGCACTGTGATCAAATTCACCGTTGATTAATAACAAATGCTGTGAAATCAACTGAAAATCCACTGTTCATTAACAGAAGAGAGTGGCTCCTAACAGTAACCAAGGTATGTATGTGTGTGTGTGTGTGTGTGTGTGCTGTCACACTAAGAAACAGCAGGCGAATATCACACTGAGAAGTAAATACTAACTTAGAGATAAGATAACATCATAAGCACCTTTCTCTCTTTTTCATGCCTGTTTCTCTCTCGCTTGTCCCTCTCCTTCTATCTGGGTAAATATATATATACTGTATATATAAATATATATATATGTATATATCAATCTCTCTCTCTGGTAGGTATACTACACTGACCACACATCTCTCTTTATCTACAAGAAACAGGCTGCAGTCAGTGGCTGTGTGTGTGTGTGTGTGTGTGTGTGTGTGTGTGTGTGTGTGTGTGTGTGTGTGTGTGTGTGTGAGTGTGGCAGAAGCACTGGATTTTGGACAGCGGGGTTTGGGCAAGCCTTCTTTTTCACAAGATGAATCTATTAAACACATCCGCACACACACACACACACACACACACACATTAACACATTAACTGGTGCTGAGACTATGCTGTGGTGCTTAAACCTCACAGAGGTGAAGGCTGGGGGGGGGCAGGGTTAAGATGTGGCAGTGAGAGTTGAGTGGCTTGTCTTGAAAAGCACTAACGCGAAACAGATTTTTATCAGGGGGGATGTTCTGGGGGAGATTTATTGTTTGATGGGGGGCGTGGGTTGTGTTTCCAATGACATAAATTCATCTCCTCTACTAACACATTACAGCCATTTACATGTGCAGTGCCTTAACTGTCAGTATATTAATTTCACTATTTAATTTTTCCTATCAGAAATTGGGGCGCTAACCCAATTCACACACACACACCCTATCAGGGCCGGTTCTAGCCCTTTGGTTGCCCTAGGCGAGATTGAGTTTTGTGCCCCCCCCCCCCCCCCCACACACACACACACTTTCTTTTTTATTATTTTAAATAATTTATTACACAATCAAAGTTAGGATTAAATTAACTCCATAAACTGTGCAAAACACTCTTAAGCACCTGTAAGGACATTTAACCCTTGTGTTGCCTTAGGGTCATTTTGACCCAAATCAATATTACACCCTCCCCCCGCCTTTGGGTCATTTTGACCCGATTCAATGTTTCACCCTCCTGTTACCTTTATATTTACTAACATATTTTACCCTTTGGGTTCAATTTGACGCCAGCAATTAAAACCTCCAGAAAATTATTAGAATTAATATTGTTTTCCAAGTTTAAGTGTGAGGCACTTTATGTTTGTTTGTTGACTACCGAAAGAACACCGACATTAAACATTGAATGGGGTCAAATTAATCCTAAGGCGGGGGGAGGGTGTAATATTGATTCGGGTCAAAATGACCCTAAGGCAACACAAGGGTTAAGCAAATTATGACCCTCTATACCATAACTATACCCTCTACAAACAAAAGTGCTTTTATGGATACTGTACGTACTAATACAACATTAAAAGATTGAAGTTCTTAGTAGTTATATCCCCATCTCAAATAATAGAAGATGAACAGTTGTTTCTGGCATTTTTATTCACCTTCAAAATTGACACAGCATTAAAATTTGACTTGTCTGGACTTCCTGATGGCAAATTCGTTGATGGTATCATCAAATGATATTTTTCTTGAGACCTCTTGGTTGATGCTCATCAGCCCATTGAGGCGTTCCTAACTCATGGTTGACCTCAGGTAGGTATTACGTCATTTTAATTTAGAGAAGCTTCTTTCAGCAGAAGCTACTGTCACAGGTAGTGTGACAGCAATTCTTAGGGCCATCCACATATTTGGAAAAACTTCTTCAAGTTTCTTCTCCTTCAAGTTATTCATAATTTCCATTGTCATCATACTGGTTTTCAAACCTACTGGTTTCCCTGCGCGTGCGTGTTGTGTTCTCTTCACGTCTGCAGCGGGGCTCTGTCTCGCGCACCAGATTCGTCACACATTCACAAACATATTGCTGGAGATCTTCAAGCCACCGTTCATATCCATTTCGGCGATTACGGTTGTATAAGTGAGCAGTGCATCACAGTATGAAGAAATACATTTTAGAAAAAATAAAAATAAAAAGATCGCACCGACCTGGGTTCGAGCTCTTTCACGCAAAATGAGACCACACTTAAGGACGCGAGGTCTATGTGCTGCGCCACCAGATATTACTTCCAACCTAAGCAATTTAGAGCCCTCACGTAACTAACGTAACGTAACACAACTTAATGCAACTGCTCCAAATTAGGAAAATATCAACAATAACCATCAATTCAATCTAAAAATCAGGTTGACAAATAAACGTGTGGCTGAAGGGGCACCCTAGGATGATCATGATTAATAAACATGTTTTAATATGCTTGTTATTCTAACTATGATTTGGGAAGTAGGTCTAAGGGCGACACTCGAGGGCGTCCCCAACCCATTTGTCGCCCTCGGCAGTCGCCTAGTTCGCCTATAGCAATCGCCGGCCCTGCACCCTATATAACATTTATATTTGTACTTGTGAAATATTTCTTCACCTCTTTCATGTCACATGAAGTCATCACAAGAGAGACTAATGTGTTGTCTTGGAAGAAAAAGTATAAAATATTGTTGACCCTATTGAACATTTTCCCCAAAGCTAACCTACGTTACCTACATTTAACCATATCAAATGATGTATCATCATGCAAAGAATGTTAAGAAATTTACACTTTTATTGATCCCCGTTGGGAAATTCTTCCCTGCATTTGAGCCATCCTTAGTTATTAAGCAGCAGTGGGCTGCAGTGAAACGCCCGGGGAGCAACTGGGGGGTCAGTGTCTTGCTCAAGGGCACTTCAACATGCAACTATGGGGAGAGCGGGGATTGAACCGCGTACCTTATGGTTTCTCGACGACCACTCATCCCCATGAGCTACAGCCAACCCCAGTATCAACAAACTTCAATAAATGTTGAAAAAATCAAAAAGACAAACGAGAAAGCAACAAAAACTCAGAATCTCCATGATCTCTCCCAAACATTATGTTAAAAAACATTTATCATCCTGGCAACATGATTAAATACCAGAGGGTCTATTGAGTGCACATTGTCTCCCTCGGCATCCAACAATGATCATCATCATTAAATACAATCTGGGACTTTGCAAAATCATTCAATGTCATCTTCTTGTTTTTAAAGGGGATGTATAAAAGGTTCCGTACTTTTTGTGACACAGCGTGAGTGATTGAAACACAAAATGGTCATTTTGTGAGTGAAGTATTTCCTTTTAGCCCGAAACTGCACCAGCTGAGATTTAAATCATTCTTCCCTGCAGAAATTCTGGCATGATGGGCCTTAAGTCCCTGCCCGGGCCTCTATCCACATTATTGAAATGGCCTTAAGCTATAAACCTACGAGCCCCATGGAGCCAGACCTCTGACCTCCCTGTGTTTCTCTGGGTGAAGGTACTGTATTATAAATTATCTGTGCAGTCACAAGCTGGACAGATATCCATGTCGACATGTCATCCACCCAATCCCTCTCTCTTTTCTGTCTCCAGTCTCTTACAGGGCGAACACAAAGAGAAACAGTCAACCACCCGTGCTGCCTGCTGTTGGGCAGAGAACCCTCTTGCTTGTGTCAGAGCTCACCATCGCGCTACTGTTCCAAACCCAGATACTGATTTGGCAAATTAATGGAAAGTCTTTTTTTCCAGGGATACCCACCTCCTTGTTTGTCAAAGAAAACCTTTTAGCCAGCGGAGGGAGCTTGGCAAGTCACATAGGTTGTGATAATCTATTTAAGAAGCCATTTATATTTCATTTCAATCAAAGCAAATCCACTCTAATTAAAAAAATTCATTGTAAACTACTCAACCTTTACTGGCGACTTCCCGTCCCAATAATCACGTGAAGTCATTAATGAGCGACCGCTAGCGCTTAATTTCTCTCCCCACTAAGTCCACTCTATTTTGCATTTTTATTTCTTCAGTAAGAACAGAGCAATAAAACGATAAGGGAAGTTGCCGGGGAGAAAACCTTTAACTTGTGAATTAATTACTTCTCTTTGAGTCTTTCTTTTTAAATTCATTTTATTACAGGCGTCACAGTTGCCTGTAAATGTCTACTTTCTGCTAATCTAAAGTAATGTGACTGCTAATGAAGTGGGAATTGAGACACTTACCCAGTGGTCAAGGATACACTGCAGGTGGACACACACACATCCACACACAGCACAGCATGTACAAAATACATGAACCAAATATCCACATTTTTATGGTCGCCCTATTCCATCAAATGTAAATATTGTTCATAATATTACTCTAAAATTGACATTGCTGGATTATTTGGAAGAGAGAATGCCAAATTGGTAAGTAAGATAGCATTGTAATGGTCCCTGTCTGTCTTTTATCTTAAACTAGAAGCTAACAGGTTGTGGTGAATATTGGAGAGGTAAACTTTGTAAGGAAAAATAAACTGAAAACGGGTCAGATGTGTCAAGAATACCACTTGGTTGCTTGCTGCTACATCATATATATATATATATATATATATATATATATATATATATATATTATTGAATGGTGATCATAATCATATGAATGGAATAATTGGAAGTTTCTTCTATTCTAGTTTCTATCACCTTAATTGGCTGATATGCTGTGTAACATTCCAAAAGCCAGCCTGCAGTTTTTGCTGCCCCGCCCATTCTTTACACATACGGTTTGAACACACTATGATTTGTTCTTCTGCTTTAAGTCTAGTCGCATTGCAATCAATCAAAGATTTTGGGAACATTCAGCAGCTACACTTCGGCGCTCTGATGGTTTTATAGTCCCACATCCATCAGCCATAAAAGACTGGGAGGACTGTATTTGAAATAGTTCGGAAAACACACGAGGCCATTTTTTATAACTTTTTATGGTCCCTTGTAGGAACGAGCAAAGCTGCCGGTCGGATTGGCATACAGAACCTCAGCATAAAATGGTGACAGTGCAAAACAAAATATTATTTATTTAGAGCTAGGATTACAAAAATAATGCAATCTGGAAGATTCCTAGTAGAAGAAAAAAAACGGAGAACAGGACAGATCCAAGGAAAAACAGGCGTGACCAGGACGGTTTGAATCCATGGCGGAGGACATTCCTATACCACAAGACATTATCTGGAGTGAAAAAAAACAAAAGCATGTTGTATGCATGTTGACCTCTCCAAAGAGTGAATGTTAAAGTGTAGAATGTGCTTAATTTTAAGAGGATTTCAAAAAAATTGCACAACATTCTGGGTCAACCTGATCCACTCACTGAGCTCCACTTCTGACACGACTCACCACAGCAACTCAATATGTCTTTGACGTTTTGTTTTCACATCATGATGTCTGAGTGGGAGAATCAATCTGCTGGTGTGAAGAATGATGTCCATCACCAGTTGGTCTCATGGAGCCGAGTCCCAGGTTGGTAGCATATTACTGAGCTCACTAATACGCATGGATAGAAATCATTAAGGGCCTAAAATGTTGCCCAATCCAGCAGTGAGATTTATTATAGCGGTGTGATTTATGATCACAAGTGTTCAGTTTTGGTTTATCGCCTCCGTTAAGGAGAGCCTGAAGTCCTACATGTGTCTATGTGTATGTCAGAATCTGAAGGTAAACCACCATATCACCAAAAGAACAATAACGTAATACACTGCTGATTATAGGACAGGTACATTATATTCTTAAAATATTAGAAGATTTTATTCTCGAAATATTACTTTTTCTCATAATATTACATTACATTACATTACATGTCATTTAGCAGACGCTTTTATCCAAAGCGACTTACAATAAGTGCATTCAACCTAGATTATAAACTAAGAACAACAAGAATACAGGAAGTAACATTTCCTCAACATAGTCGAACTACAAAAGTACCATAAGTGCTATTTAAGTGCCACTGAAGTGCAAATCTGTGTTTTAATCCAGATATAGTCAGAAAATATAAGATGATTTTTAGAGAACAGTGTGGATATGTTTAGTATGTTTAGACATTTTGAACTGAAATACGTCTGAGCTATTAAAGTGCATATATGAAGTAAAAGTTACTTTCCCAGACTAAAGACATAAAAGAGGAGGGAAGAGTAAATCATGACTCCAATGAGAAAGGCTTCAGGACAGTTCATAAATACAAGCAATGCAGAGGCTTGAGAGCCATATTGCATTACATTTCTAATTGTCACCTGGCACCTACATTTTGTGTTTTCCTTTCCATAAGAAAACATTTCGTGATCAATTGATGAATATATTCACGAGGAAAACAAATTGTTGATGCTTAACAGCTTCTGAGGGAAGAACACATCACCATTTTATGTTTAACCTGAACCTACATCTTTAGAAAACGTGAGTTTTTATTTTTATAGCACTTTTAAAAACAGAAAAAAAGAAAAATAGTATAATGAGCCAACTGACAAACCGGGACACTGTGATATTGTACATGCTGAAGCAAATATACACATAGTGAGGGTTACACTATCCAATTGTTCTCTATTTTTAGAATAAGACAAGAGAACATTAGAAATAAAGTTGGAAATACTAAATAATACACACAAAAGAGTGGAAAGAGGTTGCTGATTGGACAATTGAGAAAACATGAATCCCATAAGTTCTGGTTTGCTTTGAGTATGATTTCTCTGTCAGAGGTGTGCCAGTATCATCTTAATGAGTAGTTATAGAGTGTGACTATTACAGTTTAAACTAGGAGTAATATATAAATATAAATATAAATATAAATATAAATATAATATATAACATCACAAAAGTGCAGCATTACGTATTTTTTTATTTTCAGTACTGTTGCGGGATTTCACCATAAGAAAAAATACCCAGAGCATACGGAAATAGGAAGAAGCAATATCCACTAAATAAAGAAAACAGGCCTCAGTCAAGCAATTTCTAATTAAAATTACAGATTTAATGTTCATTTTCACAGCAAGACCTCAAAATGCTGCAGCAGCTTCTGTTTTTAACCACGCTCAGAGTACAGCCCGACACACACACACACACACACACACACACATACACACACTCACACACACTCACAGTAACAACACGCTCATACCTCCTTGGTGTTCATCGCCTTCACAGTCCGCCATTTTGTAAAATCTCAGAAGAGGTAGAAAAATATCCTAAAATGTCCGCCATTGCAACAGCCCAAAAAAATAAATACTCCGTGATCAAAATTCACAAAATAATAATTAAAAAGTCGACATCCATTACTCGGCTAATGTTCAACAAAGTTTTTCCTTAATGATTTTTCATATACAGTTTAGTTCAATTATTTTGTGTCTCGAGGATTTGCGAGATGATTTTATCAGTTTTCCTTGGCGACTTGATGAGCTTTGTGAAAACTCCTCCCTCGGGTAGAGCGCTGTGGGCCCATAATAATGTCATCTGTCTCTCCCTCTCCTCCTCTGCCTCTCTCTCCCGTCTTTTCACAGATTTGTGTGTGTGATAGAGGCCTCAGTGAGAGACCAAGCGCTAACCTTTACTGCATTGGCTCACACTTAATCCCCTCACCCTGGGGTGACACACACACACACCCTACATGCATCCCCCACTGTTCCTCACACACACACACACACACACACACACACAGTAGAATAAAACAACGTGATACACACAAATGCACCGCCTTGCTTTTTGTAGACTCATACAAACTTGGTGTGCATGTTTCAGTGTGCACACATTGAGGTCGCCATGGGTTTCATCAAAAAAGCAAGTTCAGCGACAGAAAAAACACAGCAACACGACAAAGACACTCAAACTAAATATATATATGTGGGACAGATCAGACATCTGGGCAGCCTTTTTCTTACAACTGGTTGTAAAAGTACAACTCTTTATTCCCACACTTCACCAAAATCCTTTTCATTCCAGTTTCCCAAATATACACTCTAAAGTCTACAGTGAGCAGAACATGTAGATCGAGGGCACTTATCATCATTTTGTAATATCACTCAATGATGTAATGACATTTTACTCTTTTGTAGCATCGAGAGATTATGTTTTAACCTGACAACGGACGCTGAAGTGAAAGAAAGTTAATCCGGAGCCCTGGAGGGTTCATCACGACTGCTTTCATGAATGAATTCATGATGTAAGTGACACTGGTGCCTCTTCGAGTGCTGACAGATTTACACCTGCAATGTATTTCAAACGAGATATAAATTCTTCATGCTCATTTCAACTGTCTCATCTGTTGTATGTGTGAGGAATCTGAAATACTGTTGTTCCTCAATGTCAAGGATGCTTCCTTGGTAGGATGGGAGAGGCTAGGCAAGACTCCTTCCTAGCATGCAGATAGCACACAGTGTCCTTAATGTGTGTCTACAAAAGAAATGGAGGAGTTCTTTTTGTATTTATATTATTTAGAATAATTACATATAATACATATTACAATTTATCTTTGGAGTATTGATTTTGCATTCCTCAAAACAACATACACATTCAAAATATGAAGGCCTAATAAAATCTAAATAAAATCAACAGGGATTTTTAGAATCATAATTTATAAACTATAAACTTAAAACATACAGTTAATATGCTTTCCTTTCAGCCACCTGACACAATTTGACCTTGGTTGTAAAACACAACTAAGTGTTTTAACAATCACCAGCTGGATGGACTGATCCTCATCTCCTCATCCTACCAGACTACATTCAAAACGAGGATTTCACTTTGACAATCCAACTTGATTCTTACTGGACGGACACAAGTCTTCGTGGTTATCCTACGAACAACAATCACCAAAAAGTTTGGTCAGGAAAAAGTGTCCGGCCTCAGCGCCTTCAATCACTTCCTTTAGGAGTCTCAACACACTTTTACTTTAGGTCTTGTCTTTTAATAGGAGTCAACCTTCAGTGACTGGATGGCCATTCATTTCCTCAAATTTGTTCAAAAACTGATTTTTGGCAGACTGCTAACCAACAAGCACGAGGCAGCAGACAGGCATGATGGGAAATGTGGGCCTTCTGTATCGAAGCACCGCTCTCATAAGTCATGTGATGTCTTCATGGCTCAGTTGATTTAATCTAATGAAGTTCACTGTTTCAGGACACAAGAGTTATTATTAAACTGTGAAATGTAGTGCCTCTATCTGTATTCATATATTTCCATATCCATATACACACACCTACACACACACACACACAGCGTATACAAGAATATAAGAATATTGACCGATGTATTGATATATATATATATAAAGATCTAAATAATCTATTCCAATCATCAGTATTGTTTAGTGTGTACTTCACACATCTCAAACTAGCGTTACAAACATACCCCCCCCACACACACACACACACACACATACACACACACCTAGACACAGACACACACACACACAGAGACACACACACACACACACCTCAGAGGGTTGTCGTCGTGACATTGTCTCTTACTAAACAACAATGATGTACACTGCTGGAAATCTGGACATGAAAACACATGCTGGCTACAACACACACACACAACACACACACACACACACACTCCCTCCTTGATACTCTCAATGGGAGGGTGGCTAAAGTGGGTAGGGAGCCAGACCCCTCTCTGGAGCTTTGGAGTATGGGATAGCATTAAGATGCAAAAAAAAAAAAATTGGGGGTGTGAACAAAGAAGGCGAGACAAAAAAAAGGAGATGAAAGAAAGAGAGACAGAAAAAAAATCAGGGAGGAAAGGAAGAAGGAAATAACAGAAACAATAAAAAAGGGTTGAGGAGGAAGGAGAGAATGAAAAACACACGGAATGAAAGAATACGAGTGTGGAAAAAATGATGGAAGGGAGGAACAAGAGTGAGGAAAGGGGAGGAGAGAGGGAGGAAGAGCATACTACCGAGAGAGGATATGGAATAAGGATGAAAAGGGAGGAATACGAATAAAATGACTTACATGAGCTGTTTTCCACTCCTGCACTACAGCAACAGAGAAATGTGGAGGAAGCTGAAGAGAAATAGAGAGAAGGAGTCATATAAGGTCACGGCAGAATTTCCTCGAAAATTGAAAATGGTCAAACACAAAAATTAAAGCAGATATTCATGATTTATTTATTGAATGCATTTTTTTACTTGTTTACAGTATCAGGACATTTGATAAAGCAATACAAAAATGACTACTGGCTTTGAAAAGAAAACCTGATTCACCGTAAGAAAATTATTATTCTGAGGTTTGAAAAATGTATTGAATAAAATTGAAATAAAACACAGCATTATGATGAGAGGTGCAACGTTCGTAGCCCCAACTCACACTCACACACACACACACACACACACTCACACAGACGCACAGGTTCATAAATAACCAGTGACACAGTTTAACATCATAACTTCATGCTCTCAAGCTTTGCACAGAATGTGTTCCAAAACTAAATACAAGTGCATAATATGACACTGAATGTGTGTGTGTGTGTGTGTGTGTGTGTGTGTGTGTGTGTGCATGTAGGTTTGAGTGTGTGTAGGTGTGGGCGTGTCTGTGTGTAGGTGTGGGCATGTCTGTGTGTGTTGGTGTGGGCCTGTGTAGGTGGGGGTGTGTCTGTGTGTGTGTGTGTGTGTGTGTGTGTGTGTGTGTGTGTGTGTGTGTGTGTGTGTGTGTGTGTGTGTGTGTGTGGGTGATTATGGGACAGTAAAGCAGAGCCCGTCCAGACAGCAGCTCTGTAGCGCCATCTACTGATCAGGACACCGAGGAAGTCAAGCTGGGAAAGAACCACAGCAGCACTGAACCCTCACAGTAACCCTCTCAGAAAAGGCATATTGGAATTTAAATGTTAAAAACAAATACATATATAGAAGAGAAAAAAAACTAATTGTCAAAATGTGTGAAATATACATAGAAAAACAATGTGTGCATTCTAAAATGCCAATGAAATATATTCACACAGATATGCATTAGTATCTATATAAATAAATAGTGTATTGACATTGACAAGCTGTGATGATAAAGATATGAAGTCATCATAAAATACTCATTGTAAACATGTGAATGTATCCTTGAAATTTGAAAGTACAGTTTATGATTCTAAAAATAATTAAATGAATACCATTTATACCACTTTAATATGTTCATGTTGGTTAACTGGCAACTTGTAAGGATGACAACATTGTTAATTATACGTTTCAGACATAGTTCAAAGTAAACAACATAAATGTGATTGTTTGCTTTGTTTTCCTCCCCTTTTATGTCTTTTCTATGAACCCCTTCAATCTCTGATGAAATGTATACATTTGTAGAGAAAACAGTGCAGTTATGTGATATTTCAAGATGATACTATTTAAAATTCAACAGTAAAAACATGTCAAATTATTGTATTTGAATGAATTAAATGATGGATGAAACAATGAATAAAAGGTAGTAACAGATTGTGTTCCGTGAGATTCAAATAGCCAAACTGTAATTATGTAACTGATCTTCTCATTATTTCCCTCTATAGGGTCATGTGGGGATAGGAGGATAAGGTTGCTAATATCTCTCACACACACCTTCATTACATAGATCTCAGTCCACTGTGAGCTGATTGAGAGAGGAAGAGGGTCAGCTGAACCAGAACATTGTGACTATAGATTTATCTGTCATATTCATGTTGTTTATATTTTCTCTTTTCACTCCTTTTGCTTGACATTATTTTAATCCATACACTTAATATTGCCATAACTCTGTCTTGCTTGATGTAAGGATTATAGTCCTGACACTTCTGTCTCCTGTGTATCTGCACTGGGGCCAGATCTCTCTTCTGTGGCCCTGGTTGAGGTTTCTCCTCTCATTGTTTCTTAATTCTTTTGTATCAAGGATGCTGCACAACATTTTTTTATGATCTGTGAAAATAAATAAAAGTCACTTGACTTTATCTCAGAGTAATAATTTGCATTGCTTGAAACAGCAAAGCATCGACTGGTCTATCGTCTCTTTAAGTCTTATAGATCTTATAGTCTTATTTTTACATTTAAATATAAAAAATGGGAGGGACAGATTGTTTTATTCATTTTAATTATATTATTTTCAGTACAGTATCTCTTACAACAGAAATACATAATTGTTCTTTTTTTATTTATTAATGTGGTCCAATTCTAGGTGCTCTGATCAAAGACGCAGTACAGAACACTTCGTAATATATACTGGAGCAACAGATAACATGTTCCACATATTTTGCTAAAAGTTTTAGTGTAGGTCTATGTCAGTTTCCTGTACATGTGTCTACTAATTGGGAAAATACATTGACATTTCTCCTAGAGACAACAAAGTCGTAAAAAGTAAAAGTGCATGTTGAAGGGTTCAACCAGCTGGCTGTATCTCTGTGAGCGGATCCTTTGTTGTCTGGAACTGCTACGGCAGGATGAGAGACACATGGTGGCCATCAATCACCTGTCCAAGTCAAGATGACTGTAAGTACTGATGGAGGACATGACAAGATGCTGCTGACAGATCAACAGAGGACAAAACTGGCTCTGCAAAGGATAGATAAGCAAGACAAAATGTGATGTCCACGCATTTATTGTATGTGCTATCGGCACTTCCTCAACACCATTTGTGGTTATGGTAACATGTTGAATGCACTTAATGTAAGTCGCTTTGGATAAAAGCGTAAGATCAATTAAATGTAATGTAATTTAAATGAATCTCGTCCATCAGTAGTGTGTACATATTTAGAACAATTATAAACAGAAAATAATATGATTAATGTGGCAGCTGTCTCCAATTTGGCCTCAGCTGCTTGTGATTGGCAATTAGTCAGCAGCCGAGGCCGCCCTCATAAAATATATATATTTAACATTCTAATTAATTGGCAAACTACATCACTGTAGGAAGCATAAAAATCCGCAGTAGATATGTTATTTTATGTTAAAATATTATATTTGACTTTTTCTTCACAACCATCTGGCGACCCCCGAAATGATCTTTCGACCCCCTGTTGCAGGGATCCAGACTAACTTTTCTACTGGTAGAGAAAAAGACTGCAGTAACTATTTGTCAAGTAACGCCTGCATTCAAAACCACCAAATCATTCTCCGAAAGGAAAAAAAGGAACAACATCAGGAGCAAGCTAAAAGTCTTAAACATTAAAGACAGTTTTCTAGGAAATAACGTGGACATACTGGGTCTGGTGTAAAAGAGTGTGTGCTGTCTATTGTGCCTGTTAAAGTAAAATCCAACAAAGGAAATAAATTTGTAGAAACCTACGCATGTTCAGTCTCATTTGCACAAACAAGTTCATGAATGACGGAACAGAGAACTAACCATTTTCTCAGCTCCATCAGTCAAGAAAAGACTGTCATATAGTCACAGGTTTTGAGGCGAGGGAGCTACATGGCAACACATTCATGGGCCTCTCAGAGTTTTACAACCACAAAACAATGCCTGTTACAAAACATGTTCCAAACCAAAATGATTTATCCTGGTGGACATACCCGATGAAACTCACACTCTCCTAGAGATACTGTCTCTCTGATTGCCATTGCTGTCCCCAAGGTAATGGAACCATTGCAAATCCTTAACAGCCAAGGAGAGCAGTAAGGGCCCTGCTAGGGTGGGTTGTCAATGGTCCATTAAAAGGGGAAGTGCAAAGGGCAACCATAACCCCTCAGTCTCTGTCAAAAAGGATTTCCTTGGTCAAACATCATGACTTAGGCCGACTTGTCACACAGTAAAATACTGATTTCTCCAAAAGAAATCCCATGAAGACACAAAGGAGATAACATGCCAGGAACACACAGTTTTCAGAAAATTAACTGTGTGTGTGTGTAGTAGAGCCCGGCCGATACTGGATATTTCGAAATAGTTTACATATATATATATATATATACATATATATATATATACATATACATACATATATAAAAGAACATAAGAGAGTACATCACAGATAACATAAGAGTATATAACAGATAACAGATAACAGATAACATAAGAGTATATAACAGAATAGAAGAACATCTTCCAAGATGGCGCGGCTGTGTCCAGACGCCGTCGAGGTAGCTCCGCGGAGATTGTGCGCTCTTTTAGTTTTTGTGTTTATTTTTAATGTTTTCTTTGCCACAAACACATCGGCACTAACAGCATACGACCGCAGCACACTTTTGGACATAAACTTTTGCGCAAAACAAGGGTTTTTGTCCACTTTTTCCATCGATCCAGCGTGGCCGGCAGAGATTGTACGAGCGAACCACAACAACAACAGTGGAGCCGCTACTACGGGGGGACGACGAAAACATCGAGGGAAACGGAGCGGAATTCGGAACAGACTGAGAGTTCAAGCCCACCGTCCACCTCTGCCCAGCATCCTTCTTGCTAACGTCCAGTCTCTGGAAAATAAGATGGATGATGTTAGGGCAAGGATCAGATTCCAACGGGACATGAGGGACTGTAACATCTTTTGTCTGACGGAAACATGGCTGACCCGCTGGTGACGGATCGAGTCATATGCCCAACCGAGTCCTTCTCTGTTTTCCGTGCAGACAGAACGGAAGAGTCTGGTAAATCTAAGGGTGGAGGGGTTTGCTTCATGACTAACAACAAGTGGTGCAACCCCAAGAACATTAAGACTCTTTCTCGTTCCTGCTCGCGAACCTGGAACATCTGACGATCTCATGCCGTCCATTCTACCTTCCCTGGGAGTTCAGCTCGGTCATCACCACAGCCGTCTACATACCACCACAAGCGGACACCGACGTAGCACTATCGGACCTACATGATGTGTTATGTCGGCATCAGAACAAGTATCCCGACGCGGCTGTGGTGGTGGCTGGGGACTTTAATAGGCAAACCTAAAAAGTCATGCCGAACTTTCACCAGCACATTACGTGTGCTACCAGAGGAAAGAACGTTGGACCACTGCTATACGCCATTCAAGAGAGGCTACAAGGCTGTCTCTCTCCTCCGTTCGCAAATCAGACCATGCCGCCATTTTTCTGCTTCCGGAGTACCGCAAAAGATCGCGGGAAGCGGTAGTGACGAGGAACGTGGCGGTGGTCTGACCAATCAGAGGCTGAGCTACAGGGCGCTCTGCGTGTCGTCGACTGGGACATGATCCAATCCAGTTCCAGTGACGTCAGCGAGTTTTGGAAGTAGCAATGAGCCTCATAGCAACGCTTAGCGGACACCATCGTCCCCACGGTAAAAGTTAGGGTCTTTCCTAACCAAAAGCCGTGGGTTGATAGATCCATCCGTGAAGCTGTGAACGCCCGTACTGCTGCCTATAACTCCGGTCTTGTATCCGGCAACATGGACGAGTACAAGGCAGCGGTCTATGGACTGAGGAGGGCGGTGAAGAAGGCCAAGAGGAGGTACCGAGACAGAGTGGAATCACAGATGGAGCAGCGCGACACCAGGCGCCTATGGCAGGGGCTACGGACTATCACAGACTACCAGAGCAGACCCGCGCTATGGTGAGTGCCGACGCATCCCTAGCGGACGACCTGAACTCATTTTATGCACGGTTTGAGGCTAGCAACAACAGCGCTAGCTCGCCGGCTAACAACAACACCGTTAAGCGTAGCCGAGGTGAGTTCTACCGCTGGGGATGAACACACACTCTCTGTGACCGAGCACAGTGTGAGGAGGGCTCTGTTGAGGGTGAACACCAGGAAAGCTGCAGGTCCAGATGGCATATCTGGGCGAGTACTGAAGACCTGTGCTAACCAGCTAGCTCCAGTGTTCACCACAATATTCAACCTCTCCTGGCTGAGTCCGTGGTCCCCGCCTGCTTCAAGAGATCCACTATTGTCCCTGTGCCCAAGAATGCTTCTCCAGCATGTATGAATGACTACCGACCGGTGGCCCTCACCTCGGTGGTCATGAAATGCTTTGAGAGGCTGATAAAGGACTACATCTGCGCCTTCCTCCCTTCCTCCATGGACCCGCTGCAGTTTGCTTATCGCCCAAACAGATCCACGGATGATGCTGTCTCCCAGGTACTGCACACCACACTCTCTCATCTGGACAGCCAGAGGGGGCTATGTGAGACTGCTGTTCATTGATTATAGTTCAGCTTTCAACACCATAGTCCCTCCAGACTGGCCGGCAAGCTGATTGAGCTGGGACTGAACACCCCTGTGTGCTTGGATCCTGGACTTCCTGACCGCCAGGCCACAGGTGGTCAGGGTGGGCAGACACACCTCCAAATCCCTCACCCTGAACACAGGATCCCGAGGGTTGCGTCCTCAGCCCCCTACTGTACTCCCTGTACACACATGACTGTGTGGCCAGGTTCAGCTCCAACACCATCATCAAGTTTGCGGATGACACAGTGGTGGTGGGCCTGATCTCCGACAACGACGAGAAGGCCTACCTGGAGGAAGTTGCTGATCTGTCACTCTGGTGCCAGGACAACAGCCTCATCATGAATGTCACCAAAACTAAGGAGCTGATTGTGGACTTTAGGAGGGTACAACAACAGAGGACGTACTCACCACTGGGGATTAACGGGACTACTGTGGAGAGGGTGAGCGGGTATAAATACCTGGGAGTCCACATCACCGAGGATCTGACATGGTCAACGAACACAGACACTCTGGTGAGAAAGGCAAGGCAGCGCCTCTACCACCTCAGGCAGCTGAGGAAATTTAAAGTTTCCCAGAGGATCCTTCAGTCCTTCTACTCTGGAGCTGTAGAGAGCGTCCTGACAGGAAGCATCACAGCCTGGTTTGGCAACTGCTCCGCTCAGGACAGGAAGGCTCTGCAGAGAGTAGTGCGTTCGGCTGAACGCACTATTGGAACTACACTCCCCACCCTGCAGGACTTGTACACCAGGAGGTGCAGAACCAGAGCCGGCAGGATCATGAAGGATCCTCACCACCCCAACAACAGACTGTTTCAGCTGCTGCGGTCAGGCAGGCGCAACCGTAGTCACGCTGCAAGAACAGAGAGACTGAGACGGAGTTTCTTTCCTCAGGCCATCAGGATTGTGAACTCCGACCTCACCAGGACCCCCACATAGACCCACACAACTGCCCCTCTTAGGCACACACACACACACACACACACACACACACACACACACACACACACACACTTACTGTAAATATTGTGTTGTTTTTTATTGTAAATAGTGTGTACTTGTTGCCCTTGCACATTCCTGCTGAGCATTGCCACTTTCATTTCACTGCACACCCTGTGTGTGTATGTGACAAATAAAACATCTTGAATCTTGAATCTTGAATCTTGACCGATGTATTTCCCCCTTGGATGAATAAAGTATTTATCTATCTATCTATCTATATATCTATCTATCTATCCATCTATATGTGTAAATATTTGAATTAAGATAGAGGCACTACATGTGTGTGTATGGGGTGGGGGACACTATATGTGCATTGAAAAAATCCAATGAAAGTGGTGATCACTGATGTTAGTTGGTCAAATGCTAAGTGTGGAGGATATCGTAACGAGGCAATCAGATGTAAAATACAATATTTATCATTGATAAAAGTTGAAAATTGGTTAGATTTGACCTGCATGACCGGCGGGTTAAGAAAGACGTTCTCGAGGAATGCATCACTTCATGAGGAGGACACCAGTTTTCTGAGTCCAAAGGGACAGCTGAAGCAAAGAGAGGGAATGTTTGGTACAAACCTCACTATGGGGTGAGGTTTGTACCAAACTGTTTTTTTTCTGACGAGAGCATCCAATTGATGGCTGACTGCTTAAAGGAGGATGGAGTAGAACTGCTCTTCGAGGAGCTCACAGCTGCCACTCACAGGGGAGGTTTCCAACTCTCCGAATGGATAACCAGCAGCTGCAGGGTGCTGTCTTCAATTCTAAAAGAAGACAGAGCTAAAGAGGTGAAAGCACTAAACCTGGACAGCGATCAACTCCCAACTGAGAAAGCACTTGGTGTGCAATGGTGTGTGGAAGATGATGCATTTACTTTCAATGTCGCCATAAAGCCACATTCACACAGCTATGGGGATATTGCTTATGGTCAGCTACATCTATGACCCTTATTTTATCCATTACTTTGCCTGCTTAACTACAATTGCAGGAGCTATGTAGTATAAACTGTGGATGGAATACCCAGGATGTATTCTGAGCACTTGGTTAAGTGGAAAGGTGAAATCTTAAGAAGATCTACTAGTTCAAGGTTAGAAAATGCCTAAAGCCATAAGACTTTGATGATTGACAAGGCAAGGCTGGGAGAGTTTATTTGTATCGCACATTTCAACATCAAGGCAATTCAAAGTGCTCTACATGAATCCATTAAAAGCATCATAACATAAGAAAAGTTATAAGAACAATTAACAACATTCATTTAAACACTAAAAACTGTCAGTAAAATATTGAAAAGCAAAAAGATATATAGAATAAAAGTTAACGGACCTCGTTTTTAGGCCTCCGTTCACATACCCAGACTAAAAAGAGTATATCTCCAAAACCACAGGGTATATCATAATAAAGAGAACACTTGAGAGATTTGTTCTGATGTTTAAATATCAGTATTTATGTGACTGGTTAAGAGTAAACGAAGATGGCACCTAGCAAAAAAACATTTTACTAAATGTCATTTGAACAGTTCATGAATGACCTTTATTGATTACAGGTCAACAACCGTTCTTCCATTCTTCCGTTACATCCCTACAGTGTAAGGGTAATAATATAGGCATCTCTCATGAATGCTTCAATATCCTTTTATTTTCCAATCAGAGCTTCTTCAATCTAGATTTTGTTGAGTAGACAAAAAGAGGTGGCCGTACAAACTACATAATTTGACTAAAATAGTGTTCCAGGCTCATTGTACATTCTTATTTTTTAGACTATACACAATGAAATTTAATGAGCAACATAATAACTTGACTAATTCCAATCATGTAAAGAACTGACAGTGCTGGTGCCTCTAGCTGCATGCTCTGGTACATTCTCATTAAAGAAGAAATCAGAGGCAGCATTGAGATTTGGCAACTGACACTTCCCCTCCTCCTCCTCCCACTGTAATACCAGTCCTCCAGACTCCTCTCTTCCCACTAAGGGCCTCCTGTTGGCAGGTGACAGCTCAGTGGATGGGCCCCTTAGCTAGCTCCCGGATGTCCTGAGGGTGGGCCGGGGTTTGGACTGAGTCGAGGGAGCCCCCAGCTCCCCTCACCCCAAGCCAAGCTTAATGGTGTGGAGCGAGCCCCTTCACTGCCAATGCTCTACAAGCATCACAACTATGGACCAGAGAGGCACGAGTACAGTCCTGTTCTCAGTTCCACTCTGCTAAACAGGTGCAGGCTTGCTGGGTGTGAGCCAACAGAAACACACAACTCATGCATGTACAACACACACACACACACAGGTCTGCCACTTATTGTCAAGTACATTGTACATTGTGTAAGGACTGCATGGATTTTAGTTCTTCCCAAGAAAACACTTTGTATTTGCAGAGGTTGTGTGTTCTATGTGTGTGCGTGTGTGAGTCCCTCAGAGCAGGACAAGTTTGCGATGACAGAAGTTTAATCCCTGTAGTTTTATGGGTTTGGGTTTAAACAAGGAAACAAGTTGAAGCGTAGTCTACTCGCCTTTAACAAGTCTTTACCCAACTGGAACTGCTGTCAAAAAAACCCGCTGTCCAAGAAATACCATCAAGGAGTAAATCCGTGGCAGTGACTTTCCTTTCCCACTGAGAGAAATGTCTGAGAGGGAGCAGATGGCTTAGAGTAGCATTAGGCTGGTGCAGTCTGAAATTGCCCTTTGATAACAAAAAATCAGTTTTGGTTCAGTCTGTGTAGTCCGTCCCTGATATGATGGAGATTTGTGCCTGACCACAGAAAGTCATTCCATTCTTATTATTTTCATATCAGATGACGGAGCAAAAACATATATTTCAGTCGTGGTGTGGGAGGATTTACCTCCACATTCGGCTACTAGAACCTGCCTCATGCTGTTGGTACCTCAATGACTTTTCTTCCCAAGACTTCCAGGAATTTCATCCATCTAGAACGATACGGCCGAACATGCTTAACGTCCAACGCAAGCGTTCACTGCCACTTCAGGAAATAGTGAGCGACAAGAGGTGTGGAGGTCAGGGTGGTTGGTAGCACATTGGGCCACAATCCAGTACCAATGCCAGGCACCTGTTCTCTCCCTTTTGTTTTGTATCCTAATCCTCACCATACCTTCGCAATAGAATATTTGCAATAAACATATTTCCCCAACCTTACAATGTATCTCATGTTATATATTATAGAAAAACTTGAAACTACATAAGAAAATGTAATGGTAAATATGATATGAGCTAATAAAAAGAGTTTGAGAATTAAACAAATTGTGCAAAAAAGTCACTCAGCTTGCAATCAGTCATTAATGTAGCTTTCAGTGCATTTTATGTAATTTGTTTGAGAAGCTTTTTTACCCTTGCAATCAAATATATTATTCCATGTATTTGGAGATGAAAATTCTACAATATTATTGGGATCACATAGAGGCCTGGCTTCAAATCAAATGTCAGTATTTACGTTTAAAAGTCAGAAGCCAAAACAACTAAAGAAAGATTGGTGAGCTGATGCTGGTCGTGACAATATTCCAATAAACTGAAATACATTCATGGTCTTATAAACCCCTGTAATCCCCCATTCCAGTTTTATAAACTACAATATTTCCTGAACCCTTATTTGCGTATTTGAGTATGCAAATAAGCAAATTAATAAATTTAAGTCTTGAAGTTAGCAAGTTGGTTTGAATTAAGCAAGCTCCCTTCTAAAGTAATTTGAGTGCAGCAATTTAACCTGGGAGCAACATTACAGTGTAAACTGCAAACAGGTGAGAGAAAAACCCTACCAATGTTTTACGTTCTACAAGCTCATGAACAGTCCGTTCTTTTTAAAACCACACACACGTCACACAGACACACACCCGTACTAATAGCTAACCTTCCAACCGACCTAATAGGCTCCTAAACTTCTAAACCTTGTGCCCCAGCAAAAAAGTTGCTCTGGTGACAAAGATGTTTGCTGAAAAAAACCTTCATAATTCTAACCCCTTAAATTACAATTTAATGGGTTTATGTTTTTAAATAAAATAATCTGTATATTTAACTATATTCCTTTTGTTAAATACTAGGCAGAAATGTTCTAAAAATATATTTTTTACAGTCTAAGATATATCATTGATTGCCAACAATATTGATTTTGATGAACACAATGTGTGTAGTTGTATGTTAAAGAATCTTACCCACTTAAAGTACTATTTACTTATTACTTATTTGTATATTTACATTACCCTACCTAACAGTATTTCCCTTCATCAATGACCCAACTGAAAACCAGGGAAATAGGGTATATTAATAGGGCAAATATATAAATGTCTAAATCTGGAGGGAAATCGTCAAATCAACATTTTAAAGCCAGGGCTCTGAATATAAAGCCTAATAGAATAGAATACATGGTTGTATTCTTTAATGCCTCACGTTGATTTATGTACTGATGAATCATAACAAATGGGGGGAAATGGCAAAAGAACCACTTGCTCTTGGCTCATATTGTCATGCAAACAAATAATCATGTCTGACACACACACACACACACACACACACACACACAAACACACACACCTTCAAAGCGTTATAACCTATACTGACTTATATACAGAAATGTACTATGATTAATATGGATATCATATTACATTATCTTTCGAGAGACGGGAAGTGTGATTTACAGTACAATATAATTTATATAGCTCCAGCTGCCAGACATACACACACACACACACACACAGAGTAAACTCACACACCACTTCACGACCTTAATATCTACACGCACATCCTTTTATTTGCTACAGAGATCCACAGTAACAAATGCATGCTGAGGCTGGACCTTTGGCCTGCTGTACTTGTGATAATACTGCCACCTAGGGGCACATACACTCATGCTTAACAGAGACCGTATAGAATAGAGGCAGTGTTCATCTCATTCACGACACTACCAATCATATGCTGAGTAAAGCAAGGTGAAAATGTCCTTATCAAAAGTAAATTATAACCATGTACATTTTAGAAATGCAAATTCACCAAAAAGGTGTTCAGAAGTTAGTTATCACATTGACCCCAACTCTGCATATGTAATTACTTTCATTGCATAGCAATATGTTGTCACTCCACATTCATACATAAAACATATACGGCAGGTTAGAAGCTCAATTTGTGAACTCCGTCATCTTTAGATTCAGTGAACTGAAGTGAAGCACCTCATCAAAACATAAAATCATTTATAACAATTTCTGTTCTCTTAATTCACTCCCCAAGAAAAATAGCAGAAATGCAGTAGATGTCCCATGAGGTCACATGACAGATACATAATGCCATGGAGTAAGACTGATATACTGATAATCAACATGATCTCTCTCTCTCTCTCTCTCTCTCTCTCTCTCTCTCTCTCTCTCTTCTCTCTCTCTTCTCTCTTCTCTCTCTCTCTCTGAGCACTGTGTAATGACTCTGGTTAATTTCTCAGGGGAGAAACAGTAATAAGTGATCATTGACAAAAGGATTACTATGAAGACGCTCACATTATCTCTGCTTGGCCACCCGGCTCGGCGCGTCTGTCAGTTTCACTGCCTGTGTGCCGCTTCTTGACTATTTACACAGCTTGTACATTGTGTGTGTGATGTACTGTACTAGGGCTGCAACTAACGATTATTTTGATAATCGATTAATCTGTTGATAATTTTGTCGATTAATCGATTAATCGGATTTTTACAAAAACTGTAATTTTCAACCCTTTATTCAAAACAGGGTTTGTACGGTCATGGAAAACCTGGAAAAGTCATGGAGTTTTTAAATGGCTATTTCTAGGCCTAGAAAAGTAATTGAAAAAATGAAAATCCCACAATTTTTGGAAAAGGAATATATACTGTATGCTTTGGAATTATCATTGTTAGTTTAATTACATCTTCTTGTTCATGGATACACAGAGTTTTCACAAAATGTTTAATCATGGAAATTTAGGTTTACAGTCCTGGAAAGGTCCTGGAGATCCACTGGTCAGCATGTGGATGAACCCGTCACAAACATAACTCACAGCGCTTTCCTCGCCTGAGTTTACTCAGCCGGCTATTTGTGGGTTAAACGCGTCATACGTGTCGGTGAGGGGGCGGGGCTTATCTCTGTTGCCTTTCTGCGTGGAAAAATATTGTCCGCCATTCGCCACGGAATAAATAACCACTTTTTCACACAATGCCACACACGTCGTAACATCTAGCGCCCTGGTGTCTGGGTTCATGACATCATCCGGAGGCGCACACAGCTCCGTGAATGTCACTCCGACGACGTGAATGACTTCCGCTTCCAGCGCCACGAGGGCAGCAGCAGCCAATTAGATTCACTTAACGGAGGAGCAGCTCAGCGCTGATTGGCTCTCACAACGCAGCGTTCTGTCTGTCCTCTCCCTCCGCTCCGCTCTGGTTTCTCCTGCGCCGCACTGTGATCAACTCAACTTTTTTTGAAACTCCGCGACTTATTGAATGCCGAAATAATCGCGCGACACAACGAATCGATAATGAAATTCGTTGCCAACTATTTTAATAATCGATTTTTATCGATTTTATCGATTCATTGTTGCAGCCCTACTGTACACCTCTATATGCATATTCAGGTCATAGGGGCCTACTGATCCACTAAAGGGGCAACAGATAAATGTAGAATAAGCCCAAACAGTCTAAACTTGATTCACTGTTTTAGTTGAGAGGACCATTTAGCACCTAAATTACAAATATAGGAGGCTTGAGTAAGAGCCACGAAGCTACTATATGCATTTGTTTTTATGCCACAAAAATATTTGTATTTTTATCTGTGTTCATATTGTACAGGACAGGATGGTGACTTCATACATTTTAAGAAATGATCTAGCCTTCTCAGTTTGAAGCCCATGTCCATTGCCAATGCCACAGCCGGTATTTGACCTGCCAATGTGTCACAGCATATAGCAACGGAAGCTACTGGCCAGAGAAAAGTCTGCCCGACTTATGCATGTCTTGTCTCTTGGAATGAGGATGTCAGCACTTATGTCTAAGGGGGCTATTGCATGCTGACCATGAACTAGAACTTGTGCAGTATGGGTTGCCTTATATGTTGCCCTAATTGGGTCAAAAACTGAACATAAGAGTTATGAGTCTACAAGTCGACAACAGTACTGAATGTGGCTAACTCATTACACAACTAGCAGGGTTTGACTCATTCTATGGAAAGTGTCCTACAGTGGGAACAAAACGTTTCCCTTCATCTGCTGAAATTAAGGACTTTATGTCATTATTAACAGCAGCTTCACTTTCCCTGTGTTATGAGTATTACTAATCAATGATTAGTAATCATACTTCCATACGAACTCTGCTTTGGTTTTCATTCCATTCTGATATGTGCTGTCTATACAAAGTAAAATGTTCTACATGTCTACATGTTATATTGATAAAGCAGCATGATGTACATGTTTTTCACGTTCATTTTTACATGTACAGAAGTCCCGCTATGAGCAATTAGGGTACAGGTAATCTCACTGTTTACCCCTTTATTAGCAGCTGGTCTTAATGTGTTCCTTATTACAGAGCTTTTTTTGTGAATATTTCCCACCTGAATAATATTGGCCCTATCACACAATGCAAATCTGCTCTTGCATTAACAATAACAGAGGGAAGGTAAATGATCTCTTTTAACTCGTGAAAAGGCTTAACTTCATGTCAACTAATCTTTAACGTCAAATTCTCAAGCTGAAACTACTGAATCTTCATTGTCATTGGCCAAATCAGTCGTTTTCATACATATTTTTTTATATATTTTATATAAAACAACAAACAAATAAAAATACAACAATATACAGTACATTGTATAAACCTTATATAACCCACGTAATCAGTCTGTCTTTAGCCAGGGTAGATGACGTAGTGGACGGGTTGGTCTAAAAATAGGACTTTGATCATGTCCTTCCTGTGTGAAATTAATTTTGACTTATTGACATTTATTTGTATACATCACCTCCAAACTTATTTTAAACCCAAACACAATCTTTTCCTTTTTGCAAAAACGACTGGTAAGATGTCTTACACACATTGGTCATAGGTGGTTGCTGTGCAAACAGTTTTATAAACAGTGCTTAATTAGGTTTTCTACATAGTTTCCTTACATTTTGAACTTTACTACTGAACCAAAACAGAAAACAGTACAGTTAGTCCAGTTACATTCCATAGTAATCACTGGGCCTTTGAAGTACAAGGATAAGTTGTTTTCACCTTTGTTCTAGATGAGTATGAGTTTTTCTTGTGTCTAGACAGCAGGTACACATGCACAAGGAGAAATATGTACTATATGCAGACCACGGGAATACAAAAAAAAAAGATCAATGAGTCAATAATTTGGTGAGGAAATGGTGAAAGCATGTCCTGCTGGTGTGTATGTGAGTGTGTGTGTGTGTGTGTGTGTGTGTGTTGGATAAGACCTTAGATGTGTGTGTTTTGAGAGCCTTGTTTGGGCAGGAACACTTTAAAGCAGACAATTATACTATAATAAATGGAAATACAAAAGGTGAATAATGAAATATAAAGGCTGTTAATCATTCTTTATCAGCAACAGAGCCAAGGTGTAAACACCTGGTTAACATTCTCAACCACTGCATTACAGCTCAAAGGGATACTGATGAGTTACCGTGGCAATGCCGGATGTTGAGTGAAACGGCTTGTTGAACACAATGAAACAAACAAATCCTTCAATTACAGTTGACAAAAAAAATCTAAATCACAGACAAAAGAGAAACTATTGAATGGAGATTTTAAGATGTATCCCAGTTACATTTATTGATTTTCTGTTCAGGCAGAGGATAACTGCAAATTAAAAAATATCATTATTAGTTCAAATAAATACCCGTTATTTTAGGATTGGCCAAGAGTGAGCACTTTATTGTTCTTCCCTCGTAGCTTCTTTGAAATGTTTGTGGGACATATTTTAATCAGGAGAGACATATTATAGCACATATTATATTGGGCAGCACGGTGGCTCAGTGGTTAGCACTGTCGCCTCACAGCAAGAAGGCCCTGGGTTCGAATCCCGGTCGTTCCAGGTCATTTCTGTGTGGAGTTTGCATGTTCTCCTCGTGTCTGCGTGGGTTTACTTCAGGTACTCCGGTTTCCCCCACCATCATAAAGACATGCACCGCAGCCTCACCCCGGTCGTATGGATGTGAATGAATGTTGGTGGTGGTTGGTGGTGGTCGGAGGGGCCGTAGGCGCTGATTTGCAGCCACGCTTCCGTCAGTCTGCCCCAGGGCAGCTGTGGCTACTGATGTAGCTTACCACCACCGGGATGACTGTGTGTGTGTATGACTACTGGACTCTGGACTCTGTAAAGCGACTTTGGGTGACTTGAGAAGCGCTATATAAAATAAATGATTATTATTATAGATATAATTGAGCAATAATTGATTACACATGCATAAGTATTGTATAGTGCAAACTCTTTGGTAATTGGACTTCTGAAGTATGATAATAGAGGGGTAGTGATGCTGTTGTGACCACTAAATATAAATTCATTTTATGCAAGTAAATTATCATAGAACATTTAATAGTTTTTCCACTGAACCATTACCTAATAACTTTTGAGTTTATCCTACTGGAGTGCACACCGTTAGTCAAAAGTGTCTACACCAGATTTCTAACTGACATTGCTGTAGCTCAATTTAAAGAAGCGATTCCTTCTACATTTTATTCAATACCCTCACTATCTCAATGTGATGGAGGACTCTTCTCCACACCTAAAAAGCCTTGATTGGTGATGCATCATCATATCTTTAGGACTCTAGGAACCACAAGTAGCCCCGCATTTAGTGAGCGCAGTTCTCTAGTGGGGCAATATGGTACTACAAGCTCCTTAAGATATGATTGTGCATCACCAATCAAAGCTTTGTACGTGAGGAGAAGACTTTTAAATGTGATTCTTGATTTTATAGGGAGCCAGCGCAGAGGGGATAATACCGGAGTAAATGTTTTTTGTGAGTACACAAGCTGCAGAATTCTGGAAGACTGGAGGGACTTAAGAGACTTATTAGAGCAGCCTGATAATATTTAATTGGAGTAATCTAGTCTAGAAGTAACGAACGCGTGAACCAGTTTTTCTGCAACTTTTTAAAACAAGATTTGCCTGACTTTTTAAATGTTAAGAAGATGAAAAAAATAATTCCTTAACCACTTAAGCCCCATTGCCCCACCTGCAGATTTGATGTTTTGTTCTAAACTGTCTATAATATTATAATAAACATGAGCAAATATATTGATGTTGTACATCAAATTAAAGAAGACAACTGGGGCTACAAGTATCAGTGAGCCATATAAACACAACTCAAACACCAACTGAAATAAAAATACAAATATCATGATCATAATTTTGTCAGGTGTCAGCCCACTCAGAACGTTTCCGTAGCTAGCGACATGTAGCTTTGTGCAATCATAAAAGAAGAGATGTTCGAAAGCAAGAGGACTTCACACAGATTCTAAATATCTTTACAGAATCCTTCTGCACCAAAGTATCACGGAGATATAAGCCAAAGAACACAGAAATATTAATCGCTTCATAGCTTTACATTCAGCAAATTCAACATACTTTTGTTCTTGAGAAGAAGAAAAAACGTTTCTCTCCCCTGCATTCCAGCTGGCATGGCTTCAGTGTGTGTGTAGGTCCCTTTAAAAACCAGGCGGACTTTTGGGGAAGCGTCATAGTCAGCTGTCAGGAAGTTCAATTTCAGCGAATCGGATTTCACATTTCAAATATGGCGACGCCTTTCTGTCTCCTATTGGCTCACAGTGCTGTCAATCTTGTCTTCTTGGTACCAATCGATTCTATTGGCTCTAAGTATTCCAATGACGTGTCGTTCTTTAAAATCCGCCCTTCCCCGGCGGAGATATCTGCGCGCAACAGCTGCGCTGTGACAGATCCAAAAACCGGCTTTACGCACAGCACGCACGCGCACAGCACCACTTTGTTTGATCGTTTTTTTATCTTTGATTTACTGTTTTAAAGCCACATAACGATGCATTTGCATGTATTGATCACCACAAGTAAAAGTGAAAGTGAAAGAAATGGTTTGGTACATGAGAAAAGTCAAATGGCACAGATGGTGCTTCAATGTGCCCAAATGCAAATTTTAGAGACCTCGCCTAAATTCTCTTTACTAAAAAGTCTCCAACTATTGTTCTGCTTTATTTTTTCTGAGTCAAACTTTGCAGAGAGTCTGTTCACAAGTTGTATTATTATCTGAGTGATTTTAGGCCTTTGCTGTGCATCCATCCAGGATATATTCATCCTGAAAGTGCTTTTTTTTCTAATCGAACCTGAAACTTCTATGAAAATAGAAGATTCATCTTTATTTACTCTTAACCAGTAACATATTTGCTAATATTTACACATCTGAACAAAAGCTCACGTGTTCCCTTTATTATAACACCAACATTATTCAAATAGCTTGTGTGGTTGCAGAGCAACACCCTTTTTAGTTTGGGTATGTCATTTCGAGCAGAAACCTAAAAAAACGGGTGGGGGTTAACAGGTTAAGTTTGTTTTACTTTAGAGTTAAAAGACAAGTCCTGATCAAAGATAACGCCGGAAGCCTTTACAGTGCTGTTAGATGCCAGGGCAATGCCATCTACAGAAACCACACCACCAGATAATTGATCTCTGAGGTGTTCAGTGCCGAGTACAATAACTTCAGTTTTGTCTGAGTTCAACATTCAGCAAGCTGGTTGTTCTCTTATGGTTTGATCAATAGATAGAATTGAGTATCATCTGCATAATAATGAACGTTTATGGAATGTTTCCATATAATATTGCCTAAAGGAAGCATGTATAAGGTAAATAAAATTGGTCCAAACACAGAACCTTGTGGAACTTTGTGATTAACGTTGGTGGTCATCGAGGCTTCATTGTTTACAAATACAAATTGAGATTGATCTGATGAATAGGATTTAAAGCACCTTAGTGTGGTAGCTGAAATGCCAATCGACTGATCCAGTCTCTGTAATAGGATGTCATGGTCAATGGTGTCAAACGCGGCACTAAGGTCTAACAAAACGTTAAAGTACAGACATGAGTCATTAGTAGTAGACGCAGTAGTAGGAGTATTAGCAGTAGCGGAGCTGATGACTGACACCGCCGATAAGACATCAGTCAGCAGCAGCCCAGGAGCGGGCTATAGCTGCGTGGATACCCCAGAGCCCTACGCTTGAGAACCTGAGGGCTGCAACGCGTTTCCTGTTTGCAACCAGCACAAGCCATCCAACCAGGTTTGTGCTGTTTTCTTGCAACCTCTGTCTGTGCCCTGTTTGCCCATGTGCCCCATCTCCTTGGACTTTGTTACCGGTCTACCACTGTCCAACAAACAGACCACCATCCTGACAGTGGTAGATCGGTTCAGCAAGATGGCCCACTTTGTGCTCTTGCCCAAGTTCTCTTCGGCCAAAGAGACTGCTGAGCTGGTTTTGCTGCTTGTCTTCCGGCTTCAGGATCTCCCCATGGACGTGGTCTCTGACCGGGGACCTCAGTTTACGTCAGTGTTCTGGATTAAGTTGTGCACACTCATTGGGGCCACCGCCAGCCTGTCATCTGGATTCCACGCACAATCTAACAGCCAGACTCAGCGCAAGAACCAGGAGATAGAGACGGCTCCACGGTGCTTGGTCTTGAAGCAAACATCGTCCTGGTCCCAGCAGCTCCTCTGGGTGAAGTATGCCCACAACACCCTGACCAGCTGTGCAAACAGGAAAACTTTCTGAACTGCGATTAAACTCACAATTCAAAATCCCCAAAAAATGTAAGGACATGTAAACGTTCACAAAAAACTTGAGCATCTCCTAATGTAGACGTCTTTAGCATCAGAGTTATGGTTCTCTGTCAAATCCTAAGGTTTTGACAGGTTGCTTTCATCAGATTCAGAGCTGTCTGGCTCTGTCACACAGGTGTTTCACATTAGGCTAATCAGAGGCAGATCTCACACACACACTTGTTTATAATACATTGTGAAGCACACACACAGACCAATGGTTGGTGTGCGCGTGTGTGGCCCTTTAAATAGAGAGATATCAGAGGAGAACCAGCTTCAGAGTTTCTCAGGTCACATTTAAGCCACAAACTTAACAAACATATCGGCGCGTTCGGCTGAATCTTTCCTCTCTATTGATTCTACTATTTTGGTGATTTGATCATGTTTTTTTGACATGGTTCAACAAATGCTTTTGTAGAATATTCACTCAGTGTTTAGAGCTTGTCTATCCTTCACCCTGGTTTCTCCCTATCTATTTTGTTAATTTATCTTTCTCCTTATGTCTCTCAAATTATTTATTTCTCTTGTTCTCATGTCTTACTTTTCCCCCTCTCTCTCTCATTTCTTGGATTGTGATTCATATCTTTGAATATTTAAATGATAACATGTTGCCTATCTTTTCCAGTTCTACATTTCCACTCAATATGTTTGTGCTATAACACTTTCAGCACGAAGTTCCCCTTTTTGATATGTTCAGCAATTTTAAGCTATATTCAGCCTATTCAGCTGTTGGCAGCTATTTTCATCAATGCTCATCTATTTTCAGCTATTTCCAGACATTTTCAGCTATTCTTTTCATATTTCAGCTATTTTTAGAAATTTTCAGACATTTTTTTTTAGATTTCAGCTTCAAGCTTTCAGATGTTACCATTCCAACACATGTTCAGCAGGAAATGCATTTTCTAGTTGAGCATGCATTTCACTTACTGAAGACAAAACTGAAGGGAAAATGCCCCAAGAACAAGCAGAACTGAAGACAGTTGCAGTAGAGGAGAAGGAAATAGTTTTGTCATTGTAAAGTAATGCGGTAAGCCTGTAATGTGTCAAGTATATGTGTGTGTTTATACATATATATTAGGGCTGTGAAACGATTAAAATTTTTAATCAGGTTAATCACAGGTTTCTGTGGATTAATCATGATTAATCCCATATATACATTCAGGGTTTTTCCTGGGTCAAAATGGGTCTTCGGTGCTCCCAAAAATCATCTGTTCGTTGAGTGAGTGATCAGCAGCTGGCCGCTCGGTCCATTCGCGCACCTCACAGTTGCGTATTGATCAGACAAGAAGACACGCTTATCAACTCCAGTGTTTCCCCTCCTATTATAACAGGTGGAAATCTCCACCCGTCACCCTGTAATTTTCGTCTACCCCCCCCCCGTCAACAATTCTCGGCTCACGCATCGAAGCTCTGCGGCGACCGCGATCGACATATTGAGCTCCCCTGCATTACAACATTAAAGTGCCGAGAGTTTTTTTCAGCGTGAGAAATACGATGTGTGGCGGGAGTGCGTGAGTTAAGACCGAAATGCGTGAGTCTCACGCTCAATGCGTGACACTTGAAAGCCCTGCATTTATACACAGGGGTGCACATAACTTGCTCACCAGTGCACATGCCAGCATCGGAGCTCTGCCACGCGAGCCGAGAGAGGAGTTGTTGGGGGGGGGGTGCAAGTGACTTTTTTTCGTCCCGATGTGCGCGCACACGCCGGCATCCGAGCTCTGCGGCGCGCGAGACGGAGATCGGAGTCGTGTTAACGCCACACGTAGAGACAGAATGATATGCTGCTGGAGAGACGACCAACAACAGACGGATTGGAAGCTCATTCTGCGCATGCGTTAAATGCGTTAAAAAAAAAAAACTAGTTAAACCTGTAATTGAATTAACTGAGTTAACGCGTTATTTTTCACAGCACAAATATATATATATATATATATATACACACACACAATTCTAAATAAAATTATTATATTTAATGGATAATGAAATGAGCAGTGTTGTCATATTTTGTATGATTGTAAAAATACTTTACAGTGAATAATTGGAGTAAACCATGAGCAAGAATAGCTGATGTGGTGACGCCATCAAGTCATCTGCTGTTCCAATTTCAGAAAGACCGTCCTGCATTCTCTGACTAAACTCCAAATATACACAAGTCTGTACTCAATATACTTGGTATTAATAAACGGCCAGGGACTTGATATGTGATCAGAGGCAGGTGAGTTAACAGGTGAAGAGAGTTAGACTGACGAGGTGGGAGTGACTGAAAAAGTGAGTAATGTGGCTCTGAACTTTGACAGAAATGTAATTGTCTACCCACTCAGCTATTCAGTAAACCCCTGTCAAGTGAAAATGTGTTTGTTTCTTAAAGATGCCCGGCAGAACACTGGTACTTAACCCAGTCCAGCTTTCATCATCAGTGAGTTTCTTATAGCTGGCTGGACTGTGCAAAGAACTCTCACTTACTCAACCTAGTTGTTTCTCCATTGTCACTGACAATACTAAGCCTTAAGAGGAAGCTGCGGCTCTCTGCACTTCATAGACACACTCCCTCTCCCTCTCCCTCTCTGTACTGTGTGGGCTGACCCTGCCTTTTTCCTCTCCTCTAATGCTGTTTAAATAGGCTGCAGGGCAACTTTAGTCTTGTATGGCTCCACAGGCAGCCATTATGAGGCAAAGAGCAAAACCAGAGGGCAAGGCAAGACATTACCTCTCCTGATTACTCCCCAGCTGTGGTGTTTTTCTCTCTCTCTCACTCTCTCTCGCTCAAGCTCACACGTGCACGTGCATACACACACAGCTACTTGTGTAATTTAAGCTATTATGTAGCTCTCAAAATTAGAGCGTTGGGTAGAGGTGATTCTCGTCATTAGAGGTCCAGGCACCACAGGTGCTGGAAGCACATTATTTAGCTAAAACAGCATGTAAGCCATTGCGTTATAGCTTTGATCCTTCTTTAACCTTTTGGTCCTGTTTGCTTGGACTGCTGTCTTAGTGTTTCTAACCTCCTCACTCCTCAACTACTTATTTTGCCTTTTAAGCACACGTATGATTATCATGACAGTTTAATTCAAACCGATCCCCAGTAAAGATGTCTCTCCACAGCGCTGTACATGTCAGTCAAGAGTGCAAACAACCGCTGGACAGTACCAACATGCGATGACAGATAGTGCTCTGGAGCTGCATTCAGTGGGCAGGAGGGTGGGGCGGTGATTTGTTGGGTGCGTGATGTGCACAATGCCCTAATTGTTAAGCTCAGTAAGTTGGTTGTGGGAGACCAATTATCTTTGCACAGGTTGTGGCTAAACATTTCAGTTTGACCAGGTAGGTAATACACAGCTTGTTAAAGAAGTATGTAGTACAGGAGAATGGGTTGAATAATGCATTAATACACCAACAGGAGGATCATAGCAACGTAGAGTCCTTTAATCACGGATGACTGATTGTTTCTGGTGGCTCCTTTTTTAAATGTCATTAGTGTGCTGGTCGAAGCTAAATCTAATGTATATTGTAACTCTGAGGTATTTGAAACCGTTTCAGCTGTTTGGTTATTGATGAGAATGGAAGCTGAGGCGATAGGGGACCAAGTCGTATTCCTTTTGTCTTGCTGACATTTAGGTGAAAATAGATATCCTGCCACCAATGGGTGAAGTGTGCAACCGTGTTGATGGGTTAAGGACTGGTGCAGTGACTGGTGAAAGGTATGGATGGATAGTGTAGATTCTCGATTACCAGATGCCCAAGGCTACTTTCACACTCCGTTTATGCCCAGCTTTCACACTACTCCGGAGTTTTAGAGCACCTAAAGCGAAGGAGTTTGAAAAAATTACCGGCAACAGGTACGTTTGAAAACTCCGGTGTTACCTCCTTGCGTGGACAGATCTGATCACATGTGTTTGTAAATGGTGAAGTAGACCACCGCATTCGCTACTTCACTGTGTCTCATTTGTCACGACATGTCCTTCCGTGATTGGTCACGACAGTGAAAGAAAAAAACAACATCAGCCATGATTACCGTGGTAAATTCTATATGGACAACAGATTACAGGCGTTGCTGATCTCTTTGTCCATACCGACAGCGGTTGTGCAATTACATTCTGTAATGTAGAATTCTACTACTGCGACATGCGGAGAATCAGCTGTTATCTGTACGTTTAGCGAGCGGCGTGTCCAGCGTCGTTATCAGTCCTACTGAGCGGATGTCTGAAGTCACTGTTTGAGGCTTTGAGGACAGCGACGGACACAAAACGGAGGACTTTCTTTTTCTTATCAATGCTTATTTTTTTCAGCAACTATTGTGAAGTCCATAAAAAAACTTCAGAGGACCAATATGCTCTCTGAATGCTCTCCAGGGTGAAAGATATTCAGCCACCAGCAGAACTACAAGTGTGAGAACAGACAACAAGGACACCGAGGGAACAAGAGAGAGACATGTGTTGACCATATGTATTGACCCGCCTCAACTTTGATTTTAATTGTTAATTTCTAGGTATATTTGATATTTGTGTGAGAGAGATTGACCAAGACCAGCAGCGTTGTAACTAAAGTTGAAAAATAAAACTCCACAAAAGGTGCCTGTTTGAGTTTATAGAGGAAGATCTAAAGTATCAAGCACTATATTTTATTATTAAAGACTATATTACTCTGTTGTATTTTCTATAACTAAGCAACCGATCTACTTCCTGTTCACACCTGCACTCACAAGCCCAGTGCAATAATAGTCATGTGATATCTGTTTACAGGCGTGTTAATAAGGATGGAAATCATCTCTAATATCCTGCTGAAATGCTTTTGTGAGCGTTTTTGTTATAAACCCTGTTTCAAAACCGAAACATATTATTCTGGATTTAGCTTCAGGATGGTGTTAAAAAGAGAGCTCAATTCTACCACAAGGTCTAAAACAAAGATTTATCGGAAGTCCAGATGCTCGAGGTGCAGCAGCAGACAACAGCAAGAACTGGATTAACCACATTTCTTTCCTTTTTATTTATTTCTCATGCAGGTTACCGTCAATACTCATGACATAGCTTATGAAATTACAGTACTGTAATATAATTCAATATAAATGTAATAAAGCTTTATAACTCAAAAAGACGGTACAGTACAATCAGGATTTAGAAAACACCACAGCACCGAGACAGCACTGGTGAAAATTACAAATGACCTCTTAATGGCAGCAGATAAAGGACTCATCTCTTGTTAGACCTTAGTGTTGCATTCGACACCATTGACCATGACATCCTATTACAGAGACTGGAGCAATCGATTGGCATTTCAGGCATCACACTAAGTTGGTTTAAATCCTATTCATCAGATCGATCTTTTGTTTGTATTTGTAAACGATGAAGCCTCGATGACCGCCAAAGTTAGTCACGAAGTTCCACAAGGTGCTGTGCTTGGGCCAATTTTATTTACCTTTTTTACATGCTTACTTTGGGCAATATTATCAGGAAACATTCTATAAACTTTCATTGTTATGCAGATGATACTCAATTATATATATCAACAAAACCAGAGGAGACCAACTAGCTCACTAAAATTCAAGCATGTCTCAAAGACATAAAAACATGAATGACCTGCAACTTCTTGATGTTAAACTCAGGCTAAACTGAAGTTATTTTACTCGGCCCTGAGCACCTCAGAGATCAATTATTTGGTGATGTGGTTTCTGTAGATGGAATTGCCCTAGCATCCAACACAACTGTAAAGAATCTTGGCGTTATCTTTGATCGGGACTTGTCTTTTAACTCCAACGTGAAACAAATCTCAAGGACTGCATTTTTTCATCCTCGGAATATTTCAAAAATCAGACACATCTTGTCTCAAAAAGATGCAGAAAAATTTATCACGCGTTCGTTACTTCGAGACTAGATTACTGCGACTCCTTATCATCAGGCTTCTCTAATAAGTCTCTTAGGTCTCGTTTTAGGAAAAACTGAGCACCTGTCTCATCTTCTTTCTCTACTTATAGATGCATTTTCATCTCTCCATTGCACATTATTAACTCTGCTTCCTCCCTGGAGTCCTTGTGACTTCACGTCTCATAGGGTCCATTGGACCTGGCTGGGTCCGATGCCATGGCCCTGCTGATGCCCCGCCCACTCCTCCTCTCTACCTCCATATGCCTGATGGATCATGGAGGTCTGAATCGTGGTCCATGCCTACTACAAACTATTCATACACTCTGTCATATTCATTGAATGTGTTGTAACTCGTTAATGATTCCTATTGTACACATGACATATATTGCATCTGTCCATCCTGGAGAGGGATCCTCCTCGGTTGCTCTCCTGAAGGTTTCTTCTCTTTTGTCCCTGTGAAAGTTTTTATTCTTCTATTTTATGGGACTTTTTCCTGATCTGATGCGAGGTCCTGGGACAGGGATGCCGTATGTATACAGATTGTAAAGCCCTCTGAGGCAAATTAGTAATTTGTGATAATGGGCTCTACAAAATAAACAGAATTGAATTGGTTTGTATATCAAATATAGTTTACTGTGGTTAATGCCTGCCTAAGGGGGCATTATGTTACCATACATGATCAATAGACTTGACAAGGGCGGCTTCAACCACTGTTGTTTTCCCACTGCACATTCCATTAACGTGTCCATCACGAGCATCCATGACTGTTTCTTGTTGTTTGAGCAGAGTTTACAAGTTAGTCCGAGGAATACCAAGGATTATTTGATAATCAAACAAATCCATCTCTCCATAATAAAATATAATAAAAACTCACCTGGAAACAGAAGACCCAGGACACAAACATGTTGCGGTACCTGTAAGACTGATCACAACAGCAAGTGACACAACAGCATTTATTTGCTTGTCGTAGTCAACAATGTGGTGCTGGAAGCTTGATTATGATTTGATTTCCTTAAATGTCAGAACATGTCTTCCCAAATATGATTTTGCAGCAGGTTTTTACTGTTGGCTGTGGTTTGTTACATACATGACAAACTGAAAACAAATTAGTAATTTGCATAACTGAGTGCAGTCCTGATGAAGAATAAGGGTCCTCTGCTTGTGTTGGCCGTTTTACTCTGTTCTTCAGTTTGTGTTATTATCCATATTGCTCTCATTAGTCTTACATGTCCAATACCGCCTTGGCATCAATGACAACTATCTACATCAGTGTGATTAATCCCATCTCATCTCATATTATATCCTCTTTTTTTCCCCAAAACCCCTTCACATCCATCCATCAACTGTCCACCCTTATATCCCTCCTTTCCTCCTTTCCATCAAAGCGGTGCCAGGGGTCATAGTATTTAAACCCAGGACTCATGAGGTAATTATTATTACATATATTCCAATTTAAATGCTAATGTTTCTGGTAATTATTATGTATATTAAACAAAACATACACACACATGTACGCACATAGATGGAGATGAAAGCCAACACATCTACAGTACACCACTATTGAATGGACGCTTTCATGGATTTACACTATTATGAAAGCACACACACAGTTTCACACTTATTAATAATAAGATTAAATTCCCTAATTATAAGGAAAGTCTGTGATAGCTGGCTAGCCCTCTCAGTCATTAGTGTGAATACATTTCCCTTAGGTAATTATGAACATATTTCAACCATGTGATTAAAAGATGATTCCAGATTTTTTTTTTCTTCATAAGATAATGGGTCTAAAAGTACATAGTCCCAGGGGTTTTACTTTGACAGCCACTGCCACAGCCTTATCAGAGTGATAGTGGCTCGCTGTACCTCTGGATTCACTGACCCCTGGTGTCAGTGTATCTCTGTCTAACATAAGAGATCCATGGTTGTGGAGTATATTAGTACTTCCAGTCTGATTGAACCTCCAGGGCCACAAGAAGCTCATCAGCAGAGCCCAGATGTGCTTCAGGCTGCCAATATCCAAGTCACTGGCACCGAGGGGGTGGGTGGAGGGGGGCTGACAATTTAGTTTTTTCCTAGGAGGCAGTGCACTTCTATCCATCACACAAAGGAGCCTGTCAGATGCCTTTATAAGACTTCAGATAGCATTTTGAAGGACGTGACACATCTACCCAGGAAGTTGCAGGAGACCAGCAGGGGGAAAGTGATGAAATTGGAATGTGACCAAAACATATTCTATTTTGTATTTAAAGTATGTAACACACCAGCCTGGTCTCCTAAAGATGAAGTTCCAATGAAACTTACGTCTCTAAGAAAATATATTTTCTCGTGGATTACTTTGGTTTTTCATGTTTCAAAAATATTTTTTTATTACGGTCTGCAAAATTCTGCGTGGAAAGACGGTCAAATTGGTGAATGGGTCGAACAAACCAGACTTTCACCCAGGAGACCATCGAAAACCAAAGTCAACATTGACCCATGATTTTGACTTCAACAAACATCACCAATCAAATCCTTCAGTTTAGTTACGTTCTAAATAGTAGGATAGAACCCCATATCAGATACCTGACAAAATAGATAAAGTAGATGAAGAGGGGAAGGCAGAGTGAAATAAGCAGCCAATGGCGTACAGCCCCAGTCTATATCTGGTAATCTGAAAGCATCTGAAATGAGGCAAACCCTCAGTTTCATCAGCATCAATAAAATATACATTATATGTAATTATTTTATATTTGTTTTTTTATTTCACCATATAGATAGAGATCTTCAGATACCGATTTTTGTTCTTTTTGTTATACTACCCCAATCCCTTTGACATTGATTAACAATGAGACGGTGGCTCAGTTGTCAATCAGAGGATCAGCAGTTCGATCCCCGGCTCCACTAGTCCATGTCCATGTGTCCTAGGGCAAGACACTTAGCCCCTAATTGCTCCCAAAGCTGTGTCTACGGTATTTGAATATTAGTTAGTCCTGATGGTCAGGTGGCACCTTGCATTGTAGCTCCTCCTATCAGTGCATGAAAGGGTGTGAAAGGGTGAATGATGACATGTATATGGTACAACATAAAGAACAGTAAACCTTGAAGGCCCTGCAACCAAACAATTGTATTTATAAGCTCAAACTATTGATAGGATATTATTACATTTTAAATGTGAGAAAAACCCAAAACAGTATTTTAAGGATCCAAGTTTCAGAACGCGTGAACAAAGCAAAACAGATTGATACAGGGTTTTGATTGGCTTCATTTCAGCTGATCCTATCCTTCAAAACATGGCACTATGACATATTAGTTGAACACTCCTCTACCTCTGATACTATCTATACAAAATATATTAGAGAATTGAGGTCCCTTCAATTTTCATTTCACTGATGGCAACTGTACAAACGCAACGACGCACTTTAAGAAACACTCATGCACACAGAAATGACAGGAGCAGTTATCAACTCTGGTATGTCCACGATGAATGGTTGTCCAGGGAACGGGTAGAAATAAAGAAGCAGGCGAGGGAACAAGGAGGATGGAGGTACCACGTCTCGAAAAGATGGATGTACGTTTGTGTATGACAGAGAGAGAGAGAGAGAGAGAGAGATCTTCAGAGAGCTACTTGTTCCGTGCAGTCCTGCATTGATTCAGACTACATTCTGTACAGTAAGTGCATCACTAAAATAAAGGGCCACTACTTGAGCATTTGTGATTCTGTACGTCACATGATATTATTATTATATTATTATTATTTCAGTTGATATGGTTTGAGAGAGTGTCGAGTCTGCTCAGAATATTCTGGAATTGAATTTTTTTAAATCATACAGATATGCTACATATGACATATTACTTGTATATAAATTATGATTGTGTGTCTAAATTATTCAATTTCATAAGGACAGATGGAAGACCAGTCCTTTCCTGTTTTAACATAACAATGGCCCAGTAAGAAAGTGACCACCCATTAAGAAATGTCCGTAAAAGGCTGGTAGAGCCCTGACCTCAACCCGATCTGTCATTTTAGATGATTTGTGACAGTAACTTTGAGACAGGCCTTATCTTCTGGGATGGATTGAAAAGAAGAGAGTGTGTGTTGCTTATATCAGTTTCATTTTGCGTTGGAACAATTGTCTAACTCATCTTCACTAAACTGAACTAAAGGACTTTTTCTTTGCTCCGCCACGATGCGCGCACACGCCGGCATTGGAGCTCTGCGCACGCGAGACGGAGAGCCGAGAAGTGTTAACGCGACACACAGAGACAGAGTCAGTGCAGTTACATGCAATCGAATTATTGGCTTAGTCGGACTGAAATCTAATTATCCATTTCATGTAAACACCTTAGTCGGACTATGTGCGGTCCGACTTCGGTCCGATTAACACCCCTGGATAGCTCGGTCCGATCCAGTTGATAATTCAACTCTCGCGGCATGTAACTCTGAATTCGATTCGGAACTGGACTTTGCGTCTTTGCGCATGCTCGAGATCCCGCCGCCCTCCTCCCTCCCTCCCATGTCGTGACCCGGAAGTCGAAAGAGACGATAAATTAAATTCTCTGTGTACCTTCGGCGACGGCGTCTTCTCTCCGTTATCAACTCAGCCAATAGCGCCATCTGCATTCGCTGTACTCCTATTAACACCATGGAAGAATAGTAGAGGGATGTAGCTTCGCCTTGCTCTCTGTTCGCCATCTTTCTCGAAATGTTGTTGTTGGTGGTGGTGAAGAGGTCAAGCGGAAATGGCTGTATCACCACGAGTTGTAATGAAAACAGCGCCTCCTATCGTATCGGATATGACATGCTTTCGGCCAATGATTCGAATTACTAACTGCCATGTACAGGACTGTCTCAGAAAATTAGAATATTGTGATGAAGTTCTTTATTTTCTGCAATGCAATTAAAAAAAACAAAAATGTCATGCATTCTGGATTCATTACAAATCAACTGAAATATTGCAAGCCTTTTATTCTTTTAATATTGCTGATTATGGCTTACAGCTTAAGAAAACTCAAATATCCTATCTCTAAATATTAGAATATCATGAAAAAGTATACTAGTAGGGTATTAAACAAATCACTTGAATTGTCTAATTAACTCGAAACACCTGCAAGGGTTTCCTGAGCCTTGACAAACACTCAGCTGTTATAAATCTTTTTTTTTACTTGGTCTGAGGAAATATTAACATTTTATGAGATAGGATTTTAGAGTTTTCTTAAGCTGTAAGCCATAATCAGCAATATTAAAAGAATAAAAGGCTTGCAATATTTCAGTTGATTTGTAATGAATCCAGAATGCATGACATTTTTGTTTTTTTAATTGCATTACAGAAAATAAAGAACTTTATCACAATATTCTAATTTTCTGAGACAGTCCTGTATATTGGGATAACAGCAGATCCCCCAAAAGATAGCATAGTCCGACTAAAGCAAGATTCGAATTATACCATCATGTAAATGCACTGAGTGACATGCTGCTGTAGATACGATCAATAACAGACGTTTAGTTTAATAAAAGAACAAAGACGTCTTTAAGAAAAGGAACCTTAAATTACTTCTGCTGTAATCTGGCGCGATAGAGAAAATTACAGGGTGGCGGGCGGAGATTTTTTTTTTCTCAACTCAAAATTGTCTGGGAGCCATATGCCGCCACCGGAAGAGCCATATATGGCTCGCGAGCCATAGGTTCCCGACCCCTGACATAGGCTAGCGAGCCCTGTTCACTCAAAAAAGTGGGACTGAGCTCAATTAATATTTACTAAATAAATACTAGTAACCTTTACATAAAAAATATGTGTGTGTGCAGTTTGGCATATTATTATGTTGATTAAATACAATTTGAATTATTTATCAATTGCATTTTACTCATTTTTGTTTGAATAATATGAGCTCAAAATCACTGAGTAGAATTTAATCATATTTTATGAGTAAAGTCAAAAATGTCGAAAAATTAATAAATTCTACTCAATGGGAACTCTTCAGTTTTAAACGCCATACACTTCCGCCCAAGGAATTTGCGCCACACCTGACTTTCCGGTACACGAAGCTGGATTTATTCTTAGCAAACTAGGTTAGAAGAAAACAGCACAGACAGAGACAGACAGACAGCCCGTCCAACAGAGAGAGAGAGTTCAAAGGAGAGGTCAGGTGCAGTGATCAGACTGATCACAGCAATCAACACAAAAAAAGCAGATTGAACTGTTGAACCCGGTTTCGCGCCACTTCTCCGCAGTTTGAGCTGCGCGCTGCTCTCTCCTGCGTCAGTGACTCACGAAACACCACAGAGGGAACGACAGCCTCCTGACATGACAGCTCTTCTTGAGGTAAGAATGCCAACTTAATTTAATTTCAGAGAGTAACGTAGTTTTGAACGGGCAACGTTAGTGACACTTTGAGGTTTCTACTCGGCTCTCTGGTGAGGAGTTGAGCTAGCCTCATGTGAGCTAGCGGGTAGCTACTTTTGAATTCGAGGCATGGTGTTCTGCAGTTCTGTGTCGCCTTGGACGTCAAGAGTAAATTAACTTAGCTATCTGATGGTTAAGTGTGTTGACGTTTCTTTAACATCGTCGATGTAACGTAGGTTGTCGGTTTCTGTGTTGAACGAGCTAACATTAGCTTACTTTACACATGTTAGCTGAGGTAATGTTTAGCTAACGCTCGTGTTATAGGTTCATTACTGTGGCAGGTGGGTTAAGACACCTGCGGGGTCACGTGCTACACACTTCATCTAATAACCACGATTTTATTGAAGTGCTTTGAAACTGGCTCCAAGCAGACATGTATAGACAAGCTCACATATACCGGAGAGGTCAGTCCGGACAGTCACGTGACCAGACACGTTATTGTACAGGTCTGTTCACGTGACGTCGGGACTCTGTTCACGTGACGCTCTTAACTTGATGCTGTTGACGTGACTGTTGTTAACATGACGCTTATAACTGCGCTGTGGCGGACATGACAGTCTCACAGCTCCTCAGAAGCGCTGTGCACCGTGAGCTGTCCAGTGAGGGGATGGTTTCATGATCAAATCTTCATTTACTGTCCACATTATCAGATGAGGACGTCACCAAAGATTGTCCTTTGAGTCAATGTTTACATTTATGTACAGATAATTAAGAACAATTAGTTAATTGTAAAATGCTAATTATTTTCTCCTGCCACCTTTCAGACATTGTAATCCAACTTGGATGGAACAACTTCGTGACCTTAATGACACCCAGCAACACGGTGAGATTATAATCCATTTAAATGCCAGAAGCAAGCAATTATTTGTTTTTAAGATGTTTTTTTCTTTATTTGTGTTAGAGCTAGAGAGACACACAAGCACCACAGGGGAGGATCTGCAGCAAAGGGACCACCGGAAATCAAACCTTGGCCGCTATGATGACGACAACATGGGGCACTTGAGTGTGAATCTAGCCTTTTCATTTTTATTTACAACATTAGCATTGAAAAGAGCAAAAGTTGATGCTTGAGATGATTTTGTTTTTACTGAAGAGGATGTATGTCCTCCCCTTGTCCTTTATCCCCTTACTCTTTCTTTTTAGGTGTGATTACGACTACCAGCATGGACCTCAACACCTTCTTTGCTGTTCCACTAGTGTGACCCATGATCGGATACAAGTTGTCAAGGATAAACGGGAGTAAGTTGTTTTAAGTTCAGTGTCTTAATTTAACAACAGAATAAATTGTTATTGTTCGAACCACCTAGTCATGTTGTAAATGCTATTTAAAGTTATATTATTGTTAATCTTTTCTATTTTGTCTTTTTTCTGGCTGTAGAGAGAATCATGTCAGCCCACAGACAACCGATTGACCTGTGAGTCTTCAAGCAGTAATGATGACTACTCCTGCCTTAAGTTCCAGTTTCCTGAACATCATGTCGGCATGAGATTCTGTCACCTGTCTTCAGTCTGGACCCAATGAGTTGTTTTTTTACAGTGCGTTTACAGTCACATGGTTTATTTCGAGGCTTTGTCTGAGTTTCAGTGCTGCAGTTATTTATCATTCAGGTGTGTTCAGAAAAATCCAATTTGTCATACTCATTTGAAGGGCTTGCTGCTGTGATTCTTTTGTGTACACCAGGATCTTTGTATTTTGGCATTTTACACAAATGTTTTTGAAAGATGGTCAACAAAGTTGCACAAATAAATGTTTACATGCTGCTTTCCGAAATGTGGTAATTTTTTAACTGCGCCTCAGTAAATTCTTGCAAAAAGAAGGCATGATATTAAGTAGATTCTACATTTAAAAAATATGGCAACAGTGACAATCATTAACTTTACATAGATTTTAAGTCATGTGGTACCAATTATAAGTTGATTTGAAAAATTAATTTCAGTTTAAATGTGTTGAATTAAGTAACATTCTTCCAAGTTATGAGTTGATGTAACTTATTTTATTTATTGAATCCAAATCATTCTTATCCAGATATTTAGAAAAATAGCATAGTTTTCACCCATAAAATTAGTAAATATAAATCAGTATTATCCAGATATTTACTAAATAGAAATCAATTTTATCCACATAATTAGTAAATATAAATTACTTTTTGACAGCTATTTGGTATATCTAAATTACTTTCTTTTGAATACCTAGTAAATATTAATCATTTCCCCTGTATAATTGATTTGGATCTACTCAACATTTGCCATATTATTAGTAAATCCAAAATATTTGTATTTAATATTTTGTTTACATTTGCTAAATTAAATCAATAGTTTTTAATCAAAGATGAAGTATTAAATTCTATTCAATTATATTAATTGTCACTTTGTTGCCTTAATTTTATTGAGTAGACAATGGTCAAACTTTTCTGAGTGTACTCGTGCCGATGACGTTGGCAGTCTAAATGAAAAGTGTGAGGGGTAGAATTCACTTGAACAGCACCGAGGCACACACGTTAAGACCTTCAACAGCCTTTGTAATGAGGACATTCCACTCTATTCATTCACCGTAAACTCAACCTTAACTTCTATCACAAAAAGCTCTGAAAGGAGAGAGAGAGAGAGATAGACAAACAGACAGAAAGAGAGATATACACAAAGAGAGAGAGGGAGAGAGAGAAAAAGATACAGACAGACAAAGAGAGAACAAGAGAGACACAGACAGAGAAGTATACGCAAGATTGTTCGTTTCCCCACAACTTCTTTCTCTCCGTGTCTAAGAGGGAAAGTGATCACAATTCTCTCCAACTAGTTTCCATTCAAATAGCACACTGGAGAAAGAGATTATTTCCAGTCAAAACTGTGTCGTCAAATTTGATATTAATTGTTTTTAATCACAGCATAATGTTCACGATGTAAAAAGCTGGTGATTGATGAAGTGAAATTCATCAGTTCGCCCCAAAATCAAAATACATATTCTTGCCCGAAACTCTTGCTATTTTTCAATATAGATTTCTTTGATGTGAGAAGCCGGGTCTCAAAGTAGCCCTCTCTCAAATATAATGCAACTAAATGGCAACTCAGTTGTGATGCTCCAAACACCAGTGGGGCGACTGTGGCTCAGTAGGAAGCAAGTTTGTCTTTCAATCAGAGGATCGGCTTCGCTAGCCCATGTCGATGTGTCCTTGGGGAAGACACTTAACCCCCAATGCAGTTGTGCCTACTGTGTATGAATGTTAGATGGGTAGCTACTCCCATCAGTGTATGATGGCTGTGAATGGGTGAATGATGAGAAGTAGTGTTAAAGTGCTTTGAGTGGGCGGTAACTAGAAAATATCTATGGGTCCATATACGAAAAGTAGGAAAGAAATACATTTGAAAAACAAAAATTTCTTTTTCCACAAATCATGACCCGGATAATGAAGAGAATCCTATTTAATTTCCCCCCACCGCACAGAAGGAAGCGTGTGTCTATGCCAGTAAATACACCACTGATTTTGGGGTGAACTAGCCCTTTAAAGCATAACAAAGGATGAGGTATTTGCTCCTTTCAAGTCAGTGTACTCTGCTGTGTCATTTTGTTAGTATTCCTTATGAAGTGGAAAAACATGCTTGGCTATGCCGATTAAGAATTATTGCCCCTTGTTAGAGAGCGGAAGCAATGCCAATTGTAGAGAGTTACTTCATTTTGATTCATAGGTGATGACAGAACTCACGTTTTCCTCGTAATTCAAGTGGTTTTCCTTTCAGTTTAATGGCAGTTCACGTTTTGCCTTTGATGGGGTTTCATACGTGGTTTTCAGCTGCTGATGAAGCGGAGGAAACGGGGGGGAAGAGAGACCCTGCTGAAACAAGCAGCATTGTTTATGAAGGAATATATAAGCATTTTTGCTTCTACCTATACCTTTTCAGTCTTTCTGTTTTGTATATTATATGGAATAATATTGTATTGTATTCAATTCAATTCAATTCAGTTTATTTGTATAGCCCAATTTCACAAATTACAAATTTGTCTCGGAGTGCTTTACAATCTGTACACATAGACATCCCTGACCCAAAACCTTTGCGATGATTGACTGAATAAAATACTCCACACCCCTTCTATTCTGCAAACATAAAAGCTCCCAAACATTCACACAGACGGAAAGTACTGAACACAGTCAAGGCTGCTATTACACTTGTCTTGGTGAAATTAGTCGTGATTTGTGAAATTTTTATATGTGAAAATTTATTTTATAACTATACGTTATGACATAATGCTGCACTGTGTCCATATTCTCCATGAAATATTTTCAGAATCTCAAGGTTCAAGGTTTTTTATTTGCCATCTGTGTCTAGACCAGCAGTCCAGATACATGGACATTATTTTGCAGGGTTCTCCAAGTCAACAGAGGTACAAAACAAACACACTGTAATTATAATCTTGAATATTAAAAATAAGGCGACATTGGTAAGGTTTAATACAGTATAAGTATAAGCTTTAATAAAGTACTTAAAGGAGAGAAGGTATTTATAGGAGAAAAAGTATTGTATTAGTGAATATATGTGACATTTCTCGTGTCAGATAGATTTGTGAATAAATTGCCAGTATTGTTACTAAATGATGTCTGACATCATCACATTTCCTCAGCATTCATCTCTTATATATCAATATATCAATCATCACATTTAGAAACAATTAAAACATTAAATACAATCCACATTAATGAGACTCCGGTAAAAGTGCCAAAATAATATTTAATTTATTTATAATATATTTGTTTTGACCTGACCCGAACAGCAGTCCATTAATCTCAAATTACTTACTGCTCTGTGGCCCTCAATTAGCACCCCCATGCAGTCTCTCTTTCTTTCTTTCTTTCTTTTCTCTCTCTCTCTCACACACACACACACACACACACACATCCTTTAAGTGGCTGTCTGGCAACATTGTTATTATCCTTTCTGTACAAAGGTTGTTGGAGAAAAACAAAGAGGAAACAATAGAGCGTTCATAATTACTGGGATGAGGGCTGGATGAAAAAAAGAGGGGGATGAGAGACAGCAGGGAGTAAGAAATTAAAGAGACGGATGTCAAAGAGAGCAAGGTGGCAGGGTGAGCATGAGTCCAGGCTTGTTAGAGTCATGGTGCGTTCACACCGGACGCGTCGAAAAAATTCTCGACGCGTCTGACGCAGCAGTCTCGACGCGCGTCGAAAAAAGTGTGTTCACACCAGACGCGTCGGACGCGTCGGGGGCGGAGTAATAAATGGGTCTAGGAACGACAGGACCGCAGAGTACTTCCACTTTTTAGTGGACTGAACTGCACTCCCACTGTGCTTCTCGCTGCTCTCTCTCTTCTTCTCTCTTTGATACGTGTCTCTGAGACTTTTCCACCTACGGCGGCAGCTCTCCTCTGCCATGAAACACATATGCCGGCGGTTGGTTGATAGTAAAGTACAACAAATAGCTAGAATAAAAGCAAATACATATTCAAAACTTACCAGGTAGTCCCACGGCTTCTCCGACCTTGTTCCACGCTTTATCTTTACAGCTCCGGTTTCGGTAAGTATAAAGAGTTGTATCGTAAAGTTCGGGGTGCCCACAAACGGCGACAATAATCTTTTCCTCCATTTTTTAAACCGGCAGGACGATGTCGAGCGGAGCTGCTCAACGCTGATTGGCTGACGCAACTATGACTCACGCGTTTTTGCTGCCCGAGTTGGGAAATTTCAACTGTTCGCTCTGTTCGCCCCGCGACAAACCCTCTGTTCGTGCTGCTTCAAACGCGTCTGACGCGCTGCTCGCTGGAAAATACGCAGCTACGCAGCTTCTACGCAGCTTCTACGCAGCTGTGCATTGACTTTACATGTAATCTCGACGCGCGTCCAAATTTCGACGCGTCCGGTGTGAACACACCATTACTCTGTGGGCTGCAGAGACTGCCAGTGGTTTTGGATCATCAGGTCAGAAAACAGGGATGAAATGTAGCCAAACAATAGCTCTGGGCTTGGCTACTGGCCACAATGGCAGCGAGTTGCCAATTGCATTCAAATAATTTCCTTCTCCAAGTCCAATTTGCTAGCTCAAGTTCAATTTGGAAAGTGAGGTAATTTACAGGATTTATACACTGACACCAGTAAAGGCTGCATGATAAATAATGTAATACCTGTGACCTTATACTCACCAAACTGGAGCAGTGGGCCTGCTCTGGGGCCCCCGATCATGCTTCATTCTCAGGGTAGCCATTCGACCAATCATATGGGTTTGTTTTGAACACAATCACTATTAAGAAATATCGTGAAATTGTTTTGAAATTTCGGATGAATACACATATTTATGAATCCAAGCAAACAAATGAACATATCATTTCTCAAAAAATTAACAAATACATTTTATAAATGATAATCCCTAGAAATCTCATTGGTGCCTTTAGCGGACTGCAAGTCGGTGCCTGAATGACTTCTGCAAGCATTATTTTTCTGGCCATCGCAACTTCATGCAGGTTATTTCCTGATTGTTTGTCACTGGAAATTATATATATCGCAAATTCTGTCCCATTTCCTGTTTGCACTGTGTGGCGCTTAAGAACAGGCGGTAAACTTAATTGTGTGATCAGCTTTTAGCCAGTGGAGTCTCACAAAGAATCCACTCTTTGCTCCGCTCCTGTCCCATGGAGTGTGTCCTGCCACAGTGTCAAGACACTGAGCGTCAGCTAAATCATTTCAAGATATGAAAGGACAAAAATCCCCCCGTGGACACTCTTATTCTGTTAGATCTCATGGACCTGCAGTCCTCAGTGCTTTCAGACACTTCTTTTTTGATGCAGTGTGAGGATTTCCCTTTTTTTGTTTGTAAATGAGTACCTTGGCCCACTTATTTCTCAGCCAGCTCTGTCTATTTCTAATCATTTTTACCAGAACAACTTCCAACTGTCTCCACAGAGAAGAGGCCTTCAGCAGAGAGTGTCTGGAGGGAGCCTTCATGACAGCAGTAGCAGAGGGAGAGTTTCTTAGGCTGAGATACAGCCAGTGTTGTACTTCATACTCCACACACATGTCTTTAGTGCTGGAGCTGCTCTGGGGGGACTCTTTGCTGTTGACATTTACTGTTGTTGTAAATACAGCTGAAACATTTACCCTACTGTAGCTGCTGAGCTTATTCCAAACCACCATCTCAGATGTGCATCACCATGATCAGGCGACAGTGATGGCAGATAACGCCGCCCCGTGGCTTCCATCCTCTGGTCTGTGTCAGTGCAACACTGTTGGCTTTTTCTCGCTCCTCAGGCTGTTAGCACTGCTTGCTGCTCTGTGGCGGTAGAAGTGCTAAGGCATATGGTGCAAATTCTTCAATATTACAAAACATAAGTAATATTTCTTATTCATTTAATCTCACTATGTATGTTTTTTGTTTTTATATCTGTTGGTATTTATAAATTTCTCTATACATTAATTGGTGGGGATGAATGGGTCAGTGTTAACAGTGATTTATTTTTTCAAATTTTGCATATATTCTATTCTTAGTTGTTATCTTTATTTGTATTATTCATGTCTCAGTTATTTAGGGTCACTGTGTTTACTGTTAATTTGTGTGTGTATGATCAAAAAAGAACACATCTATATATATATTTATATATATACAGTATATATTTAAATATATATGAAGGCTTCACGGTGGTGTAGTGGCTAGCACTGTCACCTCACAGCAAGAGGGCCGTGGGTTCAATTCCCGGTCGGGGCGGTCCTTCTGTGTGGAGTTTGCATGTTCTCCCCGTGGCAGCGTGGGTTCCCTCCGGGTTCTCCGGCTTCCTCCCACAGTCCAAAGACATGCAGTCAGGTTAATTGATCTCTAAATTGCCCATAGGTGTGAATGTGAGAGTGAATGGTTGTCTGTCTCTGTGTGCCCTGAGATGGACTGGCGGCCTGTCCAGGGTGTCCCCTGCCTTCGCCCTATGTCAGCTGGGATCGGCTCCAGTGCCCCGCGACCCTGATGAGGATGAAGCGGGATTGAAAATGGATGGATGGATGAATGTGTCCATGTTAAGGATATAGAATATAATCATGCATGTATAAAAAAATTAAAGGAATGATTGATTTTTCTTTCACACAAAAATGTAAAATAAGGAGTGTTCTGTCACAAATAAATTTGATCAAGTTAGAATTAGAAACCAAGTCTGTGTTTTGAAGTGGCATGTGTGTGTTATTATGAGATGCCTTCACATTGGCAGAATGTGTGTGTGTGTGTGTGTCTGTGTCATGTGGTTGTCCTATCAGAAGATTAGCAGCCAAAAGTACTGAATACAAAAGAAACTTGGAGTGGAGATAGCTTTTCTTCTTTGTTTTGTTTTCCGGAATGAAATAGGATTTTTAAAATAAATGGAATTCGATGGAAGTTGGTTTGTCCTTTGGCTGAAGAAGTAGAGTGTTCTTCTACATTACTGAACAGTGGAGGGCTACTGTCTGCAGCTAATCACATCCATGAGAAATGGCTACATACCACACTAATAGAGGAGGCAGTAGAGTACTGACCGCCCCCCCCCCCCCCCCACACACACACACACACACCCACACACTTGTCTCACTAATGCCTGCAGTCATTCTGAGTGTGGTATCCTGGATACAAGGTATTGCTTACAGCTCTCTCTCTCTCTTGCTCTCTAACTGAGTGGATGTCGGTAACAAAGCAGCTGAAGCTAGCTGACCGACTGTGTGTGTGTGTGTGTGTGTATAGGTGTGCATGTGCGTGTGTGTGTGTTTTTGAAGGTCTTACCCAGGAGAGATTGCCCATGTGTTTCTGTCTGGTGCTTGTACCCACATTCATTAACGGATCTGATGGAGCAGCACCATTGCACACTTACAACATACACACCTATACAGTATATATCAAATGTACACCAGTTATTGTGTGATTACCATTGATTGATTGCATTGACAGAAGTTGTAGACATGTGTTCTTCTTTAGAAAGAGTATTATGACCATTCCACTGATACATGTTGCTGGGGAAACTGCCTGCAAAATTCCCCATTGCCAGTGATGATGTCAACAACGCAGCATGCAAGGACAAGTAGACGGCTCCCTGAATAACGACACAAAACATGCATGTCACACATCAGGGAACTTATTCTGCAGACCTTGTGATGAGCTGAATCTGTTCACGCTGACTTCCTCACAGGAAGCGCTAATGGAGATGGAAACCAATGTGAGATATTTTTTACATCTAACGGTTCTTAATTACTTGAAAAGCTTGACTTCTGACATCCGCTCGCACTAAGATAACAAGAGCAAAATTACACAGGTATATATGCCAGAAATAATAACAACATACAATGTGATTGGAATAGGGTCTCGCTCTCGCCCTCTCTCCCTCCCTCTCTCTTTCTCTCTCTCCCTCTCTTTCTCCTTCTCATTCACCCTCTCTCTCTGTCTCCCTCGCGCTCTCTATCCCACCCCTCTCTCTTTCCCTCTCACTCTCTCTATCTCTCTCTCTCTCCCTCTCTTTCTCCTTCTCCCTCACCCTCTCTCTCTGTCTCCCTTGCGCTCTCTATCCCACCCCTCTCTCTTTCCCTCTCACTCTCTCTATCTCTCTCTCTCTCCCTCTCTTAAATAAGAACATGACAGCTGGGTTGCATCCTCGCCATACCACACATACACACAGCTACACAAACACATGGCTACACACACACAGCTACACATGCACACCACTACACTTACAGTAGACACACTGTAGACAGGTTACAGTAACCAGAATCCAGCTCAGTGACTCCAACTCCACACTCACTATAATATACAGCACGGGTTCTCAACCTTTGTTTTAACTTCAGGCCCTCTTCCTGTGCTTAAAGCATTTCAGAAGACCAAACAAATAGAAAAAACAAGATTGCAAAATAAAAAAGGAACACATGAAATGATGGTGTATCTGCTTTATACTTTTACACAGGAGCATCCTGAGAACCTTATGTCATGAGCATGTCTTTTCATTGTGGTGAGTTCTATATACATATAATCAAATGACACTTTGCTGGGACTTGCAACATAATGACGCCCAATAAATATCATTTAAAAGACCATCAGTATTTAATATTTATCTTCAGTTATCTTCAATCACCATGTCAACATCACTTTTCAAATGGATGTATGTTTGACATCTCGGAACAGTATCATGTTACTTTCCAGCGATCATAATTCATTTGAGAAGACTTGATACATGTGTCACTTTTAAATCCAACCATCCTCTCACAACCATAGGAGCAACACAGAGTGCTATTTGTGATTACATCTCAGGCTTAACACAGACTGTTAAAACAGTCAGCTAGAACTATACATCTTAGTTTAAAATGTGTCATGATCACCTTCTCTTACACACCCTGGAATAGAGCATCAATGAAGAGCAATGAGGCCGTGATGGACTTGTTTCAGGAAAGATTCAAATACCAGTGTTTTTGGCATCACTTTCTCGTTTGTTCTCTCCAGTCTGATATTGATAAACTTCTCATTATAATCAAGCTGAATGAGAGTGGCAAAGCCAGTACCGGCAAAGAGAGCCTCATTAGCAGTGTTTAGACACCCTCAGGTTGCTTTCTAAGATGGAGGTGCATATTGAGTTGTCAGCATCACTTATCTCCAGTGTTCAGCAGGAATGATGGTGTTCGTAGACTTTAGTCCTCTAGCAAGGGAACAGAGAGGGATTTGAGAAAAACACTCTCACCGCTATTAGAATCCCACATCCTCATGAGCCGCCACTACTCTGATGGGAACTTAGCTGGAATTAAAGTGTGTACATTAAGTGAGCACAAGCCAAGCAGAGAAACTATTGCAACCAAATGAACACAATAATTCTAGTAATATACTCACAGAAATGAATAACGACAAGTATTCTACACAGTATATTAACATACTGTACATTACCATTTTCCATTCCGTTGATTAATGTTTTTGTAAAACTTGTAAAAAAAAAAAAAAAATGCAAAATAACTAAACTGCATTCTCAATTTCCTTTCGAGGGAAACGTTTTAAACATGTTAACGTGTTACTTAAAAAAATTTAAAAAGAAGAACAAACTCACTTGGTTATGTTTATGCAACAAAACTACTTGGGTAGGTTCAGTAAAAACTAAATCCTGGGTGACGTACTCCTGTTACTCCTGTGGTGTCTCCCGTCGCATAATGACACATGACAGGCACGTGCACAGACATTTTGGGGGGCAGGTGCTCAAACCCCCAAAAAGGGCATCCATTGCCAAAAAAAATTCTGACAAGGTTGAAGCATAAGCAGCAATACACTGATGATGCTGTCCTCGACCTGCATTTCCTCTGGGCAGGATTAGACAGCTAGCTTACATTTTCTTCATGAATAAAGATGAATTATTATAGGGCCACAACAGTACAAGCGTTCTGATTGGCTAATGGGTCGTCATGCCAGCCACTATCGCCCTCCTCGACGCTCTGATACGGATTGTTTTCCAAGTTTAAGTGTGAGGTACTTCATGTTTGTTTGTTGACTCCCGAAAGAACACCGACATTAAACATTGAATCGGGTCAAATTGACCCGAAGGCAACAGGAGGGTTAAATATTGAATTGGGTCAAAATGACCCGAAGGCAACACAAGGGTTAAAAGTGATGAAGACGAGAAACTATAGTTTGGATCATTTGTGTTGTTACTTTACTGTAAATTAAAATGTATTTTTGCTGAGCCGTGTTGTCCGTTTTCTACCAGATTGGGCGTTGTAAGAATGGAACAGACATAACAAAGAGATAACACATAAAACAGTGAGGCACAAGGATAGCATGACAACGAGAGCTAGCATTGTTAGCATAGTCTAGCTGCTACTTTCTAGCTGTGAATTCTCGTGACATTTAGAAACATACTTTCAACATACTTTCGAAATTGTCTAAACGGCATTTATACAACACAAAGAAGATGACTGATGTGTGTATTATATTTTTTTTTTTTTTTTTTTCCCTGAAGGGTTATTTGGGAGTTTTTCCTGATCCGATGTGAGGTTTTGGGAGAGAGATGTCTATGTGTACAGATTGTAAAGCACTCCGAGACAAATTTGTAATATGTGAAATAAACTGAATCTCTCTCTCTCTCTCCCTCTCCCTCTTCACTAAACATGACGCCAGTAAACAGCTGCAAGGCTTTGAAATCACGGATTTCGTGAGTTTTTATTTGTTTTTGTTTTTTAGGAAACGTCGGACCAGTTGTGACGTCATGTTTTCAGCAGCGCTAATGTTGTGGTTGATTTATCACAAAACAACGTCAGGGGACAAACACCGTCATGACCTGTGTGTCTGATGCTGCGGGTCAGAGGAGAAGGAGGTGCACCCGTTTGGCGTGGCGCGAGGAGCACTGCGCGGAGGAGGAAGTGGAGGAGGAGGAGGGAGGGGCGCGGCGGGGGGAGGAGGGGGGTTGTGAGCGTCGCGGAGCACGTCGGGCGAAATTCTCACTAGAACTCAAATAAATGCCCCGTCGGATATCAAAACACATTTGGGGGGGAATTGATGACAGAGAGAGTAACTTTTATTCTTAAATACTGATGAATGAAAAAAAAGTGGCTCCAGCAAAAAGGGCACTTTACTCATCCAGGGCAAAAGGGGCTGGTGTTTGAGCACCACTCGGGCTCTATCTGTGCACGTGCCTGACACACGACATCATGCTGTCCATCCGGGAAGAGGGATTCCTCCTCTGTTGCTCTCCTGAAGGTTTCCTCTGGTTTTTTGGGGAGTTTTTCCTCATCCGATGTGAGGTCCTGGGGACAGGGATGCCGTATGTGTACAGATCGTAAAGCCCTCTGAGGCAAATTTGTAATGTGATTTTGGGCTACACAAATTAAACTGAATTGAATTTGAATTGAATGATACCAGCACACAACTGTATTGACGTTCTCAATGTTTTTATTGAACGCGTACGTCCCTCCTGCCATTAATCACAATTATGTGTGTTTATAACAATTAGTCACAGCTGAGGCCAATTAGGCCTCTTCCCTGAGCCACTTCCCCCACTTCCCTTTGCAACCACGCCCACCAAACATGCTTTGGCAAAATGTGAGGACTTTCATTTAAAGACATGAAGCTACATTTTTTAAAAAGTCAACTTTTACTTTTCAGGAGAGAAACCCTGTATGTGGGGATTAATATTAGAAATGTCTGGATTTGTTCAAAAATACGTAATTAGGGAGAGAAAACGTCTCCTCAAAACGTAATTGACAATGGAGATGTGTTGGATGGGAAAGTCATTTTCATTTTAAATTTTAATCAGCTCCGATATTATTTTACTGCTGAGATCTGGCTATGTAGTGATGCCAGCAAGCAGCTTTACTCTGTGGCATGTAGCCTGTGAATGATCTTTTGCCAGCACACACTTGTACTCGCATTCAGAGCCAATGTACTGAGTAGTGCTTTTTGGAGCTAAGTTGAATATGATGGCGGGGAGGTTGGTGGCTGGATGGTTTTGCATTGTGCGTCCAAGATTTGTCGCCTTGCCTTCTAGAATGTAGTAGATTGTCCAATGAACGTCTGAGAGAGTGTGAGTATAGTAATGCTAAGTTGCTAGGAGGCTTCATGGCATGATTCAAGTTGTTTTTGTGCGAGTGTGCGTGTCTGTGTGTATGAGTAAGTAAGTATGTGTGTGTGTGAGTTTGAGGAAGAGAGAAAAAGTGTGTCATTTCCCCACCTTGCTTGTCTTGTTAGTAACACAGATTGGTGGCAGTGACTCAAAGTGAATTAATGTTTCTGTTAGAGTTTTTCTTTTCTCTTCTCCTGTTTGCATTATTTATCTATTTTAGCCCTCTGTTCTCTAACACTTGTTAGAACACACAAACACACGCACACACACACACAGATGTAATAAGACCCTCGATACTGCCGGCAATTACCAATTCATCACTCCCCAATCACAATGTTAAAACTACACTCTCACACACACACACACACACACACACAGCGACTGTGGTAGACCAATCACAGGCAGACAGACAGAGAATGTTACAGGAGCGAAACATAACTGGGAGACAGGAAAACATCAGTAAAAGTTATATTAAATTGTGACATTTTCATTTAAACTGTTTGTGCAATAAATAAATGTCAACATTTATAATCAAAGGTAATTGAACTTACAGTTTAGCCCAGCTTTAACTTTCACTGTTCTAAACTTGATTTGGGATGTTTTTCATATTTGATGTTAATGAGCAGAAGAGGAACTGGCAAGACAAGAAAGGGAAGCAGAGGAGAAAATAAAAAGAAGTATGCCAACAAAATAAAGTAACTTTATTAATGGCTGTAAAAGACATTCATCATGTGGTTCTGTGTAGTTGTGGTGCTGACAGGCAGCCTTCATCCTGAGGCAGAAACATACCGCCTGACAACGGGAGACAAAGGCATTCATTTCAAATCAGCGGGAATAGAGAGCCGAACAATGGAATGCAGTGATGGCCACGTAAATGGCCGGTATCTTTATCATTGCTCTGCTGTTGTCTCGACATCATCATCATCATCACCATCACCATCACCATCACCATAAAAACTGGCAAAAGCAGACCAGATTTCAAGTTACCTTCCTCAAATAATGCCGATTTGCAGTTTTTTATGGTTTGGGCCTCTTAGTTTAAACAAAGCTAAATCTTAACTTCTATCTGTTTGTGTTTGGTCCTTTCCCGTTACAGCATGACAAGGCCAGCATGCACAACGCCAGCTCCAGGAGGAAATGTTTTCTCCAGCACATAGTCTAGATCTCAAACCGATGCCACACCTTTGAGATGAACTGAAATGTAGACAATGAGCCAGGTTCGCTTGTAACCTCACTGATGCTCTTGTGATGGAATGGGAGGAAACATCTGGTGGAAAAGCTGAAAACAGGAGAATGGTAACTGGACCTGGACCTGTACTTGTATCGATCTTTTCTAGTCTACCGACCACTCAAAGCCCTTTTACACTACATGACATAATTCACCCATTTACACCCATTCATACAGTGATGGGAGGAGCTAAGGTTCCACCTACACATCAGCAGTAACTAACATTCACACACATTCATACCGTGGGCACGATACGGTAGCTATTTGGGTTAAGTGTCTTAACCAAGGAAACATCGATATGGTCTAGCGCAGCCCGAGATCGAACAACCGAGCCTCTGATTGAAGGATGACGCTGCTCACCACCGAGCCACAGACGCCCCATTAGAGGAGGCCGTTAGAGCAGAACATTAAGGCCAATGGTTTTGCAATGAGAGTCCACATACTTGAATACTGCAATTGATAGCCCAGGATAATAAAGTGTTTATTTAAAACAGTATAAATATAACGTGTTTAATTTTTTGGCTATCAATTAGTATGCCTTTATTTTATCTAGCTCCAAGACCGTTAATCATGCTCGTTTTCTTTGGGCTCCACCGCATGTGGGGTCAAATGTGCTCTCTATTTGTACTATTATCCCAGAGCGATGCTGTTGATGCCGAACAGTATTCATAAACATAGTCGAGAAAACTTCAAATTGTGCTTTGCAGCACAATTATGGAGAGTGAGAGAGGGAGAGAGAGAGAGAGAATGGTCGGGGTAGGTGTTATGAAAAACATGAGGAAAAAACTGTATGATTACAAGCTAGTGTTGTGTGTTTATGCATCATGCATCCCCATCTGTTTTATTGAAAATCATGATGTGTTTCTTTAATATGTTGTCAGCTCATCAAGGCTTCTCTATTCAATTACTTAGTGGCAACTTATAATTCCACTACTTTACATCCCACTGCATGGAAAGTACTGACACACACACACACACACACTTACACACACACGATGTGCATGGACAAGCTGGGACTTATCGGTGCACATACATCTCAAGGCTTACACACTTCAACATGGACATCAAGGGGGCGTGTGCATATGTGAAAGTGGGGACACTCTCAATGGACCTTTCATAAACCAAACCAATATGAATACATCCAGTATGAAAGGATAGCCATGTGCACGTATTACACACAAACTGACAAGACATTTATGCACATTCACTTAAACCCCCATGTCATATTTTAGGTGACACTAATGACATAGAGAAGTAATTATAAGCTATGCAATATGCAGATGTGAAGACTGGTATCACAGAGTAAAGCTGCCTGACAACAGGAGGGAGGAACTTTCCCTTGGGAGCGTCAGAGGGAGAGGGAAAGAGAGAAAACATAAAAATCGCTCTACTCTTGGAAAACGTTCAACAGGAAAGTTCAGTTTTTCTGGCACCTTGTAAAAACTTTGCATGCAAACCTGTGTTTCCCTCCTGGATTAGCACAAAGACAATACACTGACATGTTGTGTTGCTGGACTGCCGGCATTGCTGCTGTTCTTCTGATGGAGGAAGAGAGTGAGAGTAGGGAGGGAAATGAGAACAAGATGGAAAGAAAGAGGCAGATGGAGAGCTAACAGTTGGTGCCATATGGTTCTGCCAGCTGTGAGACATGGTGGGCCTAAAGTGTCTCGACTTACTATTGGTAACCGTTAGGCTCTGCTTCATCATACACTTACTACAGCTATTTTTCAGTTTGCTGTGTCGACAAATATAATATATTTTATTATTATGTGAAATTTATTTATGCATTAAGGAATGCACATAATCAACATATACATATATATATATATATATATATATATATTAGGGCTGTCAATCGATTAAAAAAAATTAACTAATTAATCGCACATTTTGAAATTCATTAATCGCGATTAAAAGTTTTTTTTCTCCTTTTTAAAGACAAAACTTCACACAGAGCTGTGTTTTCAAAGAGGCTTCTACCTATGAAGTGCCAGTGAGATATTTAATATTGTGGATGATAAATTGTTTCTTCAGTGAAACATCCAGATTAGTAAAAAAAAAAAATATATTGAGACCCCATTGGTCCTGTCATCTTTAACATTAAACAACAGAACCAGTGGCCTTGGTAACTGACTGACATTCACATATGTCACGTTAACCTTCTGGAGGCTGGGCTCATGTCTCCATTTTACAAACAAATTTAAATTCACCTTTTAAAGGCGTTTGCATAAGACACATACCCACGTGTTCTACATCAAACATTCCAGAACAATCTCATCTCTATTCAATGAGGCTCAGTTGTCCTCGTGCCGTGTTCTCTGTCTTCTCTGACTGACTGTGTGGTGGGTCGGGTCCGTTGTGATTTACTGAGTGTTCATTGGTTGTTTTTTTCGCAAAATGTTGACAGACAAACGGATTGACAAATAACGGTGAAGGTTTCGTGTGACGAGTTCTTTCCGCGTCGCGTCACCCGACACGTCGCCCCTCCGTTCCTCTGTGTATCAGAGGGGGAGACGGGAGGAAGGAGGAGCAGGAGGAAACCCGACTGATTCATCCACGAGTTTAAACTGATTTATGCTCCTTATTTTCGCGGAGAAATAATTGTTTTAAAAACGGAAACAGTGTTAAACCGCACTGCCGCGGTTTGACACTCAGAGGAGTGTAAAAACTTCAACGAACACCGGAAGTAAACAAAGTTGCGTTAAAATATTTTAGTGCGTTAACGCGGCCAAATTAATCGCATAGATTAACGCGTTAACGCTGACAGCCCTAATATATATCAATTAGGCCTTTGCGGATAAAACAAAGACAAAACAACAAACACACTAAAAAGGTGTAGGCTAAAGCTTAGGGTGATTATACAAACCATTCTTGCTTAAGTCGTACCTCATCTTTATTAAATGTACCATTTGCAATGTGAACTTTACATTCTTAATTAATTGTCACAAATATTCCACGAGTTAATCCCATGGTCAAATATATATCCATTTTTTATATTTCTCTTTCCCCTTTATTTGAAAAGGGTTAGGGTTAGAGTTTGGATCACAGTTTCTTTAGTTTTATATAGTTTTGCAATAATTTTAGACATTTTGTTTTTTACAAATAATTGTATGTGGTTTTCAACAGAATGTATGATCAATTATCATACCTATTTTATTTTGATTTACTGTTTCGATTTTAACATCATTTGAAATAGCCATAAACCCTGACATTCTTTGATATTATATAGTTTGCTTGGATTTTGTTCTCACCTGGGGGAGCATTGCAGTGATGACATTTCCACTAACGTTTAAAGTGTACATTAAGTGTACACCCTGCCGTATTACTACATTATGCAATGTCAGATACTCAGATCAGGTGGAGATGTTGGACAACCAGCTCATGTAAGATGAGGATACATTAAAGACTTTCTGTAATTTGATTTCCTGTCTGCAAATGTCCCTTCCACCAAGCCGACCCCTAAACACCAAAGCTCTTCTTTAGTGAGCAGCTATTTGAATGATGTGCATGCCTCCTTCCCTCTCCGTCCTCTCCACATTCGTCTTTCATTTCTTCTTTCCTCAACAAATCCATAGTTTACTCCTTCACCGGGAGGATAGTTGCAGGGTTTATAACAGCAGCCTATGTTATTAATTATTCATTTAACTTAATGCACTGCAGTTGGCTGGAAAGAGAAGCAGCACCTTTTCCCTGGCAGTTTGTGTTGGTACAAAGTGATCATTTATTTAATTGCATCGATGTCTAAGCAGCTAATACTATTGAAATTCAGAAAATATTTCTGAATATTAATGCATGAACAAAAAAAGAAGAAAAAGAAAAGAAAATCATATCTGATACAACAATATGAAGTATAGCTGACATCTAAGGCCTTATGGTGAAAAGGGTGAATACAAATACACAAACACACACATGCATGAGTGATCAATTTATAATATACAAATCAAATAATCTAGTTTATGAATGTTACCTGATGCGGGCATAGGTTATTGGACATTAGTATTGATACGACGACCAACATAATTATAAAAAAAAATTTTTTTTTTTCTTCACCTAACTCTTAATCCCACCCAACTCTTGACGGTTGATAATTCTGAAGATCCCGACACATTTATGGTAAAAACAATTTGTATGGTTGGAGAAAATCCAGGCCACACATTGTCCCTCCTGTTTAACCTTCCTCTTGTGTTAGGGTCGGCACCGACCCATTTTAGGTTTTAAATGCAAAAAAGAACCACATACATTTGTTTATTTTCATCAAGGCTTTTTGACTTTGTCAGGAACCTCTATTTCAACAAAATAAAACAAAAACATTTTGTTTCACTAAATTATAAAATGCTCTGGTTGAAATTATGACCTTTGTGTTGTTAGGGTCGGTTTCGACCCGGTTATAAAAATAAGATTATAAAGCAATAATTAGAGCCAAAACTGAAATCATAAGTGCACTGTCAGCCAACACAGTGGCAGCCAGCTCCTCCCCCAATCATGGGAGCTTTAGGATTCTCATTTTGCATTGTTCTCCAGAATCTACAGATTTACACAGGCAAAGCTGCGAGTGGCATCCCTGAGAAAAACCAAGGAAAACGTGTGGTCCTCGATATGACTACTGGACTGCAGGGTCACAATATCACTTGTGATAATTTCCTTACCAGCTATGACTCAGGCCACCTGATTCTAAAAGAAAGAGGTGTGAGGTCTGCCCAAGCAAGACACACGTATTGTGCTTCAACTGCAAGAAATATCTCTGCAAAGAACACAATAAAAGTGTCACTTTTTGCCACACATGCATCTAAACACACACATACACATGCAAGTTCTTGCACACAGAGACTTTTACTCTGATTGAGTTTTTTTGTCTGTTTTGGAACTAGTAATTGATTTCTATTGGTTTGATTTGCTTGATTGATTGGTTGTTTGTTTGACCTTGCAAATCTATATTTTGTGTTATGACTTGTTCTGCTTTTTATTTTGTGTTTGTATTGAAGTTCTATTGCTGAAAAAAATACTTTTTAGCCTTTTTCTTGAAGTAAATATATATGGGTCGAAATTGACCCTAACACCATAAATGTTACTATCGTTAATAATATTAAAATAAAAAAATAAATATAACAAATTTATTTCAGAGATGTGTTCTAATACCCCTCAGTAATAGTCAGGTAACACAACAACCCTTTATTTATTTAAATGATTCTCTTGAGGTTCATTTTACCATTTTTTAAATTGAAATATGATATACTGACAAAGAAAAGGCCCAGAAGCCCACACCAAAAATATTAAAACCAATATTTTCATGGATAAGGAAGCCTAACAAGGTAACCAAGAGATGAGAAACAAATTGGATGATAGATCATTGTTGTTGGTGTATTTTACAGCTGATTTAAGACACGGGTCGGCACCGACCCGCTAACATAAGAGATGGTAACAGAAAGCTAACACAGGAGGAAGGTTAAATCCGCAGCTCGGCCAAACTATGACACACTTGGTACCCCTCTAGTGCTGTGGCCGGGACGGCTCTACTGCATAGTGTAACGTTTCAAAATAAACTTCTGTTCACAGTTTCCTGTGAGGTAAAGAGATGCAAACAAAAGTGAAGAGAAAGAACTGACAGCTGAGGACAGGCATGAAGGATATCGGGAACATGATGCATCATTAATTATATGTCGGATAAAATAACACTCATTGGTATTCAGCCCGTATTCTTTTCCCTTTTCCTTCTGGCTGTAATCAGTTGTACATTTCTTCTTCATTGCACGTGGCAATATACATTCAATCACCATAATAACTGGCTTAACCATCACTACCAAAACACAACAAATTGAGGTGTCTCCTGTATTCCAGCGACAGTGAAAGAAAATCAACACATCTTGTAGCCATATTTCCTTTTGTATTTCAGAAGAAATAATTATCTCCCCTTCTTCTCTTCATCACTTACTCAAGCACTCAGCTGCCATATTGCCCAGCAGCTCCACTTTCATCTGTATCTCAAATCAATAGGCCACATTGGGGACAACACCGAGGAGAAAACCAAGTGTTAGTCATTTCCCCAAGCTCTGTTTTTTCTTGTCCTCATATTGGCTTTCTATTAGTGTCTCTTCCATGTGTGTGTGTGTGTGTGTGTGTGTTTTATGGTGGCACAGCAAGACAGAGATGCTGTAAATTATCCAAGTTAAATATACATACAGGAAAATAAGTGTTTCATCTTCTTTCTTCTCTCCGAGCTTCTCTTCTTCAAACGTTCTCCCGTGTTCATGTTTTCTTATTTCTCCTCCCTCATACTTAGATCCTTCATTTCCTCCCTTCTTTCCTTTTTAAGATGGTTCTTGTATATTCCATAATTCAACAATCTCCTTGAATTTAACCTTCCCTCTAGCCCTCTATTCTCCTTCTTTCTTAATCTCTCTCTTTTTTGTTCCTTCTCCTCTTCTCTATTTTCTCTTCATTTCCCTGTATTTCTTCCTTAGTCACCTGTTTTATCCCTTCCCATCCTCTCCTCTCTTCCTCCATTACTCTATCTATGTTGTCCCCATCAATCCTCGAGCCTTTTTTCCCATCTCCATCTTCCTGTCTCTTCCATGATTTCAGACGTTGCATCACTTCTGTCAATCCTTTATTTAATCTCCCCTTCCCTGCCTCTCTACACTCTTTCTCTTCATTCCTTCTCTCCTTCCTGTCCATCCCTCTATTTCTCTTTATCTGTACAAAACAGATCCATGGGTACTTCAGTGTGGTGAAACTCTTTTCACAGGAAAAACATAGCTCCTTCAACGTCAGTGAGAAACGTTGGTGAAAAAACAGCTGATTTCTTCTTCACCTATCTTGTGACTTGATCTCTGCGAGAAGAGGGTCAACATTTAGTTATAAAACCTTATTATTTCAGTTTTGTGCAAATCTTAAATGAATATTTTTGATAAATAACCAGAGTATTCAAGAACAGTGGAGGGTGCAGGGTCTTTCCAGTGGCTCAGCAGGGCCTAACATCTTAATCTGGCCATGCTGCTAGTCATGTGATGGCAAACGCTCTCTTCCTGACATGAACTGATAAACAGATCAGACAACTAGTTACATGTTGGCCCTCTTCCTGTCCCTGAAAACACAAAAAATGTATCACATCTGCTGGTTTTTCAAAAAAGTATTCAAAACTGTTCTTCTTGTTGGGCAAAAAGTGAAGTCTGTCCATGACAGGCGGCCTATTGCTGCTCAGCACATTTCAGTTTAAACTGTTCCAACACCCAGAGGAAACCACTCGTATATAATATATCTTTAACAATATAAAGGCCACTACGGAGTCCTGCTGTGTGTGTGTGTGTGTGTGTGTGTGTAGTTACAGGGATGGCACTTTAATGACAAGTCATAAAACAAAGCCATAGCCCCAGGAGAGGTCATTTGGCTGAGAGAACAAGAAAAAGAGAAAGAGAAAGAAAGAGTGCCAGGAGAGAGAAGAAACAAATGATTACTTTCTTTATTTGAGGGTCTTTTCTTTCTCTACTTTTGTTCAAGAGTTCTTCCTTCTGAGTCAGTCACCAGTGGCTCCAAGGCCAACCCAGCTGCCATCCCAGTTTTGGACCCCTCGACTCCACCCCCGTGTGCTCCATGAGCTGTGAGGACTCCTCCCACAGCTGCCATCTTTCTGTGCAGCCTCTCCCAGTCACGGATGCTTTTTCTCCTGCTAAATGTGTGTATTGTTGCCAACTTCTCCTGGTTTGAATACAAAATGGTCGCAGAAGAATATTGGCAGATTGTTTTGTTGAAGAGTGTTTTGTTTTGCCAACTCTACTCTGCAGACAAACATTTTTGATCATAGCAATATCCAGAAGCAGAGAGTTGAGAAGGCAATAAACTCCCTCACTTTAAGCCTCAAGCAAAATGCATGTAAGCCGTGCAGTGACAGCTCATTTAAAGCTCAGTACATATGAGTCAAATTGTACAAATTTGTTCAGATAAAAAATCATCAACATTTTATTAATATGTTCTGGCCACATATATAGCTTATGTTCAATATATGTCTAGTGAAAACAACAACGCCTACTGAGAAATGTGCTATTTCCAGCATATGTGTGATTTCACACCTCCAATCATACGTATCTTATTTAGATACAATATCTTGATAACTACCTATGGCAATCTAAGGATTACTGTTAGGCCAAACGCTCCACTCCAGTGTGTGTTTGGGTGTATACATATGTTTTCCATTCCCCAGGCTGTGTGCCTGATGGATAGAAGATACTCATGGCGTCAAAGTCTGATCACTGTTGGAGATACTTTCATAATAATTAAACAATATATGTATGTTTGAACTACCATATAATCCAAGATAGAGCGTTCAGTTCATCACTTCTTCAAAAAAATAGATAATTTTTTATTTCCTTTTCTGATATGTATGAACATTTTCTTTTCACAACTGAACATTGGCCCAAATAACAACAACAAAACAGTTTGAATATGTGCCACTTGTGTAAGAATTTGAAGAGAGCCCACACAACTATTGTTAATGTGTGTGGTGGGTCAAAAGGTGCTTTCTACAATAGAACAAGATAAGATATGCTATGAATAAGATAATAAATAACTATATTTAACCAGATTGAAATTGCTGTGCAGCAGATGCAGTACATAGTATCCAAATTCCAAAATAAATATAATACCTAGCCCAAAACAACTGTGTAGTTCATAAATATAAAGGTAAGGTTTGTTTAGGTGGATTGCATAGAGATGTATTTGCAGTATCAAATCTCCAGTATAGTTTGTTTGGTCAATGTAATGGCCGTTCATGATTATTTATGTCCATGATGCTTCACCTAATGCCCCCTCATTGCACATTGTATCCCATTATGTCGGCCAGTCATGTGTAATGAGTTGAGATGTAATGGACAAAGCATAGCTAACAGCTTCGGTTCCCTGTCTGAAGGCAAAATACCGCTGTGAAAATATTATAAATATAGCATAAGTTAAACTGATATTGATTTTCTAAAATATGTTCATCTGCTGCTGCTCCACAGACCGTTGGGATACGAGCACATGGCACAGCTTTCACCGGCAAAGTGGATCTCCATTAATTTAGCGGTGATCCATGTATGTGGAGCTGATTTCCCTGCACCTATTCTAATGATGTACTTCCACACATAGCCAATTCAATTCAATGTTATCGTCGTAGTCAGTGGTGACCAAATGAGGTGTGTGTGTGTGTGTGTGTATGTATGTGTGTATTTGTGTGGAGGTGTGTGTGTGTATGTGTGAGTATCCACAGCTGGACAGGCCAGGGATTATATATTGCAGTAACTACTTCAGGACCTAGATGAGTATGTTTAAGGGAATCCAGATGTCATGTCCCAGCTTGAAAATGTGTTGTTAAATCAGGTTATAACAACAACAACACACACAGATCTATAATCATGAATAAAATAAAAAGATAGAGTTAAACTAGAGAAAATATTGGACTGTATAACACCACAAAGCACAACATGCACACAGTAGCACAAACACAATCAATGTTTTATTGCATCAACAATTATTTTGTATTCATCATTAATCAATTTTTGTATTTAATTTTTTATCAATCTTGTATTTTAGATCATCTTCAAAGTTTGTGTTGTTAACAGTCTAAAACCCAAAGATGTTGACTTTACTTTACTTTATCACATCGGACATAAACAACTGATGCAGTGACGTCATGTTTGGCACCTAAAGTTTCGTGAAGTGGCTCTGTTTTGACCCAGTCCACTCCTGCGTAGGTTTGGGTACCGAAATCCGGTGCCAATACAACCGGTGCCAATACGACCGGTTCCTATACGACCGGTGACAATACGACCGGTTCCTATACGACCGGTGCCACCCGGACCGAAACGCAACGCACATTTCGGTGCTTCCTTTCGGTGCTTGAGCCGATTGAAATTGAAAAAAATAAATAATTTGAATTTCTCTAATGACTCCGCCCTGTCAGCAGGTTACGATAGCCTATCATTGAACTTTGAAAGCGGAGGCATGCGCCGTGTCTGACTTTCTGCGTGAGCTCCGAGCACACCAGCGGTCATGCTGGGTGCGATGAGGAGACGATGATGACAAGAGCAGCCTGAACTTAGATTAGCACCGTAACGTTGATTATAAGTCTTGCATTCGTAAATGTAGGCCAACAAATAATAAATTGGCCATTATAAACATGTTTAAGCTAGCTCGTAGCTCTCGCTAGCTACGAGCGTGACAGTCTGATATCCGTTTTGTCAGTGCTCCATGAGAACGGCTTCTACAGGGAATATGGCCGAAGAGGTTTTTAATGTCATCATTGTCAATCGTCGTGTTGTGCTTCTTTTTTTTAAAGTATTGGTTCAGGCACCGTTTAGGCAACGTTATCGTTTTAAAAGTACCGGTTTAGCACCGGTATCGGAAAAAACCCAAACGCTACCCATCCATACTCCTGCGTGCTACATCAGGTGCTCTCTGTAACGCCACCGGCGGGTGCGTCACACACACACTAAATGAGCTGCCGCAAAGCACCGACAAAGCAGCATTATTTGACATATTGCAAGTAAGAAGGGGTTACATGAAACCAAAAGTCAGTCCCATAACATGGGGGTCAAGTAAAATGACTGCATTTCTGAGGATGTGTTGAATAAGATCAGACAAATGCAGTTTGTTTGTTTTGTTTGATGAATATACTACATTTTTCACAAATGAATGATGACTTTTCACTTTTTACAGAGATAAAGAAGTTTTAGTTGTTCAGATCATTATAGATCCTTCAGACATTCATATTACAGAGTGTGTGTGTGTAGGTGTAATAATAAGTACAGCATGATTCCATAATGTTCATGTAATAAGGGCTCGCAATGCTGTGTGTGTGTGTGTGTGGGGGGGGGGGGGGTAGGTGTGTGTGTGTGACAGTATGTCCAGTAATACTGAGACAAGCAACAATCATAAAGCTTTTACCCGCAAAGACAGATGGAGAGAGAGAGAGAGAGATAGATAGATAGAGAGAGAGGAGGAAAAAGAAAAGAAACAGATGGAGGGTTGAAGAGAGATACGAGCAAATGGCACTCAGAAAGAAAGAGAGAGAGATACAAAATAATAAGTTAGAGTGGGTGTGAAAGAGGAAGAAGACAGTGGGCAAAAACATGAAAGGGAGAACAAATAGATTAAGAGAAATAATTAGGAAAAATGACAGAAAATGTCTGGAGAACATGATGTAAAAAGAGAGCAAGACAGAGAGAGAGAGAGAGAGAGAGAGTGTCTTAATGACCACTTTAGTAGTTTGGAGGCGGTAATTTGGTTAGCCTCCGGGCTGAAGGTCATGTAACACTATCCGCGCCAAAACCGATGATTCCGGGCTTAGATGCGAGTGTGCATTTGCATGAGTGTGTTTGAGAGCACGCGCTTGTTTGTAAGCCAATCCCGAAGTAGCCTGAATCACTTCTCTGTAGGAGTCTTGTTGAAATTGCTTCCAAAATGAAATTATGTTGTAATTTAAAAACTATTTATCAAAGACAGTTTGGTGTCAATCCCATTGGAGCCATTAGGCTCCTCTCACACTCCCAGAAGCCAGGAAGACTTCCAGCTCCGAGTGAGGAGAGGTGAAGCAGAGCAAAATGAGAAAGACAAGCTTCGGCTTTACCACTGGAGAGCTCTGGAAATGGCTGTTATCTGTATATATTGACTCTTGTAGTGGCAACATTACTGTCCCTGTGGGGAAAGTTGGATACAGCAATTGAAGAATCAAATAGGAAAAACAGAACATTAAGCACTAAAAATGGACAAACTATTTCAGTCCCAAAGCACAAACACCCGTGGAGAACATGAGGGAAAGAAATAAAATGAAGGAGTTGAATCAGAGCAGCTGCACTGAGAGTAATGATTCTTGTTACAGTTCATTCTCTGTGTCTCCATATGTGGGGGAACAGTTGTTGAATTGGCAAGCATTCCTGTCCAAGAAGGACCACTGCAGGGAGCTTTGTCTCTCCTGTTACCTGCCATGACGATTCTGTGCAGCGTCGGCAGTGATATGTGAGCGTCGCTGTGAAGAGGAAGCTGAGTCCGGAAGCAAAGTTCCCGATTTACCAGTCCATTGCGGATACATGGGCCTAAATGAGCTTCCTTTGGAGGATTGCTAGGCTCGGTCTGAGAGATACTGGATGAGGAGCTCAGACATGTAGAGGGAGCTTGGAGGAGGTGAGGTGGTTCGGATATCCGATTAGAATCCTCCTGAATGCTTCTCATTAAAGGTTTTTCTTGGCACATCTGACTGGTCGGAGGCTTCGGGGTGGACCTAGAACATGCTGTAGGGATTAAGTATCTTGGCTGGCCTCAGGGTCCCCTGGAAAGTGTTGGAAAACACAGGACAGGAACTGGTCGATGTAGCATTAAGTGTAGTTGTTGTTTCTTATTGAATGTGCAACAATTTATGGAATGCATTATGATTCATAATATATTCTCAGTCATAGTATTGAAAACTGTATTTACAAATAAGTACTGTATGGGCAGTACGTACAGATCTGGCCTAAATGTAGCCTGCAGTGTGCAAACAAAGGCATAATTTACATTTTGCAAAACATACCGGGATGTCATACTGATTTGGAAGTCTACCTCGCTTTATGTATCCCAAAATACAAAGCACTGGAATGGCATAGTTTATTGTCACAACATTTTTTCTTCTTCTGTTTTATCACATGATTCACTTTTGAGGAATTTATGGAAAATCCTAAATGTGCTAGAATGCTTTTGGAATTTCTCCGCCAGTCGTGAAAAACAAGACAACCAAACTGTCCACAGAGCACAGAACATCTGCAGAGAAACTGCAGAGCATTAGCAGAGCATCTACGGCCCACTCACACACCAACCACAGACCACAAAGCATCTAGAAGGATCCACAGAGTGTCCACAGATCACAAGCTGTCGACAAACCGGCCACAGAGTGTCAACAGAGTGGCCACAAAGCACAGTATCTACAGAGCATCCACAGCATATATACAGAGCATCCATAGAGCACAACACATCCACAGAGTATCCAAGGAGCGTCCACAGACTGTCTAAAAAGCATCCATGGAGTTTCTACAGAGCATCCATGAAGCTTCTACAGACTGTCCACCGAGCGTCGATCGATCATCTGTAGAGCATCTACAGAGTGTCTACGGACCGCTTACAAACCATCCACAGAGCATCCATGAAGCGTCCACAGAGTGTCTACAGAGCATCCATGGAGTAGAGTATCTACAGATTGTCCACAGAGCAACCATGGAGCATCCACAGAGCATCCATGGAGCGTCTACAGAGCATCCGTATAGCGTCTAAACACCATCCACAGAGCACAAAGCATCTACAAGGTGTCTACAGAGAGTCCATAGAGTGTCTACATACCATCTACAGACTACCCAGTGTCCAGAGCGTCTTCTTCAAAATTAATGTTAAATTGATTAAAAATGCAATACAAAATATATAAATACTATGAGTTGTACTGAAATGGTATGAGTTTGTTTTGTGTCCAATGATTGTGACTGAATTGAACCGTTGTATGTGTACTGCTAACTGCTGTCATCAGTATAATGTTGGACATGTTTTTATTGCAGGCTTTATCTCTCTTGTGTTGTCAGGTATTTCTTTATTTTAGTGAAGTGTGTAGAAACTCAAAACTTTAAAAATAATAGGAAAAATATATATTTTTACTTAAACTAATTAATAAATATAAATCTTGAGGGATCACTGTAAAGAGTAAGATAACTAATAGTGGCATATACTCTGACTAATATTTGGTTAGCAGTTGGAAACCACTTGTTTGACTATAATGGTGAATACTACAATATTACATGTTACGTATTCTCAGTGCAATTGGTGACATAGTCACACATTTTGTATCGAGTGATTCACGTAAGTGGACACAACTTCAAACTAATATCTTCCAATTTGAATTCAGACTTTGTAACAAGTTTTTTTCTGACATTACGAAACAAACCCCTTAGATTTAGATAAGATCATCACGATTGTACTTCAAATGAAATTTAAAAAAAAGGAATAAGCAGGAGGTTTCATGTTGCCCCTCATTATCGCCTCGCTGGCTGAACCAGGGTTGAGTGTGCTTGCTGAAAACAGATGTGCAAACTGTAATTGGTTGTTCATGTGCGATCAATAGGTTGCAAGTGAAAGAACAGAGAGTCTTAGTAGCAGGTCCAGAAGCTTAGAAGTGGCACAGCTGAACATGAAGCTGCCAAAGGTCACCAATCAGCACACTGTGAGACGGCATGTGCTCCATTATTATCCTCAGCACACATCTGTCTGCCTCAGAGGAGCCGCTCTGTGGCCAACAGTACAAGACCGGTCCCTTCATCTTGAGCATCAGCTTAAGTTTAACCTGCTATATTCAATTATGTCTGTTATTTTAACCTACCTCATCCACACTGGAGAAGATATGTGCTTACAGTGTGGAAGAGGTTACCATAGACCACCAATGAATGCTTTGGAACATTTGACCTGAGCAAAGACCATTTGTAAATTAAAATATAACACTGGCTTGCTTCTTCTCTTAAAGATAATAAAACACCATAAACAGCTATGGATTTGTGACTTTTTTTCTCTCCTGAAAACGTAAATATTGACTGTGGCAGCGGGGGGTGTTTAGGCTCGGCTGCAGAGTGGGTGGAGCGGGGGTGTGGTTCAGGGAACGGTGTCTGATTGTCATCAGCTGGACTGATTGGTAATCAGATTGGTAATCAGTCCAGCTGATGACGATCTGTGTTTGTGTATCTGAGTCTGTCTCCATAAAGGAGCTGGACAGACGGAAGATCGGGAGCGTGGAGAGCAGAGACACATTCTGCGGTCGGAATAAACTTTATTACTGAATATCCCTCTGGCTGCTTATTCCTTATTGGTGCTTAGGGGGGGAACCTACTAGTGACGGCTACACACTTGTCACACTGGAGCCAAACGTGGAGCCCTTCTTTTTTTGTGTGTGAAAACAAAGCACATGGAAAGCATCCAGCAGCACCCAGATCAGCCAACCCAGCCATGGATTCAGCTGGGGCAGATGCTGGGGTGGATGGCAGCAATGCTGCAGGACCAGGCGGAGGCAGGCCGGCAGACACTGGGGAAGCTCCTGGCCCAGGCAGAGGAGCAGTCTCGGGACGATACTCTACGCTCAGCCTTTGACCAAGTGATACGAATTGATGGTCAGCTGGTGCGCCTGGCGCTAGCGCAGACATATCACTTCACATTGATCAGACAGACTGTACAGGTGAGCCATGACACTCACCGGCAGGAAAGCACAGTTGCTGTGAGGGGTCAAGAGCCGGAGTTTATTTTTTCCACGCGTGCTCTAAATCCGCTGGCTGGTGTCATAAAAAGGGGACTGGATGACCGATAAGTTTTATTGGCGGGCATCCAGGCGGTGCGGATGTACCCGTGTCGTCCTGCCGCCCGCCCGGAGTGTCAATTGGGCCGTTCCGAGCTCCGCCCACCTCTGCCCCATTGCCATTAATGGAGGTTCCATTTGCGCGCAGACATCTCCTCTATCGGCCATTTCACCGAGTGCACGCCGGATGGCGCTTGTGTTAAGTTCGCTCAACCATTACCACGCGGGAGGGAGGCGCAACATTTCTGCGATTTCTGCAAAGAGTGTCGCGCGGTCATCTCCCAGTCATCTCGAGTTTTCTCCGAATCTCAAATTCCCCATTGTGAAACACCAGTTTCAGAGAACTTTGGAACAGAACTGGAACTTTACGGGTTACTGGCATCAAGTCTGCCCCACCAGTGTCTCACCCATGACCGACGTCAGACTTTGAAGTCCATGATCCGTAAATGTATTAATGACGATGAACGTAATTGGGATAAATGGCTTGACTCTCTTGTTTGCAGTACGGGAGGGTCCCCAGGCCTCCACAGGATGTTCTCCCTTTGAACTTTTGTTCGGCAGGACTCCACGGGGGGTGCTCGACCTCGTTAAAGAAAACTGGGAGGAGGGGCCGAGCACCAGTAAAAACGAGATCCAACACGTCCTGCACCTGCGAGCAAAGCTCCACACACTGGGTCAGCTGTCACGTGAGAATTTGCTCCAGGCCTAGGAGCGTCAGCAGCGGCTGTACAACAGAGGTGCCAGGCTGAGACAATTCACACCGGGAGAGAAGGTACTTGTATTGCTTCCTTCTTCCAGCTCTAAACTCCTCGCCAAATGGCAAGGGCCCTTTGTGGTCACACGGCGAGTGGGGGATGTCGACTATGAGGTGGTGCGTTCTGATAGGGGCGGAGCTACACAGATTTACCACCTCAACCTCCTAAAAGCATGGAGGGAGGCGGAGTCTGTTTCTCTGGTGTCCTCGATATCTGAGAGAGGAGCTGGGGCCTGAGGTCCCAAAATCCACTAATCCGGCCTCACTCCTTTGTGAAGACCGTCTCTCCGGGACCCAGAAAACAGACATTGCCCGGTTGCAAAAGCAGTTTGCTGATGTGTTCTCTCTCCTTCCAGGACGCACAAACCTCATAGAGCACCAGACAACCCTACAGGTTACCTGAACACAAGAGAAAGGTGGTTCAGCGGGAATTGGCTGCAATGCTGGAGATGGGGGTAATAGAAGAGTCCCACAGTGCCTGGTGTAGTCCCATTGTTCTCGTGGTCAAGAAGGATGGGTCTATACGGTTCTGCGTGGACTATCGCAGAGTGAATGATGTGTCACGGTTCGATGCTTCCTCGATGCCCGGGTCGACGAGCTCCTGGACGGACTGGGCACTGCGCGTTTCTTTACGACACTGGATTTAACCAAGGGCTACTGGCAGATTCCTCTGTCACCAGAGTCTAAGGAAAAAACGGCCTTCTCCACTCCGTTTGGGTTATACCAATTCACCACGCTTCCCTTTGGGTTGTTCGGGACCCCAGCCACCTTTCAACGCCTCATGAACCGGGTGCTGCGTCCGCACGCTACATATGCTGCCGCCTACTTGGATGATGTGATCATACACAGCACCACCTGGGCGGAGCATGTGCAGCGGGTGGGTGCGGTGCTGGAGTCCCTGAGGCAGGCGGGGCTTACGGCCAACCCGCGGAAGTGTGCAGTTGGACAGAGGGAAGTACGGTATCTGGGGTACCACTTGGGCGCCAGGGCAGGTGCGCCCTCAGGTGGACAAGACCGCCGCCATCGCGGCCTGCCCGCGGCCCAAGACTAAAAAAAGAGCTGAGGCAGTTTTTGGGGCTGGTGGGCTATTACAGGCGGTTCATCCCGAACTTTGCGGAGCTGACCAGCCCCATGACTGACCTGACCCGGAAATGTGCCTCAGATCCGGTCCAGTGGACGGCGCAGTGCCAGTTGGTGTTTGAGGAGGTAAAGCAAGCTCTCTGTGGGGAACCACTCCTTCACACACCTAACTTCTCTCTCCCTTTTACTCTGCAGACTGATGCGTCGAACAGAGGGCTGGGGGCCGTTTGTCCCAGCAGGTAGAGGGGGTTGACCGCCCCGTGCTGTACATCAGCCGCAAGCTGTCGGAGAGGGAGGGCAGGTACAGCACGGTGGAGAAGGAGTGCCTGGCCATCCGGTGGGCGGTCGACTCCCTGCGCTACTACCTCCTGGGACGCTCATTCACCCTCTGGTCGGACCACGCCCCGCTCCAATGGCTCCACCGCATGAAAGATACCAACGCCCGAATCACTCGGTGGTATCTGGCTTTACAGCCTTTTAATTTCAAGGTGATCCATAGGCCGGGGACGCAGATGGTCGTGGCCGAGTTCCTCTCCCGCTCTACTGTTTGGTCCGCGTTTTTGTCGTCCGTTCTGGTTTGTTGGATTAAATATTGTTTTTTGCAGTAATGTCGGCATTTGGGTCCTCTCTCGCTGCGACATCCGTGACTTATCATGACATTCAGTAAGTATTGCTGTTGCTGCATGTGGCATTGAGTCAAAGTAAACTATTGTGATAGCGATCGATGATTTTCAATGCAGTCCTGTCTGTCCGTCGTCTTCTGTGCCTGGCTGGGTCTGTTGCCAAAGATACTCACTAAATCTAACGGGTGTATCTACTACAAGTAAAAGACAATGTTTTAGTTTGAGCAACATGTGCAAAAAAAGTAGTTTCTAAACTGTGTCAGGTAAAGATTCTATGTGTGATTATTTTTGAACGATCGCTGTCTATTCAAGCCAGGATTTACAACCAGGTAAATTGCCACAGAGCATCACCCCCCAGCGACAAAAAACCCCCAAACAGGTTCACTATATTCCAATTAGTTTTTGGCTAATTTGATTACTTGCAAACTTGTTTAAGAAAATCCATCACTTGCATCACAAAAAATGCATCACATCAAAAAGTTGCATCACTAAATAGCAATATTGTTGTAGTATATTTGTTACGTTAATTTATTCATTTCGTGCTCATAGCGGGCATATTCATTAACATTTTGATCTAAACTTACCAACAAACCAAATTGAATATGGGGCTGTGTAAGGTCTGCCAGGTGCACTGTACTCGATGCGATGGAAAGGTGAAGGTGATGTTTCTCGGAACGACTGCTTGAGGCTGAGCGACACAGATGCACAACACATTGTTGCTTTGGTCTTTTCATGGGATTTGCAGAAGGTACAGCATATTAAATAACAGTGACCTTGGTTGAGGTAGCTTGAATTGTTTCAGGGTTTTTCATGTTGATTTTTCTATTAATGCTCCACAATTTCTCTGTGGTTGCCTTCCTGGTTTGTCAGATAACTGCAGGTGCACTGAATTCATTATGAATTGAGTTGAGACTGTGATGACCCTGCTTTTATTCCACAAACAAAATTAATTAATGAAGCAGACCTACAGGGATATTATATACATGGGGTTTACACGGTATCCATGGCAACAGGCATCAACATGCAAGCAAGTGATTGAAGAAAATTGTATAATCAACCTATGCTACGTTATTACACACACATACACCTAAAAATTTCAAACCAGAAATATTGACATATTTGTCACGTAACTTACTAAAGTTACTTTAGTTATGTTAACTTAAAACAAGATATTTTCCCAAACCAAACGAAGTAGTTGTGTTGTTTAAACACTGCCGGGACTTGCAAAGACACACTGATTGCTTGTGTTTCTAAGATAAAAGATATATAATACAAACGGTTGTGAGGTCATCAAATGTAGCATCTTTATTTTAGTTTGAAGGCTTTATTTTAGCATCAGGATCCACATTGACATTCACACAGCCGTCTCCTGGGTTAGAGTCCTGTGTGTTTTTATCCTTTCATGCACCAACTGCCTCCCTCCGTGCACTTTTTCGCTCTTCATCCAACGTCATCTGATTTCTGGTACAGTTGTTGTGAGTGTCTAATAATGACGCGGATGGGTTTTTACATAAGTATAAGTAATTTATTTTCCATAAGTACATATATAACGTGTACATACTGACAAACATTAACAGAAAAAATTTACGAATGGAGGACCGTCCAAAGACCGAGGTCTGTAGGCTCCTCTGAGATGAGGAGTTGGACGGCCCCTCCCCTAACCCTTTAACCCCCCCCCCCCCTCCCAACTACTACAGGCACACAGACAGTACACACACATATGGATGGAAACATAAAATGTCGTACAAGCAACAACAACAAAAACAAAAAATAAAAGAAAACCAAAAGAAAAAGAAAGAGACAAAGTAAAAATAATAATAAGACAAATGTGAGCTACTGATAACTTAGAAAAAAATAATAATATCACAAACATAAAATTATGTATGTACATTTTATTTTAAATATTTTTCCTCTATTGTACTGTGCCGCCAGGCTGTATATCAATATAATAACTTTCAAGATGAAGTGAGATGGCGTTTAAGTCGAGAACCAAATGCCTTGGTGCTGGATGCCGATTTGACCTCGTCCGGAATTTGTCTCCAGAGCTTTGGACCTCTACAGATGAAGCTTTTAAATACAATGTCGACTGTATGTTTATTTATATGAATGCAGCCACGTGTTATGGTCGTAGACATGTGTGTTCCTAGTGAACATACGTAACAGATTGTGTGGCAGATTGTTATTCATAAATTTGTACATAAAAATTCCTGTCTGACACAAATGTAGATCTGTAAATCTCAGAATGCCCAATCTCTTAAAAAGCGGCTCAGTGTGTTCGTTGTTCTTCACGTTGCAGATGATCCGCACAGCCCTTTTTTGTAAAATCTCGAGACATTTGACCTGAGTTTTAGCTGCGGATCCCCAGAGCATATTGCAATACAAGAGGTGCGGATGGACAAGGCTGTGGTACAACAAACGCAGATTTTCTGTTGAGAGTATATTTTTTGCGGAGCGCAGGGCAAATGTGCCGCTTCGTATACGCTTCCGATTACTGTCAATATGTTGATGCCAGTGCAAATTGTCGTCAATATAAACACCAAGGAACTTGGTGCACTGGACTTTTTCGACATTAGCCCCGTCAATCTCAAGCCTAAAATCTTGATCTGGGAGATTATTTGATTTATTTATTAGCATATAATTAGTTTTCTGTGGATTTAGAGATAACTTGTTAGCTTTGAACCAATCCGATACGATTTTTAGCTCTTCATTTGCAGTTTGATATAAGTTAACGTGGTCCTTCGATGAAATATAGATAGTTGTGTCGTCAGCAAAGAGGATGCTTTTAACACGTTTTAAGACTTTTGGAAGGTCATTTGTGTACAATATAAATAGCAGGGGTCCTAATACAGAACCCTGTGGTACTCCACAAGTTATATCATATGATTTTGAGTTGAACCCCTTATATTTCACATTGTTTTCGATCACGAAGATAACTTTTAAACCACTCGACTAACATTGTTAGCTACTTGAAAGCTTGGTGCCTCAATCAGACATTAGCGTGCCTCTTGCATTTCTATCAGCCACCGACGGATGTGATACAAATGTCTGTATTTATCGCGCTGGGAACGAGACGGGCCTAAACCTTAAATGCAAAAACAATACGTATAGTCTTGTTCTTTGAACTTCATACAGCACGCTTACTGGTATAAATGTATATCTTTGAGCAAAAACAGAAAATGCACTGTCAGCTAAGTTATTCGATCAGATTTAACAAAGCTCCTACAGAACCACGGAAGGCATACAGCTGTTCTCACAGAATATAGTATATCCCCATGATGAGTAGCCCAATTGTAATAAGTCCAATTGGTGAAGTGCCTCTTTAAGCTTCCAGCTAAACTGATTGATACTGCCACAGTTTTTGAAAAGCTAATACAACTAAAGTCCCATATTCATAGCTAAATTGGATGTTGCTTTCATCTCTGCTCCTGAAGTTGGTCAATGAAAAGCCTTGAACCCAGTTCAACACATGATAAAATGTGGCATCGTTAAAACAGCACAGAAACCAGTCTAACACTATGCTGCTGCGTATAGCAAGAGAACAGAATAGAATAGCAAAGCTTATGCTTCGCTTTCAACATCACTTCCCTATCTCTCTCTCTCTCTCTTACACACGCACACTCACACACACACACAGCCAGTCAGACTAATGTGTGTGACCTATGGTGCTAGCTTACGGCACTGGGAACATTAGTGGTTCAGATTGAAACAAATGAAGACAGCTCTTCACTTAGTCACAGTCAGATGGAGCCAGGCAATAATAACACAAAGAGAGTGTGTTTGTGTGTGTGTGTGTGTGTGTGTGTGTGTGTGTGTGTGGTATAACACATACACATATGTGTGTAAGCAGGTCTAGCATTTGACAAGCATACAGTTCCTTCTTAATACATGTATGTGTATGTGTCCTTTTTATAAGTGTAAGTTTACTATGACTTACTGTAACAGTGATTGAGCCTTATGGTTTGTGTGTGCAAGTGTCTATACCTCTGTGCATCTGTTGGTATATGGGGATGGTTGTCTAATGTATGAATGCTGCGTCCACGCAAATGTGCATGTTCATTCATCGTGTGCATTTTGAGTAAAAAGCCAGTGAAGAATATATTGAGGTGGAGACGATGAGAACCTTCAGGGCTTTTCTGATGAGAGCCATGTGAATTAAAAACTGACAATATCATTCTTACCCAAGACAAATGCCTTCTCTATGACACTCATTATGTGGATAACTGGGGCACACGTGTGTGTGTGTATGTGTGTGTGTGCAAGCCTACACACAGATGCATGCTGCAAAGTG